>NC_134904.1:37331647-37339147 GCF_041734735.1 Babylonia areolata | reverse complement strand
TGTGTGATATCACTTATAGTCTTGGAAGAAGAGAGGACGTTGACAGACTGCGTTATATTTGGAGACAAAGAACAAAAACTCTGTGTGTGTGTGTGTGTGTGTGTGTGTGTGTGTGTGTGTGTGTGTGTGTGTGTGTGTGTGTGTGTGTGTGTGTGTGTGTGTGTGTGTCTGGGGCAGACGTGGTAGTAGCTATTTTCTGCCCATCCATGTTATTGATTAATCATAAACGAAACCTAACCTCCACACCCTGTCTCTTTGACACGCTCTTTCAGCACTATATCCCTTCAGCTGTACCTATATTAGACCGGCAGGTAATTACATACTCTTCTTTACCCTAGAGCGAAAAAAAGAGCCAACAGGAAAAAAGGTTACTCGAGAGAAAAGAATAATGAACACGAAAATAGCACACACACACACACACACACACACACACACACACAGAGAGATTTTGTTGGGTTTTTTTTTTTATACAAAAAAAGGTTGTTATACAACGTTCGGAAATGACTTGGGAATCTAAGGTGTCAAGGTTGTCGTCGTGAACTTATTTGTTCGCTCAGCATTCCAGAATGGAAACATGTATCGCACGTCAAGAGAGGGGAGTTAATTTGAATGGCTGGCTTCTCTTTTCCTGTTTCTATTTATGTTTCTCTTACACACACACACACACACATACACACACACACACACACACACACACACACATATATATATATATATATTTATATGTATGTATGTGTGTGTGTGTGTTTAAGAGAAACACACACACACATACACACACACACACACACACACACACACACACACACACACACACACACACACACAGACACACACACACACACACATTCGCGCGCGCGCGCCACGCATACAAAAAAAATATCCACCGAGAGTCCTTGAATGCCAGCTAAAACTGTAAAAATTAATGGGCATCTCAGATATGCCTGTCATGAACCTCCTTCCACTCCTGAAACCGCTGTGACCACCACATCCCTGGCTGTACCACCTCCACCCAGCCCACCCCCCTTCCCTCCCCCGCCCCCACCCCCCCCCCACCCCCCCTCTCTTTCTTCTCCTCCCCAGTCTACAAGCCACCACTACCACCACCACCACCACCCTATCTACACTCTCGTCCCATTCTCGAGACATTATGCAAGCTCCAGTTTCCCAAAATAACTAGCGGGCAGCGGAGAACTGCGTCACACAATTGCCGTCAGACCTGTTAGACGTTGATCTACGTTTGAGGAGGAGGAAGAGGATGTGGAGGAGGAGGAGGAGGCAAAGAAGACTGCGACACGGCCCACGTCATGACTTCCTCCCTTTCTTTAATTAATGCCCACTTTGTCATGTACACATGGTCCACAGAAGTACTTTATTTATCAACATGTTCTACTTGCTCACTTGCTCCCTTTGTAAGTATGTGGGATTTGTTTCTGCTGGCATCATGTATATTATTTTAATCCGAGCACCACAGACTGTTACTGTTTGCATTTTCACCTGAACGACCCACCTGGTTAAGTCAACTGTACAATCAAATCAAACTGGAAAATATGGGACAATTATGTTTCCTTTTTTATTTTTATTTTTAGTTGATCATCTGAACTTGATGGGCTGAAGCTACCAATAATAATAACAGTAATAATAATAATAATAATAATAATAATAATAATAATAATAATAATAAACAACTCTTCCAATATTGTTTTTCTTTCACCAATCAAAAAAAAAAAAAAAAAAAAAAAAAGGAGAAGGAGGATGTTGTGTGTGTTCGGTGTGAAACTGCACAGACAAACGGGTGTCAGACTTTAAGAGGGTGAGGAATGGGGTGACAGAGGGGGGAGAGTGGAAGGTACGGAGGGGTGGTAATGATAATCATATTAACAGCAGTGAAGTGATGTCCTACAGGTAACGCGTCCGCCTAGGAAGCGAGAGAAATCTGAGCGCGCTTGGTTCGAATCACGTCTCAGCCGCCGATATTTTCTCCCCCTCCACTAGACCCTAAGTGGTGGTCTGGACGCTAGTCATTCGGATGAGACGATAAACCGAGGTCCCGTGAGCTAGCATGCACTTAGCGCACGTAAAAGAACCCACGGCAAGAAAGGGTTGTTCCTGGCAAAATTCTGAAGAAAAATCCACTTCGATAGGAAAAACAAATAAAACTGCACGCGGGAAAAATACAAAAAAAAAATGGGTGCAGAGAAATCTGTTGTGATAAAAAAAAAAAAACAGATACAAATAGTAATCAACATCATCATCAATATCATCATCAATATCATCGTTTCAGTAATACTGATGATGATGATGATGATGATACTGACAGCAACAACAACAATGATAATAATGATAATGATAATACTTAAACCCACCAGAACCTACGAGAAATGTACAACACAGCTTTCGTCGTCTTCGACTGGCCATCATCAGCAAAAAAATGATAGTCCTACTATTACGACTACTACGACATATGGTGATGATGATGATATTGATAGTGATAATAATGAGGATGGTGGGGATGGTGATCATTCTAATATAATGATAATAACACCCCAACCCATCTAAATCTTACGGCAGTTACGCTACCAGCAGCCTTCATTGTCTTCGACGGTCCACTACTATTACTAGTACTACTATAACAACTACTCATAGTAGTGATAGTAGTAGTAGTAGTGATGATGATGATAATGATAATATCAACTCTCTCCATACGAACGGCGAAAGAGACGACGTTAACAGCGTTTCACTCCAATTACCATCATCAAAATATTGCAAGCGGAAGGCTCTTATACTGAAGAGGTGAATGTTGACAAAAAATACCACAATTCTGACGACGGAAGCTAAAGGTTGGGTCATTCACCCACTGGACATCCGAGGGGTCTGTGTAGAGGAGAAGAGAGGACAGGCCGTACTGAGTGAGTTAATGACACATTTTTATGTTGCGGTACCATTACCAAGCAGGAGCAAGATTCATGCAAGGACTTAA
Source organism: Babylonia areolata (assembly GCF_041734735.1). Taxonomy (NCBI): domain Eukaryota; kingdom Metazoa; phylum Mollusca; class Gastropoda; order Neogastropoda; family Buccinidae; genus Babylonia; species Babylonia areolata. The sequence continues at coordinate 37,336,170 of NC_134904.1, read as the reverse complement.
CAAATATGACATTTAATTTTGAAATTAGTCGAGTTTTGATTAAACAAGCAATTGAGTAGTGTGTGTGTGTGTGTGTGTGTGTGTGTGTGTGTGTGTGTGTGTGTGTGTGTGTGTGTGTCCATCTGTGTCTTTATAGTTATCCCTGTCAGTGCCTTCAGGTATCCCTCTCTGTGTCTTGATTGTTAATCTTGCCAGTGCCTTCAGATGTCCCTTTGCCATCGTGGTGAGGTATCCCTGTATTGTTAACCTTGTCAATGTATCTCTGAGTCTTTATAGTGACCCTTGAGGTATCCTAGTCTCTGTCTTTATTGTTAACCTTGTCAATGTATCTCTGAGTCTTTATAGTTATCCCTGAAGTATCCTAGTCTGTCTTTATTGTTAACCTTGTCAATGTATCTCTGAGTCTTTATAGTGACCTCTGAGGTATCCTAGTCTCTGTCTTTATTGTTAACCTTGTCAATGTATCTCTGAGTCTTTATAGTGACCCCTGAGGTATCCTAGTCTCTGTCTTTATTGTTAACCTTGTCAATGTATCTCTGAGTCTTTATAGTTACCTCTGAGGTATCCTAGTCTCTGTCTTTATTGTTAACCTTGTCAATGTATCTGTGAGTCTTTATAGTTATCCCTGAGGTATCCTAGTCTCTGTCTTTATTGCTAACCTTGTCAATGTATCTGTGAGTCTTTATAGTGACACCTGAGGTATCCTAGTCTCTGTCTTTATTGTTAACTCACTCAGTACGGCCAGTCCTCTCTTCTCCTCTACACAGACCCCTCAGATGTCCAGTGGGTGTCTGAATGACCCAACCTTTAGCTTCCGTCGTCAGAATTGTGGTATTCTTTGTCAACATTTACCTCTTCAGTATAAGAGCCTACCGCTTGCAATATTTCGATGATGGTAACTGGGGTGAAACGCTGTTAACGTCGTCTCTTTCGTCGTTCGTATGGAGAGAGTTAACCTTGCCAATGTATCTCTGAGTCTTTATATAGTTACCCCTTGCCCCCCACCTTTTATTTTTCTTCTTCTTCTTCTTCTTTTTTCCCCAGTCATCCCCGCCATCGTCATGAACTCCTTCGTCATCTGGTCGTTCGCGGCACGGCGTAGAACCATCGTCAGCATGGACTACTACATCCTGACCTTGGCCGTCAGTGACCTCTGTGCCCCGCTATTTGCATACCCCCTGGCCATGATGTCTACTTTCTCCCACCGCTGGATCTTCGGTGACACGGGTGAGATGGTGGTGGGTGGGAGGGGAGGAGGGGGGGGGAGAGGGGAGGGAGATGGTGGTGTGTGGGAGAGGGGAGGGGGGTGAGATGGTGGGAAGGGGGAAAGGGGGGGTAGTGAGATGGTGGTGGGTGGGAGAGAGGGGAGAGGGGGGTGAGATGGTGGTGGGTGGCAGAGAGGGTAGAGTAGGGGGGTGAGATGGTGGTGGGTGGGAGAGAGGGTAGAGTAGGGTGGGTGAGATGGTGGTGGGTGGGAGAGAGGGTAGAGTAGGGTGGGTGAGATGGTGGTGGGTGGGAGAGAGGGTAGAGTAGGGTGGGTGAGATGGTGGTGGGTGGGAGAGAGGGGAGAGTAGGGGGGTGAGATGATGGTGGGTGGGAGAGAGGGGAGAGTAGGGGGGTGAGATGATGGTGGGTGTGAGAGAGGGCAGAAGGGGGGGGTGAGATGGTGGTGGGTGGGAGAGAGGGGAGAGTAGGGGGGGTGAGATGGTGGTGGGTGGGAGAGAGGGGAGAGTGGGGGGTGGGTGAGATGGTGGTGGGTGGGAGAGGGGAGAGTAGGGGGGGTGAGATGGTGGTGGGTGGGAGAGAGGGGAGAAGGGGGGGGGAGATGGTGGTGGGTGGGAGAGAGGGGAGAGTTGGGGGGGGGGTGTGAGATGGTGGTGGGTGGGAGGGAGGGGAGAAGGGTGGGTGAGATGGTGGTGGGTGGGAGAGAGGGGAGAAGGGTGGGTGAGATGGTGGTGGGTGGGAGAGAGGGGGGTGAGATCGTGGTGGGTGGGAGAGAGGGGAGGGGGGGGTGAGATGGTGGTGGGTGGGAGGGAGGGGAGAAGGGTGGGTGGGTGAGATGGTGGTGGGTGGGAGAGAGGGGACAGTGGGGGGGTGGTGAGATGGTGGTGGGTGGAAGAGGGGACGGGTGGCCCAGTGGTTAATTAACGTGTCTGCCTGGGGAGAACGAGAGAATCTTGAGCGCACTGCACTGGTTCAAATCCCATGGCTCGCCAGCATTTTCCTCCCGACCCCCCTCCGCTAGACCTTGAGTGGTGGTCTGGACGCTCGTCTTTCGGATGAGACGAAAACCCGAGGCCTACCGCGTTGAGCATGCACTTAGCGCACGTAAAAGAACTCAAGCGATGCGATGCGATGCGATGCAGAGAAATATTGTGTGACACCATGTAATACGATACAATACAATACGATACAATACAATACAATACAACGCGACGCGACGCGGCTGGGCTCTCCACGGCACGGCACGACACGACACGACTTGACACGACACGACACGATACGACACGACACGACACGACACGACACGACACGACACGATACGACACGACACGATACGACACAGTACGGTACGATGCAACACAACACAACACAACACAACACAACACAACACAATACAAAGCTTGCAGACTAAGTACACGACACGACACGACACGACACGACACGACACGACACGACACGATACAACACAGTACGATGCAACACAACACAACACAATACAAAGCTTGCAGACTAAGTGCACGCTATATATCTCGTTTGCTTAAGAAATGAATGAATGGATTTAAAAAGAATAATAATGAATAAATAAATAAATAAATGAACAAACAAGCAAATAAACAAACAAATAAACAAGCCAATGAATAAATAGATAGACAGATAAATAATAAATGAATAGATAAATAAATACATACATAAACAAATATATAAACGGCAGACGCCTCACCTACGAATAAAACCCAACGTGCTGGTTAGACGAGACCTTGGGGGGAGAAAACAGAGGGCAATGACTGAGCTTGACGTACCAATTAGGGCGGGGGGAAGGGGGTGGAGGGGGAGCGGGGGGGAGTGGGGGGGGGGGGGAGGGGGATAGTGACGTTTAATGATGGACAATAACAACGCGAACAGGGTGTGTTGAATAATGGCGACGAACTGGTTGACAATGACATGTAGTAATGACAGACGATGGTATGTAATGCTTAATTTTGGTTGGACGTGCTAGACAACCGGCGTCGAATGATACTACTACATGACACTTAGATAATTGTCATGTTTAAGAAACAAACAACAACAAGAGAAAATGAGAAGAAGAATAAGAAAAAAAGAAAAAGAAAAAAAAAAAAGAACCCGGAGATATTGACAGACATAATGATTGATAGTTGATGACCATCATTAGAGAGTTTCACCCCCACTAACTGTTTTACAACCTACACTGTTGACGCTGTTATACGTACATAGAGACATTCGTTTCTTCTATGTTGTGTGTGTGTGTGTGTGTGTGTGTGTGTGTGTGTGTGTGCGTGCGTGCGTGCGTGCGTGCGTGCGTGCTGAGAAAAAAAACCTGAACAACCAAACAAACGAACAAACAAAAACTGACCAACTGATTAGTAATTAAGACTTATAGATAAGCATAAAAGTTTTATCACTTCCGTATAAGTTGCTGTCAAGACAGCGACAGCGAACATGATCTTAGTTAAATAAATGAATGGCGAGGTGACAGACAACTTAGAAGAATGTTCCTACGTGATTTTCCACGCTGTGACCAAGGCAGCGAACAGCATTTCGTGGAAGAGGATGGGAGGGAGAGTACACACAGAACAAGAGAGGCAAGGCCTTCAAGACTCACTTGTGATACACTTTAAAAAAAAAAAATTCTAATCGTTAAAATGTGTTCTGTATTTGTTATTATAAAGCTTCGCGTTTTAAAAAAAGAAAAAGAAAAAAAAAGTCCTCACCAGATTCGAATTAAGTCCCCTAGCATTAATTACAGAATACTTTCCCTTTTTTTACTATCTGCACCAAAACGTTTGCAAAATAAATAAAACTTCCATGCTTAGCAAAAAGAAGTTTCTGTTTGAACAAAAAATGATATTAATGACTGCTCTTGTTGTTGGGTCAGAATATCAGATCAAAGTGCCAAGTTTAGAGAATACAAAAAATATAAATATAACAGTAAATGCAGTTCGCATATAATTAGGCTTCATTTTTTTAATTTTTTTGTGCCCATCCCAGAGGTGCAATATTGTTTTAAACAAGATGACTGGAAAGAACAGAATTTTTCCTATTTTTATGCCTAATTTGGTGTCAGCTGACAAAGTATTTGCAGAGAAAATGTCAATGTTAAAGTTTACCACGGACACACAGACACACACAGACACACACACACACACACACACACACACACACACACACACACACACACAAGAGAGACAACCGAACACCGGGTTAAAACATAGACTCACTTTGTTTACACAAGTGAGTCAAAAACCATGCGCAGAGACCCAGGCTTTGACACACAGCCAACC
>NC_134904.1:37311647-37326647 GCF_041734735.1 Babylonia areolata | reverse complement strand
GATTCAGCGCTATATAAATACTATCATTATTATCATTATTGTTAAGTTCCCAAGTTGCTCTCAGCTTCTCATAAACCGTGTCAATGGATGCGTATATATTCCTAGTAGAGTTTATTTTTTCCTTAGTTATTTTGTCTTGGAACTTTGACATTTCTGTAAATGAAGGAAAGACACAGCAACCCCAGACAAGGGAGAGGGAAAACAATAACAGCACACACAGATGAAAAAAAAAAAATGTGACAAGATTTTTTTTTCTACTTCCAATGTCGTTTTTGTTCACCTTCTCTGTCATGATCTTTTTTGTGTGTTTTGAAAGTTTTAGCTGGTTGATTTTTTAGTCCTTGTCTTCGTTGATTGATTGATGCGGATACTTATATAGCGCCTGTCCTCGGTCAGAGACCAAGCTCTAAGCGCTTTACATACACGGGGACATTTGCACCACAGGCTGCCTACCTGGGTAGAGCCGACTGACGGCTGCCACTGGGCGCTCATCATTCGTTTCCTGTGTCATTCAATCATATTTCAGACGCACACACATACACACTTAGACAGACATGTAACATTTTACGTGTATGACCGTTTTTTTTATTTATTTACCCCACCATGTAGGCAGCCATACTCCGTTTCCGGGGGTGTGCATGCTGGGTATATTCTTGTTTCATTAACCCACCGAACGCTGACATGGATTACAGGATCTTTAACGTGCGTATTTGATCTTCTGCGTGCGCATACACACGTAGGGGGTTGAGGCACTAGCAGGTCTGCACATATGTTGACCTAGGAGATCGGAAAAATCTCCACCCTTTACCCACCAGGTGCACCGAGATTCGAACCCAGGACCCTCAGATTGAAAGTCCAGCGCTTTAACCATTCGGCTACCTAAGAGGATAGGAACGTGCTACCCTGGTTAAAAAACAAAAACAAACAACAACAACAAAAAAACACCCAAAAGCAAAAAAGACAAAACAAACTTGATGAGGCCTCAACGAACTGTGGGACTGAAATAAGCGCTAGAAAAAACCAAGCTGCTGTCCATTAGCTACACCACCATCACAGCGGACATAAAGGTTCACGGACAGAAACTTGAGACTGTCCAACATTTCAAATAATTATCTGGGCGCGCCATTATCAGTAACGAAGGCTCCTAACCAGAGGTTCTTACAACAGCTTGTGGCACTGGCAAGACTGAAGCCCGTGTGGAAAGACAGCAGAATCACCATCCGGCACAAGTTCAGACTCATGCGTGCATTGGTACTTTCCATATATTTGTACGTTTGCGAGACATGGCAGAACTGGAAAAGAAGATCCCAGCTGTTGAAATGAGATGCTATCGAAAGATCTTGGGCATCTCATATCTTGAACACATCACCAACGAGCAAGTTCGCGAGAACATCGCTCAACATATAGGACCACATGACGACATAATGACCATCTTGAAGAAACAGTATGGACCATACGACAAGATCAAACGGCCTTGTAAAAGTCATCCTCCAAGGAACGGTAGAGGGGAAAAGAAGAGACGCGTGCGTGCGCACACACACACACACACACACACACACACACACAGGCACTAACATACACACACACGCGCGCGCACCTGTGCTCATAAGAATCCATGAACGGTTTAAGGTGCTGAAAAAAATATATCATTGATGATAATGATGATGACTGTAATGATAAAGATGATAATGATGATGGTTGATGGCAATAATAATAATAATAATAATAATAATAATAATAATAAAAAAATCGTAGTGATGATGATGATGATAATAATAATCATAATAATAATAATGAAGATGATAATGATAACAACAATAACAAAAACAACAACAAACAAACAAACAAGTTGCAGTACTGAAACTGAGAAAGAAAAACAACAGCAACAACAACAAAAAACCCACATCAGTCATAATAATGATCACGTTTTGCACGTGCAGCTTCACGCCTGAACACAGGGAAGGTGGTGGCGTCGCTGGTGGTGGCGGTGCTGATGGCTGCGCTGTGGGCAGTCCCTCCGCTGTGTGGCTGGGGCGACTACAACGTGGAGCCCTTCGGCACCTCCTGTACCCTGCAGTGGTCCACGCCGGACAGGTGGGGTTCTTGATCTTGTCTCTCTGGGTCTGTGTGTTGTGTTGTTTTGTAGTTGTGTTGTAGCTGCAGTTGTGGTGTGTGTTGTGGTGTGTTGTGGGGGTGTTGTGTGTTGTGTGTTGTGTTGTGTGGTGTGGTGTGTTGTGTTGTTTTGTGGTGTGATATAGTGTGTTATGTTGTGTTGTGTTGTATTGTGTTGCGTTGCGTTACGTTGCGGTGTGTTGTTTTGGTGTGGTGTGGTGTGGTGTGGTGTGGTATGGTGTGGTGTGTTGTGTTGTTTTGTGTTGTGTTGTGTTGTGTTGCGTTGTGTTGCGTTGCGGTGTGGTGTGTTGTGTTGCGTTGCGTTGCGTTGTGTTGCGTTGTGTTGTGTGTTGTGTTGTGTTGTGGTGTGTTGTGTTGCGTTGCGTTGTGTTGTGGTGTGGTGTGTTGTGTTGCGATGTGTTGCGCTGCGTTGCGGTGTGTTGTTTTGTGGTGTGGTGTGGTATGGTATGGTGTGGTGTGTTGTGTTGTTTTGTGTTGTGTTGTGTTCTGTTGCGTTGCGTTGCGTTGCGTTGCGTTCCGTTGTGGTGTGGTGTGTTGCGTTGTGTTGCGTTGTGTTGCGTTGTGGTGTGTTGCGTTGTGTTGTGTTGTGTTGCGTTGTGTTGTGTTGCGTTGTGTTGCGTTGTGATGTGTTGTGTTGCGTTGCGTTGTGTTGCCTTGTGTTACGTTGCGTTGTGTTGCGTTGTGATGTGTTGTGTTGCCTTGCGTTGTGTTGCGTTGTGTTGTGTTGTGTTGCGTTGCGTTGTGTTGCCTTGTGTTACGTTGCGTTGTGATGCCTTGTGTTGTGTTGCGGTGCGGTGTGGTGTGTTGTGGTGTGGCGCTTTGCGTTGCGTTGTATTGTGTTGTATTGCGTTGTGCTGTATTGTATTGTATTGTATTGTATTGCATTGCAAATGGGGGAGTCATTTACAGCCAAGTCTTTTCTGAAGGACCGTGACTCAAAATTCGAGGCAAGATTGCACTGGCTCTTAGTGCTGCAGTCTTGGGGGCTAGCTGGCCTTTGGGAACAGTAGAGAAGCTAACTGCTGTCCGGGACTATCTTGGTTAGAAGTTGATAAAAGCAGAGAGAGAAGCGTCTTGCCCAAGTTACTCCCCCACTCTCTCGGCCAGGAGGGTCTAAGAACCAACTGGCGTTGGGATCGTTCCCAAAGGCCAGCTAGCCCACCTGGACTGCAGCACAGTTTCAGTTTCACTTTCTCAAGGAGGCGTCACTGCGTTCGGACAAATCCATACACGCTACACCACATCTGTTGAGCAGATGCCTGACCAGCAGCATAACCCAACGCGCTTAGTCAGGCCTTGAGTGCATGCTTACATATTTGTGTACCTATGAAAGTGGATTTCATTTTACGTAATTTCGCCAGAGGACAACACTCTCGTTGCCATGGGTTCTTTTTCAGTGCGCCAAGTGCGTGCTGCACACGGGACCTCGGTTTATCGTCTCATCCGAAAGACTAGACGCTCAGTTTGATTTTCCAGTCAAACTTAGGAGAAAGGGCGAGAGCGGGATTCGAACCCACACCCTCACGGACTCTCTGTATTGGCAGCTGAGCGTCTTAACCATTCTGCCACCTTCCTCCCTGCAGCACAAAGAGCCAGTGCAATCTTGCCGCCTAGTTTGAGAGTCATTGTCCTTCACCACGAAAGACTTCGCTGTAGATGATATGATTTCCCATTGCAATGGAGAAACCATTAATCGTACAGGTCTCACTCTGCTGTTGGTCCAGCTGTGAGATTATGTCAATCTGTGATATAAGCTGAGCGTTGGCATGACAGGCCAATTGTATTGTAATACTATTTTTTTTGACAATATTTATCTGTGTGAAATGAGGGCTGCTCTCTCCGCAAGAGAGAGAGAGAGATTGTCGCTACACTGTTTGAGCACCACCCTTTGTGTGTGTGTGTGTGTGTGTGTGTGTGTGTGTGTGGTTCCTGGGTATTAAGTCTCTTTCACTCACCTCCTCTCAATCTGTGTGTGTGTGTGTGTGTGTGTGTGTGTGTGTGTGTGTGGTTCCCGGGTATTAAGTCTCTTTCACTCACCTCCTCTCAATCTGTGTGTGTGTGTGTGTGTGTGTGTGTGTGTGTGTGTGTGTGTGTGTGTTACAGAGCCTACATCACCTGTGTGTTCGCCAGCTGCCTTCTGCTTGCCTGTGGTGGTCATGTCAGCGACCTACGGTTCAATTCTGCGCTACACAATCGCCGCATCGCGACGTGTGAGAAAGTATCATCACGGCATCGACAAGAACTGCCGACGGGCCCAGCAAGAACTCAGACTCATCAAGGTTGGTCTGTATGCATGAACAGTCACCGTAGCTAGTGAGGCAGTATCAGTATCAGTATCAGTAGCTCAAGGAGGCGTCACTGCGTTCGGACAAATCCATATACGCTACACCACATCTGCCAAGCAGATGCCTGACCAGCAGCGTAACCCAACGCGCTTAGTCAGGCCTTGAGAAAAAACAAAACAAACACAAAAAAAAAAAAACAAAAAAAACCTCTCTCTCTCTCTCTCTCTCTCTCTCTCTCTCTCTCTCTCTCTCTCTCTCTCTATATATATATATATATATATATATATATATATATATATATATATATATATAAGCGTACATACATAAATAATAATTATGAAAAAAAAGAAAGAAAAGAAAAAGATAGTAGTAATGAAAATAATGATAAAATAATAATAATAATAAATAAATAAATAAGACAACAATGATGATAAATAAGCAAATAAATATAAAACATGAAGACACACATTCACACATACACCCACACATGCATAACAGATATGCCCCCAAAAACGCAGTTTCATAGTGAGGCAGCTTTATACCAACCTCAATTCAGCTGTTAAACAGCAGTAATTGAGAATCAGATATGTGATAAGAATATGTATGCCAGAGTGTGCGTGTATGGAATGTGACATCTTAAATCAAAGTATTATTGAAATACATTGTTACCGTCCTAAATTTTTGCACCTATTGGTTACATTTTCATGGTTTGTGGGACCAAAAACGGAAAAAGCAAGAAGGTGACACGTTGGTTGTGTGACCGAATCCGTATCGAAACTGAGCAAAGTAACGTAAAAAATAAGATTCGAAATCCACTGAAAACGGGTTACAACATCTTCTAATGGTAATATCGTTTCATACATGCATGAAAATTACCAGTAAAATAGATTCCCGAATTTAGGATGCTAAAATAGGACTTGTCCAAGTGTCAGGAGGTCTAGAGTTAAATCATGATATGCTATCGGAACATTATTGCTGCTCTGTGTAAGGATATCTCCAGATCAGATTTGTAACAGAATTCACATGCCTTGCATGAAGAAATAGAAGCTGTGTGGGTTCCTTCCACTCATGACAGCCTGTCAGTCAAACCTGAGAAGGAGTGGTCAGCCAGAGAACCGACCAACCACGTGACTGCTTTTTGAACTGGGATCATAGGGGGTTTCGCCCTGTGCTTGGTAAGGCCAATGAGGCCACACACCTCTCACTGTTTAGATTGAGTTTGGACGAAGTGGCTTCAGTGGAACGAATCACACGATAAGCTTTCTCTGTCCTGTTGCATGCCCAAACACTTCCAACAGCCGCTGTGGCGAAGTTGTCAGCGTCATGAATGATGATTGTGAGAACGCGGGTCCAATCGCCATCGACAGCTGTATTTTGTTATTGTTTTATTGGGTTATATTTGGGCCAACAGCAAAGTGAGAGCTGTATTATCAATGGTTTCTCCAGTCAATGGGAAACCATTTACAGCTTAGTCTTTTTGTGAAGGACTATGACTCTCAAACTAGGAGGCGAAATTGCACTGGCTCTTAGTGCTGCAGCCTTGTGGGCTAGTTGGCCTTTGGAAACCATCCCAACGCCGACTGTCCTAAAACCCTTTTGGCCGAGAGAGTGGGGATGTAACTTGGGCAAGACACTCTCCACTATAATCAAATTCTAGCCCAAATAGTCGGAACAGCAGTTGCCTCTTCTGCTGTTCTGATGGTCATAGTCGGACACGACTGACTATCATATATATATTGGGTTATTGTTTGTTTTGTTTCGTTTTTTGTTTAACCCAAAGCTCGTTCCAACCAGATCTGAGTATGCTGTGGGCTTAAACGGGAAGGCTGGGATTACACAGGCGAGGGTCATCAGTAGTAATAAGACTGGGGGTTCTGGTTCACCCCAAATTGCCCTCAGTCCCTTCACGGATGCGTCTTTGGGGAGTAATGCTCGGATTTCCTGACCAAAAAATGCAGGTGGCTGTATCTCTTGGACCTGGTTGACGCCAGGATGGATCATGAGAGTACAGTCTTGTCAAGCAGTCCCAAACCAAATGGATCCATATAGCAGCATCTTCACCACCCCCATCATCATTCATCATCGTCATCGAAATATAGAAAACAATAATGTCTCAAATTCTGAGAGAGAAAAAGAAACTCTGCCAACTGATGCTGTCCAGCCCAGACGTGGCAGCAGTATCTCTGTGGTCCTTTAGATCTGACCAATACTTGCTTCAAAACAATGTGGTAGAGGAAACTGCAGTGGGAAAGGATGTGTTTGTGTGTGTGTGTGTGTGTGTGTGTGTGTGTGTGGCCCTGCAAGAGAGCGAGACTGCATTCATTTTGTTGTGTATATTACTAAAACATTGTATACGCAGGAACGTATGTTTCAAAGCGTGTGTGTGTGTGTGTGTGTGTGTGTGTGTGTGTGTGTGTGTGTGTTGGTATGACGCTTGCGCGTGCGTGTGTGTTCATGTCAATGTGTGTGCTCACGCTGCGTGCATGCATGCGTGTGTCCTTCAGAATGTTTCAGAGAGTCCCTGTGGCAATTGAAAACCCTCCTTAACTTTGTCAGTTGTTGTTGTTGTTGTTCCTGGCACACAGATCACGCTGCTGATGTCGTCCTGCTTCCTGCTGGCCTGGCTGCCCTACGCCGTGGTGGCCATGATGGCCGCCTACACCCCCAAGGTCAAGGTCAGCGGGCCCATGTCCATAGTGCCCACCCTCTTCGCCAAGACGTCGCACATCACCAACCCTGTCATCTACTTCACCCTCAACTCGCGCCTCTCCCATCGCCTGCCCTGCTTCCGTCTCCTGTCCAGGCCCTGCCCTGCCGCTGTTCCCTGCTGCAGCCACAGCAGCAACCCCAACCCCGTCAAGGACGGAGACGTGCAGATGGAGACCCTCAATGGGCAGACCCTGGCAGAGGATGGGCGGGGCCTGGTAGAACATGGGCGGAGCTTGGCAGAACATGGGCGGGGCTTGGGGGAAGATGGGCAGTGGAGGCTGGGAGAAAATGGGCGGAGCCTTGTGGAGGATGGGCAAGTTGGTCTTGGAAGTGGGTGGGACCACGAGGAGAAAGATGGGCGGGCCTTGTTGGAAAAGGTGCGGCATGGGAGTGTCAGATGTGGAAGGGCATCACTGGAACAGCAAGAGTCTGTAGAAAGCATCATTGAAGTTTGTGAAAGTGTCTTCAGCCGGCAGGAGGATACTGTGTCTGTAACGGGGGTGTGTTTGCATGACGGTGGACAGGACCCACCTACCAACGGGTCTCGGTGAAAGGAGTTCGGATATAACGAGATATACATACATATATATATATATATATATATATATGATATATGTATATGTGTGTGTGTGTGTGTGTGTGTGTGTGTGTGTGTGTGTGTGATAGTCAGTCGTGTCCGACTATGACCATCAGAACAGCAGAGGAGGCAATTGCTGTTCCGACTATTTGGGCTAGAATTTGATTATAGTGGAGAGTGTCTTGCCCAAGTACATCCCCACTCTCTCGGCCAAGAGGGTTTTAGGACAGTCGGCGTTTGGATGGTTCCCAAAGACCAACTAACCCACAAGGCTGCAGCACTAAGAGCCAGTGCAATTTTGCCTCCTAGTTTGAGAGTCATAGTCTCAGCATTGTTGAGAGAGTTAGCAAAACACGGGCTATCCGCAAAGCACGCCTGTTTTCCCTCAACAAAAATATCGCCACAAAAGGATCCGCCATATTTACCTCTGCTGCGTGGGTAGTCACCCTTGGCAAGGGAAGTAAGGGCAAAGTTGCCTTTGCGTTTGGAGATCCGCAGGTAAATCCAAGTGTTCCTGAATACCGGATATTGCTTACCATCGGGCTAGTTTGCCTTGCCTCATGTAATTTGCCCGCAGGTACAGCTTTACCCGCAGGCCCGTTGCTGTCTTGAATACGGCCCCAGATGGACAAATACTCACTAAAAACACAGGATGGCATGTCAGTTGTATGACGATGGCCCAACTCACCGGTGATGTCATTTGTTTGTTTGTTTGTTGCCATTATTGTGGGTTTTTTTTTAACAACATGGAGGAAAGTGAACCTGCATTTGGTCTGCTGCACGGAACAACTTACTTCAGCCATGGACAAGTTCTTCTTCTTCTTCTTCTTCTTTGCGTTCGACAGCTACGCAGTCAGGATCGAAGTCCGAGGGATGCCACAAACTCGGACGTCCGGTGAAGATCGGCTGCCGTCCCCCAGAGCTTGGTGTTGAGGTCAACACCCCCAGGCCAGGACTGCTGCCGCATCTTCTCATACAGGGGGCAGTCTTGGAGAATATGGGATGGGGTCTGGTCAGCCTGGCCGCAATCACATAGGGATGTGGCTGCCACTCCAATCCTCTTCAGGTGTGCTCGGAGGCCGCAGTGTCCTGTGCGAAGGAGGTAGATGGTAGGGACAAGTTCTATGATCTCATTGCTGGATGTATCAGAAGGGAACTGTAAGCGTGTAACATTGCATTTCATTGAAATGGGAAACTCTGTTGGTTATGAATGTAAAATGGGAGTCTTTAGTGGATATGACTGAAACAAACAAAACAACAACTCGCACACACACACACACACACACACACATATGTGTATACACACACACACATATATATATATATATATGTGTGTGTGTGTGTGTGTGTGTGTGTGTGTGTGTGTGTGTGTGTGTGTGTACATACATACATACATATAGAGAATCTGTAAATCCATACTGTGAGCCTCGTGTTTCAAATTGCGAGTTTTGGGGGTTCTAAGAGGACAGCGTCCGTGAAGAGTTGAGTGAAAACAATGACGTTCAGAAGAAAAACCAAACAACATCAAAATTAATGACAAACGTATGATATGCATGAAAATCAGTGACAGGTAGACTTGTGTGGTTGATATGATTGCGAACGTAGAATGACAAGTTTTTAGTTCACGTAGGCCTATATTACGTACATCGAATGACATTCGTGGTGGTGGTGGTGTGTGTCCATCGAGATCGATGATGACCATCGTTGTCATCCAGCTGGGGGATGGGGGGAGGGTGGTGGTTGGGTGGGGGGATGCTCATGAATCTATCTGTGAATGCGCAGATGGCTGAATAGTCCAATCTGCGCACGAAATGTTCGCTGACAGTTGGGGCAGACAAAGACAGGCATATCATTGTCAGGGAGCTTGTTTGCCCGTGACTTTCTGGCCTGTCTCTTCTGAACAGCTGCAGCAGTCCTGTTGGCCTCGCACAACTTGGCGCCTTTGTGCACAGCAGCGCGCCATTTGTCACGGTCCACTGCAGATTCCTCCCAGGAGTCAGGGTTGAATGACATTCAGTGCTAAGCTGTATCCTCTGGTGTTTTTCTGTATCTGCCTGATATATAGCGCTACCTCAAAGAAGACTTTCACAACGTAAAGCTTGTTCACTGTCTTTTACTCGAAAGGCATAATACATGAATTAGTTAACAAACAAAAAACAAAAACAAAAAAAAATGATAGTAAAGAGTGGTAACTCTCTCCATTCACAAGGTACGCTACCGATTCAGCTAGCACACAGGTAAATAAAAGGTACATTGGAACAAACCCAGACACTTCCTCAAAAAGGAAGCGCCGGGCCTGTCCTTATACCAATCATATGACATGTACACACAGCAGCAAAGACAAAAGAAATGTGCAAACACAAATAAGCTTTTATTCAAGACTGGCATAGCCTCTTTAAGTTGTGTACCTTGTGAATGGAGAGAGATACCACTCTTTACTATTTGTTAATCATTTCAATCTCCATGCGTAATTGTTTGTTCATTTCCAATGAATTAGTTAGATAAAGATATGAGGAAAACATTCGTCCAAAACCTGTGATGAATTTTTATATGTAATGACTTGTGTCAGAACAGAAAGTACCAGTCTGGCCTTTTTAACTTCTTTTTTGTTTTATCTTTCTTCTTCTTCTTCTTCTTCTTTTTTTTTTTTTTTTTTACACCAGTGTTTTCCTTTTTATTTTGAGTATATATATGTTTTCACTGACAAAACAAACCCTGTACACACGGAGAGAGAGAGCGAGAGCGAGAGAGAGAGAGAGAGAGAGAGAGAGAGAGAGAGAGAGAGAGAGAGAGAGAGATTTGATCACTTTCAAAGACCATGGCCGAATTTCCCTTCTTCATCCCTATAAACGACTGTCACATACAGAGTGAATTTATAATCCTTCCCCCCCCCCCTCCCTCCGACATGGATCACAGGATCTTTTACGTGCGTATTCGAACCTCTGCGTGCACCCACTTCTAGGGGATCTGCAAACACTGGGACATGAGAGAATGTAATGCCTTAATTTGTACAGTTCGGAAAGAACTGGAAGGAAGAGGCGGGGCTGAGAGAGAGAGGGAGGGGGGAAGAGAGAGAGGGAGGGAGAGAGGGAGAGGGGGAGAGAGAGAGAAGGGGGGGAGAGAGAGCGGGTAAAGAGGGGGGAGAGAGAGAGAAAGGGGGAGAGAACGGGGAAAGAGGGGGGGAGAGAGAGGGGGAGGAGAGAGAGAGGGGGCGGAGGGGAGAGGGGGAATGAGAGAGGGGGGGAGGAGAGAGAGGGAGCGCAGAGAGACAGGGGGAGGAGAGAGAGAGAAGGGGGTGAGAGAGCGGGGGGGAAAGGGGGGAGAGAGGGGGGGAAGGAGAGAGGGGGGGCGGAGAGAGAGAGGGGGCGGAGGGAGAGGGGGAAATGAGAGAGGGGGGGGAGGAGAGAGAGGGAGCGCAGAGAGACAGGGGGAGGAGAGAGAGAGAAGGGGGTGAGAGAGCGGGGGGGAAAGGGGGGAGAGAGGGGGGAGGAGAGAGGGGGGGCGGAGAGAGAGGGGGGGAGAGAGGGGGAGGAGAGAGGGGGGGGCGGAGAGAGAGGGAGGGAGAGGGGGGAGGAGAGAGGGGGGGGGGGGGGCGGAGAGAGAGGGGGGAGAGGGGGGAGGATGAGAGGGGGGGGGCGGAGAGAGAGGGGGGGGAGAGGGGGAGGAGAGAGGGGGGGGTGAGAGAGACAGAGAGAGAGAGAGAGAGACAGAGCTATGAGATCGGAGACTCAAAGTCAAAATGGATCGAAAGGCACAGTTTACATTACTTCCACAAAACGATATGGCTGACGAGTTATACTATATCGTTCGCGTGGTCAAGTTTGTTTTTGTTGATTTTTGGGGGGCGGGGTTGGGCGGGGTGGGGGTGGGGGTGGGGGGGTTGGGTGTGTGTGTGTGTTGTTAGTGTTGTTGTTGTTGTTGTTGCTGTAGTTGTTGTTGTTGTTTTTAGTGGTTTTTTATTTTTGTTTTTTTGTTTGTTTGTTTTTACAGCTTCAGAGGGGAAAAAAATGTTATCTCAGTTAAATTCCACTTGTTTTCTGGGCAAAAAAAAAAGAGAGATAAAATTGAAACCACTTCATTTCAAGTATATGCATTTCTATGCTTTTTGATGAAACTTTTATCTATAGCTGAGGAAAATAAGTTACTGATGTATATTAATTTTGCTCGTTTTGTTCTTTGTCTATTGCTGAGGAAGAAGTGACAGATGTGTATTAATTTCTTTATTCTTTGACTACAGCTGAGAAGAAAGATACTGATGCGTACGTACTTATTTAATGTTCGCGCGAGTCTTTCTTGTTTGAGTAAGTCTTTTTGATAGCACTCTTTTTTTTCTTTTCTTTTTTTTTTTTTTTTTTTTTTTTTTTTGGTTGTTGTTTGTTTGTATGGTGCGTAAATGTGTAATGTTCCAATTCTCCAAATGGGTGCATGAAATCAAGTTCTTTATTTTACTTGCTTGCCGTTCTTGATAAATGAGGGTTTGGTTGTTGTTGTTTTTTAACTCACTCAGTACGGCCAGCCCTCTCTTCTCCTCTACACAGACACCTCGGATGTCCTGTGGGTGTCTGAATGACCCAACCTTTAGCTTCCGTCGTCAGAATTGTGGTATTCTTTGTCACATTCACCACTTCAGTATAACAGCCTTCCGCTTGCAATATTTTGATGATGGTAATTGGAGTGAAACGCTGTTAACGTCGTCTCTCGCCGTTCGTATGGAGAGAGTTAAATTAAGAGAGAGAACTGAAAATGGTATGATGCCATGTCAAATTCGATTTAAAAAGAAGAGTTGTTTTTTTTTCAAATCCATTCCATTGCATTACATCACAGTTGAACCTCATGCGCTGTTTTGATCATAAGCTGACCGGAGTTTATTTGCTGGAAAAGAAAAATGGCTCTGTTAATTAATGTGTGGAATGTCTTTGAACATTTTGATCCGTATAAAGCGTACAAGTGGCTCGTTTTGGTTTACAATGCAGCCAATGATTTTGTTAACTGGTGTTTTTTTTTTTGTTTTGTTTTTTCATATGTTTTTCTTGCATATTCAAATCATGTAATTCATCAACGACTGTTCCAGTTATATACAACTTGAATTTTCTCGCTGTTCCAACAAAGACTGTTCGAAATAATATTTGGAATCATTTTCTTCTTAAGCCTTTTTAAAAAAAAAACAAAAAAAAACAAATTGTTTGATTATACATAGCACATACTTTACTTATAAAACGCTTTTATTTCTTTTTTTCTTTTTTTTTCTTTTTTTTTAAGTATCGTGGTATTCTATTAATATTCTGATTCGAAATATGGTCACTAAGTCTTTTTCTTTCTTTTTTTTTTCTTTTTTCTTTGTTTTTCTTTTTTTTTTCTTTACATTTTTTTTTATTTATTCTCCCCCCCCCCCCCTTTTTTTTTTCTTTTTTTTATCTGATTGAAGTTTGAAACGATTGACGAAGTTGTTTTTTTGTTCTTGTTTGTTTGTTTGCTTTTTATAAAAAAATAAAAGGTCATTACTAATTAAATCGTGAAATGGTGTTTGTTTGTGGAATCAGACGAAAGGGAAAAGGGAGGACGAGAGGGTGTCTCGTTTCAAGTGACGGCAGTCTTCACACTGAGAACAAACACCGTTAAAACCACTAACCCATTACTGTCGTTAATAGGGGGGTTTAGTAGGTGGTGTCCTAAGTGCGTTAAAACAGAACAGGCACCACTGATCACCACCGAAGTGACTCAGAAGCAGTGCAGGGTCTCCTCTGGTGTGTGGCCTCCTGGCGACCTAACATCGATGGTTCCCTGTGGACTGCCAACGCTGGAACTGCGACGGACGAACTCGGGTGTGGCCCCGTGTATGGGGGAATCTAAATGGGCGGCGTGGGAGTAATGCCACTGAAACGGAGCAGATGATGGAGCAGCAAAAAAACCCAAAAAAACAAAAAACAAAAACAAAAACAAAAAACCTTCAGTGCCAGATGAAATAAACAGGCATAAAGTGGGGTTTCAGGCAATAAAACATCCAAGACAATAAGCCTAGAAACTATGAAAATGGTCTGCAGATTTCCACTCCAGACAAACTGTGTGAATTTTCAGCCTTCCAGAGCTATTCCCCCCCCCCCCCACCCCCTTTTTTTCTGGTGACGTCATCAGTGACGTCACTATGCACATACGTAATACGTTTATGGCAGTCAATGGGTTTTAAATTAAGGGAATATGGAATAACTTCAACGACTGACCAGATCTCATAAATAATACGTGCCTTATTCCTGCTGCAAGGCAGATAAAACACTGCATGCATTTTGTGTACACTCATTTTGTGTAAAATCATTTGTAATAATGACGACAACAACGACGACGATAACAGCAATAGCAGTAGTAATAACAACAATGATAACAATAATCGTCGTCGTCGTTATCAAAACAAAAAAACAAAAACAAAAAATGTTCAGGGCACATCACATAGTATGTTATATTGAAAATTGCATAAAACCCTAATTAAAAATCATATAATTTATATGTGTAATGAACCCCTTTCTAACCACCAACCCCAACAACGCACACAGTCACCTCAAAGCCACATACACAGGCTCTGATCTGACGGGCGCAAAAGCCGAGTGGTTAAAGCGTTGGACTGTCAATCTGAGGGTCCCGGGTTCGAATCACGGTGACGGCGCCTGGTGGGTAAAGGGTGGAGATTTTTACGATCTCCCAGGTCAACATATGTGCAGACCTGCTAGTGCCTGAACCCCCTTCGTGTGTATATGCAAGCAGAAGATCAAATACGCACGTTAAAGATCCTGTAATCCATGTCAGCGTTCGGTGGGTTATGGAAACAAGAACATACCCAGCATGCACACCCCCGAAAACGGAGTATGGCTGCCTACATGGCGGGGTAAAAACGGTCATACACGTAAAAGCCCACTCGTGTGCATGCGAGTGAACGCAGAAGAAGAACAGGCTCTGATCTCTCTGCCTGCATCCAAATATCCATGTCATCCTAACACACGCCCACGTGTGTTTGTGTGTGTGTGTGTGTGTGTTGTGTTGTCTTATGAGTGCGTGTGCCTGTGTCTGTGTATCTGTGTATCGGTGTCTGTATGTTTCTGTGTGTGTATGTGTATGTGTATAGGTCTGTGTATCTGTGTATGTTAGCTTGTGGAAATGTGTGTGTGTGTGTGTGTGTGTGTGTGTGTGTGTGTGTTTGTACGTGTATATGAATGTGTGTGTGTGTGTGTGTGTGTGTGTGTGTATAAATGTTAGTTTGTGTGTGTGTGTGTGTGTGTGTGTGCTCGCGCGCGCATCTGTGCGTGTGTG
>NC_134904.1:37301647-37304147 GCF_041734735.1 Babylonia areolata | reverse complement strand
TTAATTAAGACATAAAGGTATGATATTAAATCATTTCGTTTTGTGTACATTTATAAAACCGAAGTCTGCTTCATAAAAAGCGGGTATCTTGTTATATAAGCCTTTTTAAAAAGATTATTTATGCTTCTTTTTTCTTTCTTTTTTTTTTTTTAGATGTGTGTTCATACAGTCCACAAAAAATTAAGTACAACTTCATAAAAGCAGGCATGTTTTCATAAAATGATTTTTTTTAAGATGAAAAGAGACGATTTAAATTATGTCGTTCGATGTGTTTAAAAAAAAAAACCCAACTAATATAAGGAGTACTTAATAAAAGCAGATATCTTTTCACAAAACCTTTACAAAAAAGACGATTTAACTCACTCATTACGACCTGTCCTCTCTTCTCCTCTACACAGACCCCTCGGATGTCCAGTGGGTGTCTGAATGACCCAACCTTTAGCTTCCGTCGTCAGAATTGTGATATTCTTTGTCAACATTCACGTCTTCAGTATAAGAGCCTTCCGCTTGCAATATTTTGATGATGGTAATTGGGGTGAAACGCTGTTAACGTCGTCTCTTTCGCAGTTCGTATGGAGAGAGTTAAACTATTCCGTTTGACGTGTGTTCATACAGACCACATAAAAACTTCATAAAAGCAGATATGGTTTGGGTTTTGTTGTTGTTGCTTCTTTTTAGATTAAAAAAAAAAGAAGAAGAAAAAACAAGAGATAATTTAGACTATTTCGTTTGGTGTGTATTCATAAATTAAGGACTGTTTTATGACTGTTAAAAAAAAACAAAAAAAAAAAACACACAAGATATGATCAAGACTATTTTGTTTGGTGTGTATTCATAAATTAAGGACTGTTTTATGACTGTTTAAAAAAAACACAAAAAAAACAAAACAAGATATGATCAAGACTATTTCGTTTGGTGTGTATTCATAAATTAAGGACTGTTTTATGACTGTTTAAAAAAAAAAAACAAAGCAAAAAAAACAAAAAAACAAAAAAAAAACAAGATATGATCAAGACTATTTTGTTTGGTGTGTATTCATAAATTAAGGACTGTTTTATGACTGTTTAAAAAACAAAAATAAAACAAAACAAAAACAAGATATGATCAAGACTATTTCGTTCGATGAGTATTCATAAATCTCAGAACTGTTTTATGACTGTTTAAAAAAAACAAAAACAAAAAAACAAGATATAATCAAGACTATTTCGTTTGGTGTGTATTCATAAATTAAGGACTACTCCGCAAAGGCACTAGTGATTTCATAAAATATTGAAAAGATAAATAAATAACTAGATTCAAAACAGTGGAGTGATGGCCTAGAGGTAACGCGTCCGCCTAGGAAGCGAGAGAATCTGAGAGCGCTGGTTCGAATCACCGTGCTCAGCCGCCGATATTTTCTCCCCCCACCACTAGACCTTGATTAGCGGTCTGGACACTAGTCATTCGGATGAGACGATAAACCGAGGTCCCGTGTGCAGCATGCACTTAGCGCACGTAAAAGAACCCACGGCAACAAAAGGGTTGTTACTGGCAAAATTCTGAAGAAAAATCCACTTCGATAGGAAAAACAAATAATACTGCACGGAGGAAAAAATAAAAAAAATATGGGTGGCGCTGTAGTGTAGAGGAGAGCAGCCCGAATTTCACACAGAGAAATCTGTTGTGATAAAAAGAAATACAAATACACGATATGATTTAAACTATTTCGTTCCATGCGTGTCGATACAGTCCACAAAACCTAAGAACTAATACGTGTTTTCATAAAAATGTTCTATGTGTATTCATAAAACTAAGAACTACTTCATAAAAGCAGGTACCCTTTCATAAAACCTTGAATAAAAAAAAAAATAATAAAAAAAACTAAACAAGAGATCAACTGTGAGCTCATTCAGTCCACATAAACAGACTAAGAACTACTTCATAAAAGCATATATCTTTTCATAAAACCTTAGAGTAAAAAAGCAAAAGAAAAAAAGATGAATAAATCTATTTCATTCGATGAGTGTTGATACAACCAACACAAAATACTGCTTCCTTAAAAGTATGTCTAAAACTAAGGACTACTTCACAAAAGCTGTTATGTTTTAAAGAGAGAAAAAAAAATTTAAAAAAATAAAACAAAAGATGATTTAATCTCGTTGGATGTGTATTCATACAGGCCACAAAAGCTAAGGACTACTTCATAAAAGTAGTAACATTTTCATAACAAAAAACAAAAAACAACAACAAGAGATTCTTTAATCAATTTCGTCCTTTTTTTTCTGGATTTGTGTGTGTGTGTGTGTGTGTGTGTGTGTGTGTGTGTGTGTGTGTGTGTGTGTGTGTGTGTGTTGTTGTTGTTGTTTTTATTCGGAGGGGGGGAGGGGGGATTGCATGCTTAATCATCTAAATAATGTGGGTTTGGTTAATTAACTGGATGTATGCTTTGTTTGTATGTTGAGAACTGGTGATGATGGTGATAAGCGCACGTAAAAGAACCCACGGCAACAAAAGGGTTGTT
>NC_134904.1:37286647-37294147 GCF_041734735.1 Babylonia areolata | reverse complement strand
TGTGTGTGTGTGTGTGTGTGTGTGTGTGTGTGTGTGTGTGTGTGTGTGTGTGTGTGTGTGTGTGTGTGTGTGTGTGTGTGCCTGTGTCTGAGTCTGTACCTGGCAGAGGTGTGTGTGTGTGTGTGTGTGTGTGTGTGTGTGTTTGTGTGTGTGTGTGTGTGTGTGTGTGTGTGTGTGTGTGTGTGTGTGTGTGCCTGTGTCTGAGTCTGTACCTGGCAGAGGTGTGTGTGTGTGTGTGTATGTCTGTGTGTGCGCGCGCGCGCGTGTGTGTGTGTGTGTGTGTGTGTGTGTACATGTGCCTGTGTATGAGTCTGTCTGTACCTGGCAGATGTGTGTGTGTGTGCGCGCGCGTGCGCGCGCGCGCGCGTGCACGTCAATGTGTATGCGTGTGGAGTGTGAGTTAAAGAGAATGAATGAATGTTCTTAAAAGAGGGAAGTGGAATAAGCAAGGACATAAGAGAGAGAGTGTGTGTGTGTGTGTATGTGTGTGTGTGTGTGCGTGCGTGTGTGTGTGCGTTCGTTTGTGTGTGCCTGCGTGTGTGTGTTTGTCTGTCTGTCTGTATGTCTGTCTGTCTGGGTTTGTGTTTGTGTCAGTGTGTGTGTTAGTTTGTGTGTGTGTGTGTGTGTGTGTGTGTGTGTGTCTGCCTGTTTGTGTTTGTGTCTGTGTCTATGTTTGTGTCAGTGTGTGTGTGTGTGTGTGTGTGTGTGTGCGTGTGTGTGTGTGTGCGTGCGTGTGTTTGTGTGTGCGTGCGTGTGTGTGTGTGCGTGCTTGTGTGTGTGTGTTTGCCTGTCTGTCCGTATGTATGTATGTCTGTATGTATGTCTGTGTTTGTGTTTATGTTAGTGTGTGTGTCAGTGAATGTGTGTCTGTCTGTATGTCTGTATGTGTTTGTGTCAGTGTGTGTGTCAGAGTGTATGTGTGTGTGTTTGTCTGTCTGTATGTCTGTCTGTCTGTGTCTGTGTTTGTGTCAGTGTGTGTGTGCGTGTGTGTCTGTCTGTCTGTCTGTATCTGTATCTGTATCTGTGTCTGTGTCTGTGTCTGTACTGCCAGTCAATGCGGCAATTTCTTCTTTCGGGTTTCAGAATCGTTCTGTGCAGAGACTCCCCAGAGGTTTCAGTGTGCCGGAAGCCTCTCTCACTGTATAGACGCCGCCTTCCGCTGCAACAACGTGCGTGGTTGCCCAGACAACAGCGATGAGCTCGGCTGCCGTGAGTATAGTCACTCATTCGAGTTCGTTCTTTAGTTTAACTCACTCAGTACGACCAGTCCTCTCTTCTCCTCTACGTACACAGACCCCTCGGATGTCCAGTGGGTGTCTGAATGATCCAACCTTTAGCTTCCGTCGTCAGAATTGTGGTATTCTTTGTCAGCATTCACCTCTTCAGTATAAGAGCCTTCCGCTTGCAATATTTTGATGATGGTAATTGGGGTGAAACGCTGTTAACGTCGTCTCTTTCGCCGTTCGTATGGAGAGAGTTAACGTCTTTTCACTGTAAGTGATATTAGACGATACTGTCTAATATATTCGAGTCTGTCCGTAGAAATTATCAGTATCAGTATCTGTATCAGTATCAGTAGCTCAAGGAGGTGTCACTGCTTTCGGTCAAATCCATATACGCTATACCACATCTGCCAAGCAGATGCCTGACCAGCAGCGTAACCCAACGCGCTTAGTCAGGCCTTGAGAAAAAATCAAATGAAATGAAGATAGCAGAACGTGTGTGTGTGTGTGTGTGTGTGTGTGTGTGTGTGTGTGTGTGTGTGTGTCTGTGTGTCTGTGTGTGTGTGTGTGTGTGTGTGTGTGTGTGTGTGTGTGTCTGTCTGTCTGTGTGCGTGTGTGTGTATGTGTGTGTGTGTGTGTGTGCGTGTGTGTATGTGTGTGTGTGTATGTGTGTGTGTGTGTGTGTGTGTGTGTGTGTGTGTGTGTGTGTGTGTGTGTGTGTGTGTGTGTGTGTGTGTGTGTGTGTGTGTGTGTGTGTGTGTGTGTGTGTGTGTGTGTGTGTGTGTGTGTGTTAGGGAGAGACTGAACGTTGTAAATAAAAGAATAAAAAATGGTATGAAAATCTAATATCAAACAATCATATCAAAATCAATGTTCAATTGGAGTCCACAGCAAATCTTCTGCAATTGCAGATAACGTCTTATATAATTGTCAAAAATACTTACAAGTGGAGTGATGGCCTTGAGGTAACGTGTCCGCCTAGGAAGCGAGAGAATCTGAGCGCGCTGGTTCGAATCACGGCTCAGCCGCCGATATTTTCTCCCCCTCCATTAGACCTTGAGTGGTGGTCTGGACGCTAGCCATTCGGATGAGACGATAAACCGAGGTCCCGTGTGCTAGCATGCACTTAGCGCACGTAAAAGAACCCACGGCAACAAAAGGGTTGTTCCTGGCAAAATTCTGTCGAAAAATCCACTTCGATAGGAAAAAGAAACTGCACGCAGGAAAAAATACAAAAAAAAAAAAAAAAAGGTGGCGCTGTAGTATAGCGACACGCTCTCCCTGGGGAGAGCAGCCCGAATTTCACACAGAGAAATCTGTTGTGATAAAAAGAAATACAAATACAAAAGAGAACTTTCCGAAGAACGGAAAAGACTCGTCTGCCAGTACAGAGTCCGTGAGGGAATGGGGTTCGAATCCCACTCTCGACGGGCGCAATAGCCGAGTGGTTAAAGCGTTGGACTGTCAATCTGAGGGTCCCGGGTTCGAATCACGGGGTGACGGCGCCTGGTGGGTAAAGGGTGGAGATTTTGACGATCTCCCAGGTCAACATATGTGCAGACCTGCTTAGTGCCTGAACCCCCTTCGTGTG
This sequence comes from Babylonia areolata, assembly GCF_041734735.1. Lineage (NCBI taxonomy): Eukaryota > Metazoa > Mollusca > Gastropoda > Neogastropoda > Buccinidae > Babylonia > Babylonia areolata. Next base: position 37,291,333 of record NC_134904.1, on the reverse strand, counting down.
TATACGCAAGCAGAAGATCAAATACGCACGTTAAAGATCTTGTAATCCATGTCAGCGTTCGGTGGGTTATGGAAACAAGAACATACCCAGCATGCACACCCCCGAAAACGGAGTATGGCTGCCTACATGGCGGGGTTAAAAACGGTCATACACGTAAAAGCCCACTCGTGTGCATACGAGTGAACGCAGAAGAAGAAGAAGAAGAAGAATCCCACTCTGGCCCTTTCTCCCAAGTTAGACTAAAAAAAAAGTGAGCGTCTATTCCTTCGGGTGAGACAGACGATAGACCGAGGTCCCCGCAGCGTCACGGTGCAGCACGCACTTGGCGCACTGAAAAAGAACCCACGGCAACGAGAGTGTTGTCGTCTGGCAAAAAAAAAAAAAAAAAAAAAAAAAAAAAAAAAAATATATATATATATATATATCAGAAAAACGAAAAGAAAGTGCATGCCGTCAGTGTTCGAACTCCAGTCTGTCTGCATCTCCAGAGGCCAGCTGTTCTTCAGACAGCACGTTCCAGTGTGGCGGCAACAGCACCCGTTGCTATGACTACCGGTACCGCTGTGACGGTAGTGCTGACTGTGTGGACGCTTCGGACGAAAAGGACTGTGGTCAGTGTGTGTGTGTGTGTGTGTGTGTGTGTGTGTGTGTGTGTGTGTCTGTGTGTGTGTGTGTCTGTCTGTCTGTCTGTCTGTGTGTCTGTGTCGGTGTCTGTGTGGGCTTAAGAGGGTAAGGTGTAAGGTGGGGGGAGGGGTGCGGGGGGCGGGGGGGGGGGGGTGGAGGGGGGTGGATGTGGTTAAGTGGGTGCGTTGGAGTGTCTATGTCTCGTGTGTGTTGTATGTGTGTTTGTGCGCGAGTGTGTGTGTGTGTGTGTGTGAGTTGTATGTATGTGTGTGTCTGTGTGTGACTGTGTCTATGTGTCTGTGTGATGTGCAGCCGGAATTTCACATAGAGAAATCTGATGGTAAATAAAAAAATAATGCAACACCACGCAACGCAACGTAACGCTAAAGAACGCAGCGCAACATAACACAACTCAATACGTTCCAGCATAACACAACACAGCACGGCACAGCACAGCACAGCGTAACACAGCACAGCACAGCACAGCATAACACAGCACAGCACGCACAGCACAGCACAGCACAGCATAACACAGCACAGCACAGCACAACACAGCACAGCATAACACAGCACAACACAGCACAGCATAACACAGCACAGCACAACACAGCACAGCATAACACAGCACAGCATAACACAGCACAGCATAACACAGCACAGCACAACACAGCACAGCATAACACAGCACAGCACAACACAACACAGCATAACACAGCACAGCACAACACAGCACAGCATAACACAGCACAACACAGCACAGCATAACACAGCACAACACAGCACAGCACAGCATAACACAGCACAGCATAATACAGCACAACACAGCACAGCATAACACAGCACAGCACAACACAGCACAGCATAACACAGCACAGCACAACACAGCACAGCATAACACAGCACAGCATAACACAGCACAACACAGCACAGCATAACACAGCACAGCACAACACAGCACAGCATAACACAGCACAACACAACACAACACAGCATAACACAGCACAGCACAACACAGCACAGCATAACACAGCACAGCATAACACAGCACAGCACAACACAGCACAGCGTAACACAGCACAGCACAACACAGCACAGCATAACACAGCACAACACAACACAACACAACACTGCACAGCATAACACAGCACAGCACAGCACAACACAGCACAGCATAACACAGCACAGCACAACACAGCACAGCACAACACAGCACAGCACAGCTTAGCACAGCACAGCATATCACAATACAATACAATACAACACAACACAATACAACACAACACAATACAATACAACACAACACAATACAATACAACGCAACACAATACAATACAACGTATCGCAACGCAATACAATACAATACAACACAACACAACACAATACAATACAATACAAAACAATACAACACAACACAACACAATACAGTACAACACAACACAACGCAACACAACGCAACAATACAATACATCGCAACACAATACAATACAACGCAACACAACGCAATACTATACAATACAACGCAACACAATACAGTACAATACAATACAATACAACACAACACAACACAACGCAATACATCTGTGAATACTGTACTATTACCTGCCCCGTAACCTGTCTGTTCCAGAGGTGTACTGTCAGACTGAACTGCAGCAGACCAACACAACACAACACAACACAACACAACACAACACAATGCAATACAATACAATACAATACAATACAATACAGCACAATACATATGTGAAGACTCTGTTCTATTACCTGCCCCGTAACCTGTCTGTTGCAGACGTGTACTGTCAGACTGAACTGCAGCAGACCAACACGACACAACACAATACAATAGAATACAACACATAATAATATAATACAATACAATACAATACATCTGCGAAGACTCTGTACTATTACCTGCCCCGTAACCTGTCTGTTGCAGACGTGTACTGTCAGACTGAACTGCAGCAGACCAACACAATACAACACAATACAATACAATACAACACAACACAATACAATACAACACAACACAACACAACACAATACATCTGTGAAGACTCTGTTCTATTACCTGCACGGTAACTCGTCGGTTCCAGAGGTGTACTGTCAGACTGAACTGCAGCAGACCAACACAACACATCACAACACAACACAATACAACACAACACAATACAATACAACACAACACAACACAACACAATACATCTGTGAAGACTCTGTTCTATTACCTGCACGGTAACTCGTCGGTTCCAGAGGTGTACTGTCAGACTGAACTGCAGCAGACCAACACAATACAATACAATACAATACAATACAACACAACACAACACAACACAACACAACACAACAAAACACTATTGCGAAGACTCTGTACTATTACCTGCACGGTAACCCGTCGGTTCCAGAGGTGTACTGTCAAAATGCACTGCAGCAGACCAACACGACACAACACAATACAATAGAATACAACACATAATAATATAATATAATATAATATAATATAATATAATATAATATAATATAATATAATATAATATAATACAGCACAATACATCTGCGAAGACTCTGTACTATTACCTGCCCCGTAACCTGTCTGTTGCAGACGTGTACTGTCAGACTGAACTGCAGCAGACCAACACAACACAACACAATACAATACAATACAATACAATACAATACAATACAATACAATACAATACAACACAACACAATACAATACAACACAACACAACACAACACAACACAATACATCTGTGAAGACTCTGTTCTATTACCTGCACGGTAACTCGTCGGTTCCAGAGGTGTACTGTCAGACTGAACTGCAGCAGACCAACACAACACAACACAATACAACACAACACAATACAATACAATGCAACACAACACAACACAACACAACACAACGCAATACATCTGTGAATACTGTACTATTACCTGCCCCGTAACCTGTCTGTTGCAGACGTGTACTGTCAGACTGAACTGCAGCAGACCAACACAACACAACACAATACAATACAATACAATACAATACAATACATCTGCGAAGACTCTGTACTATTACCTGCCCCATAACCCGTCGGTTCCAGAGGTGTACTGTCAGAGTGAACTGCAGCAGACCACCTGTCCGAACGGCACTCAGTGCATTCCCACCTACGCTCGCTGCGACGGTGCCGCAGACTGCAGGACTGGTGCTGACGAACTGCACTGCGGTCAGTATCTTTAACCCGTCGACTGCTGCTATTACGATGTAATAATTAATTGCAATGTTTTTAAAAAGCGAATATGTGAAATGCTTTTATTTGAGAACATATGTTTATTACTCTTGTTTAATCAAGTTATCCGCGTGTGTGGGGTGGGTGGGTGGTGGTGGGGGGTGGGGGTGGGGTTGCGGGTGTGTGCTGATTATCTGGTTGTGGTTTTCCGCAAATTATCTTCATTCTTATCTTATCTGTCTATTATAATCAATGTGCAGTACAGTAGGCTATGTTTATAATTATATTCAAATAATGTTTCTTAATTCTTTCTGTTTTTACATTAAGAATACTAGTTATTACCTGCAGTGTGTGGATGTATGCATGAAACGATGTATGTGATATTTTTTACATTTGTATCTTCGTAATATTTGTAGGGGCTGTTGTTGGCTTTTACAGTTATGGTCCCCATGTTGTTTACTTGTCTATGTTGTGATAATGCACCTGGCCAAATTTCCAGTGTCTTTAACGCCTTGACTGTTCTTTGTATCTTTAACCTCTTGACTGCTGTTAGAATGTGTAAGCTCTTGACTGTTTTCTAGTGTCTTTAACGCATTGATTGTTCTTTGTATCTTTAACCTCTTGACTGCTGTTAGAATGTGTAAGCTCTTGACTGTTTTCTAGTGTCTTTAACGCATTGATTGTTCTTTGTATCTTTAACCTCTTGACTGCTGTTAGAATGTGTAAGCTCTTGACTGTTTATAGCATCTTTAACGCCTAGACTGTTCTTTCCGCTCGACTGCTGCTAGTATCTTTAACCCTTTCACTGCCAAACTCGCATTTAGGCAACAGCTAGGTAGAGGACACATGTCACTGA
>NC_134904.1:37266647-37279147 GCF_041734735.1 Babylonia areolata | reverse complement strand
TGGTGGTAGTTGTGGTGGTGGTGATGGTGATGATGGTGGTGGTGGTGGTGGTGGTTGTGATGGTGGTGGTGATGGTGATGGTGGTGGTGGTGATGGTGATGGTGGTGGTGATGGTGGTGGTGGTGGTGGTGGTGGTTGTGATGGTGGTGGTGATGGTGATGATGGTGGTGGTGGTGGTGGTGGTGGTGGTGGTGATGGTGATGATGGTGGTGGTGGTGGTGGTTGTGATGGTGGTGGTGATGGTGATGATGGTGGTGGTGGTGATGGTGGTGGTGGTGGTGGTGGTGGTGGTTGTGATGGTGGTGGTGATGGTGATGATGGTGGTGGTGGTGATGGTGGTGGTGATGGTGGTGGTGGTGATGGTGGTGATGATGGCGGTGGTAGTTGTGGTGGTGGTGATGGTGGTGATGATGGCGGTGGAAATGATGGTGGTGGTAGTTGTGGTGGTGATGGTGGTGGTGGTGGTGATGGTGGTGATGATGGCGGTGGAAATGATGGTGGTGGTGGTGGTGGTGGTGGTGATGGTGGTAGTTGTGGTGGTGATGATGGTGATGGTGGTGATGGTGGTGGTGGTGCACTGGCCTGTTTGTTCGATATCCAGAGTAAGAGTGAGAAGTGGGGGAGGGGGGGGCAGGAGGCTGGGGGGGGGGGTGAGCAGGGGCGTGACAAGAAATATTGAATTAAGAACGAATAAAAGAGATGTTCTTGGGGGGGGGTTTGTCTGTCGTTTGGGTGGTTGGTGGTTCGTTGTTGTTGTTTTTTTCCCCCGGGTTAAAGAAAACAACCGGGGTAACGAGCAGACTGCTACACCGGTCCTATCTCTAACCATGTTTGCTCAAAAGAAAAAAAGAGAAAGTGAAAAACAAACATTTCAATTTTCTCCGTTAACGTGCAGAAAAAGAGAATCGTTATTATCCTGGTATCTTGTAGAGGTATGTTTCTTTGAGTGAGAGACAGAGAGGGTGTTTTTCGAAAGGTTTATCATCACCATGATTATCATAACTATTGTTATCATAATTCTTCTTGTTCTGCTTCTTCTTCTTTTCATTAATCAGAAGCAGAACTATTGTTATTATTATCATTATTATTATCATCATTATCATCATTATTATATTCTTCATATTTCAGAGACTGACAGTGGATATGAAAAACCCTATGCCCTCCCAGCTGATGTGTATGAAAACGATGAACATCAGATTGTCCCACCAACGGCAGATCTCCCACTGCAGAACTCCCATGCTGACGCATCGGACCCGCCATACGCGGAGGTCAATTCATCTTCCCACGATGGTTCACAGTCTTCTGGTTCTTGCCGTCCCTACAACCATCAGCCGCTCATTCCTTCTGCAGTTCTTCCATCAGATTATCTTCATCCAACACCATCATCTGACGATCTTCGGACAGAGGCATACAGCTTCCAGTCTTCAGATTGTCCTCAAAGCAGTCTGAATGCCATTCCTTTGCCATCCATTCTTCCATCAGATTATCTTCATCCAATACCTTCATCCAACGATCTCCTGACAGAAGCTGACAGAATTCTGTCTCAAAATCGTCCTCAGAGATGTCTGAATGCCATTCCATCGTTATCCATCCTCCCATCAGATTATCTTCATCCAACACCTTCTCCGGGTGATCTGACAGAACCTGACAACCTTCAGTCTTCAGATTCTCCTCAAAGCAGTGTGAATGCTATTCCATCGTCACCCACCCTTCCATCGGATTATCTTCATTCTGCATCATCGTCAGACGATCTTCAAAGAGAAGCTGGCAGCTCTCAGTCTTCAGATTCTCCTCGAAACAGTCCGAATGCCATTCCATCGTCACCCATCCTCCCATCAGATTATCTTCATCCACCTTCATCCAACGATCTCCTGACAGAAGCTGACAGAATTCTGTCTCAAAATCGTCCTCAGAGATGTCTGAATGCCATTCCATCGTTATCCATCCTCCCATCAGATTATCTTCATCCAACACCTTCTCCGGGTGATCTGACAGAACCTGACAACCTTCAGTCTTCAGATTGTCCTCAAAGCAGTCTGAATGCCATTCCATTGCCATCCATCCTCCCATCAGATTATCTTCATCCAACACCTTCATCCAACGATCTTCTGACAGAAGCTCACATAATTCGATCACCAGATTCTCCTCAAAGCAGTCCGAATGCTATTCCATCGTCACCCACCCTTCCATCAGATTATCATCATTCTGCATCATCGTCAGACGACCTTCAAACAGAAGCTGGCAGCTCTCAGTCTTCAGATTCTCCTCGAAACAGTCCGAATGCCATTCCATCGTCATCCATTCTTCCAGCAGATTATCTTCATCAAGCACCATCTTCGGATGATCTGACAGAGGTCTGAATTCCACCTTCATACACTTTTACATCAAACTATCTTCATCCTTTTCCAGGTGTGGAAGATTTACATCAGGTGACCCTGGTATTTTGGTTTTTTAAGTCATACATTGTGCATAACTGTTTTAGTGTTGCAGGTCATGGAGATTCTTAGACACATCTTCCATGTGTTTGTCATCATCCACTTTCACTGGAATTTTGCTCTACAAGTCACTGGTGGTCTCCATCCTCTTATATGGATGTGAGACATGGACACTGATGGCAGAAACAGAAAGAAGAATCCAAGCATTCGAAACCAAGTGCTTGAGGAGACTACTACACATCTCCTACAAGGAGCACAAGACCAATGACTATGTGCGGAACCTGGTCAGCAACCTTGCTGGGCCCCAAGAACCACTGCTGGCGACTGTCAAACGACGGAAGATGGCATGGTTTGGCCACGTCATACGACATAACACCCTCTCCAAAACCATCCTGCATGGGACTGTAGAGGGAGGGCGCTGACAGGGGCGGCAGAGAAAGAGCTGGTCCGACGTCAAGGAATGGACCAAAATGACGATGCCGGATCTCCTCACGACAGCTGCCAACAGAACGGCGTGGCGAGCTATGACATCTTCCTCATGTCCCCCCAACGACCCCAGCGGTCGAGGGAATGAGTGAGTGAGTGAGTGACTTTCACTGGATACTCAAAAGGATCACCCCAATCCCATTCCATCTCTGCAAGATTGTCAGTCAGGTCATCATCATCTTCTTCTTCTGCGTTCGTGGGCTGCAACTCCCACGTTCACTCGTATCATACGCGAGTGGGCTTTTACGTGTATGACCGTTTTTACCCGGCCATGTAGGCAGCCATACTCCGTTTTCGGGGGTGTGCATGATGGGTATGTTCTTGTTTCCTTAACCCACCGAACGCTGACATGGATTACAGGATCTTTAACGTGCGTATTTGATCTTCTGCTTGCATATACACACGAAGGGGGTTCAGGCACTAGCAGGTCTGCACATATGTTGACCTGGGAGATCATAAAAATCTCCACCCTTTACCCACCAGGCGCCGTCACCTCCTTTCCATTCAATCTTGCTTTTTATTCCAAGTGAACTTTGGAGCATTGTGTTCATTGACAGATGTATGTGAATGATTTGGTAACATGAACAACTGCAACCAAAATGAATAATCTATGACAGAATGGGGATCATAATATCAACAGAATGGAGATCATAATATCACTATTCGGCCTTGATCTGCAACTGTGCCCATCAAATAATTTGTGAAGTTAGACGGAACATATATCAAAAACAAACTGAACACTGAGGCCAATGTGAAATATGTTTCTTACATGAGATGACAATAGAGTTGAACCATGAGTGAAAGGACTGTAAAAAGACACACTTTGTAAGTGCAGATTTACACTCACGCAAGTGAGTTTGAGCAAAGATTCAAATACACAAATTTTTTTAATAATTTGTTTCATTTTTCAAGTAAGGCTGTATGCATTTGTTGTGACAATATGTGCAAGTATGTATACCAGTGATAGTACACATATATGTGTAAGTATATGTCTCACTCAGTGAGCATTTTCCTGTGTGTGCATGCATTTGCAACGAAGACTGTTGAGCACAGGTGTGCATGCTTGTGTGTCATGTTCTGCAAACTGCAAGCACTCTTCCTTTCTCATGTGCACACATGGACACACACACACAAACATGCACAAAGTTGCTCTCTTTCTCTCTCATAACAAAAAGCTAAGAAACTCCAAATCATTCCCAATTTCAGATTTAATACAGTCTACATCACACATGGTCGATGAGCTAGGTCCAGACTTGAGTCAGGTTAATCAAGGACAAATATTTTTTTAATTATTAACAACTTAAGACCAAAAAAAAATGAAAAGAAAAAAAATCATAACCTCTGAAATCAATTTTATTTCCACATGAAACAAAAGCCAAACATATTTCATGTGCTTATTTCTACAACTTTAATCTGACAATAAATAGTCTGATGGAGTGAGGTGGGTTGTGTGTGTGCATGAACATGCATGCATGAACAGGGGAAAATCCTTTCTTTTTCTTTTTTTTCTTTTTTTTTTTTTTTTTTTTTTTTTTTTTTTTTTTTTTTTTTGTCAGGAAATGTCTGTGACTGTGTGAGGAAAGTTGTTTTTTTTTCTTTTTCTTTTTTTAAATGGCAGTGAGAGAAGTTTTGTTCAATGAGGTCGGGTGGGAAGGAGAGTTTGGACTGCTGCTGTTACATTGTTTGAAGCTTTGGGTATGAGGCCATTATTTTTTTGTTTGTTTGTTCGTTTGTGTTCATATTTTACTGTTGGTGATGGAATGACAATGGTAACAAGACAAATACTCTACATCACAAACCACAATTCTGATGACTCACTGATCACAGTATTCTCTCCACGCCAAAATTTCAGGCCGGGACTAGATGCTAAAGTCCCCCGACTCATTCTGACATATTTTCAGCAAATGGCATCGCACACACACACACACACACACACACACACACACACACGCACCTATATACACACCTACACCTACACACACAGGGCAAGAGCTTTACATTCACACATGTCCTCTGCATTCACAGTACTTGCACTGTTCCCGGTCTTCCACTTCTCTGCTTCAAATCCGCAGCCCTGCAAGGAGCACAACAGACACTTTAAATTTTAAATAAAGAAGAAGAAGGGGGGCGTGGGGAGAAGCATTAATAACCAATAATAACAACCACCAGCATTACTGAGCTGATTGGCAGGTGAAGAAAAACAAGAGGTGAAGGCACAAATAGCCATGAACACACCGACACTGCCTTCCTCACACAAACACTGGCACGCACCTATGACAAAAGAAAATGCGGTATTGCGTCGGTCTTAACGCTACAACTGGGTCATGTTCAGGACTCCTTTGTGCGTGTGTGTGTGTGTGTGTGTGTGTGTGTGTGTGTCACAGAGTGTGTGTGCTTTTCTTCACAATAAAACCCTGAAACAAGGAAGGGAGGTCCTTTTTTTCCAGAGCAGTGAACCTCTCTGTTGATCAATCTCTTCACACCCATCTAAGTGTCGATCAATAAAAGACCAACCAGCTGCGCTGAAGTGGTCAGCGTAAGGGGCTGGCTGGTAGGACGTTAGTTTGAACCCCAAAGGGGGACAAACGTCAGTGGGAGTTTTGTCCCCTGGTGGGGTCCTTGCCAACAGCTGAGTGTGCTAGAGGAAGACTGGGACCACATAGTCCAACAGTGCCAACCCACTTGATGGGCAATGTCTGTTGTCGGAGTGTTGTTCAGCTCACACTGCACTGATTCTCACTAACAATGACTCTGATCTTTATTAATGATATTGTTATGCTTGTGGCTTTTTATGCTGGTACATGCCCAGAAACAGAAAGCTTCAATATGTGTGACGAGATTTACTTCTGTAAACAATGTTTATCAAAGAGTTGTAAGCCTACACACTCAGACGCAGTCTTCACAAATTGATAGCATCGCCTTGCCAGTTTCAAGATTCTCTGTAAGTTTACCACAAACACACTTACACATGTGTAGAAATGCAAATCAAGCGCACACAATTTTCTCTTGGCTTTAAACAGTATATTTTGAGATGCCACTGAATGATGTAACTATCATCAATATTAAGCAATGTATGTATGCCTTTACACTCGCAAGGCTGGCTCATTTTGAGATTGAGATGCAAATGGTACTTTACTCATTACTGTGTATTCAGTATCAAAAAATTCTGCTGGGCATTTTCTTTCTTTGCTCTTGGTTAACTTTCATATTTCCTGCTGCGCTTGCCATTCAACCTGATGGCACCGGATAATTCTAACCAGTTTTGCACAGCAAAAACAAAATGACTCATACGGACTGACTCACTCTGCATCATCCATACCAACAAGCAGTGCAACAAAACTTGCCAGCTAAACTTTCCTCACTGTGCATTTTGTGTATATGTTTTCACTCTACATCAGAAAATAAAGACAGACACATCATGCTCGTTTACTTGTGCGAGTGTTTGGGGGCACCTTTCTGTGTTTCTCTCACTCAATGTTCTCGGTTTGTCAGATCTTAAAGTGGTTGTCAATGCGTCTGTGTCCACAATATGATTTGCTCTGTCGCCAAGTATGTCAAGTATACTGACTTAACCATGTGCTTTTCAACCAGGTTGCAATTTCATCCATCACTTGATCCCAGTTCATCATTTTTTTTTTTTTTTTTGTTAGCTTCAATTTTTTAATGGACTCTCCAATCTATATTCTGATGATAATAAACAGACATCAAATCAACAAATTTGTACAGACCTATTTCCTTGACTGAATTAATTAGTATTATTTAATAAACAGACATTAAATCAACAAATTTGTACAGACCTATTTCTTAGACTGAATTAGTTGTGTGTTTAATAGACATCAGATCAACAAATTTGTACAGACTTATTTTTTTAACTTAATTAGTGTGTAAATAGACATCAAATCAACAAATTTGTACAGACCTATTTCTTTGACAGAATTAGTCAGTGTGTTTAATAGAAATCAAATCAACAAATTTGTACAGACCTATTTCTTTGAATGAATTAGTCAGTGTGTTTAATAAACAGTCATTAAATCAACAAATTTTGTACAGACTTATTTCTTTGACTGAATCAGTCAGCGTGGCCACGACTTTATGAATCTGTATCATAACTATGTGGGTTGCCGTTTATTTATTCTATGTTAATCATTTGTGATTACCTTTTTGTCTCTTAATCCTCAATACCACTCTGTATACTCAGTCTAACAAGATGATCACTTCAAAGTATGTCACAAAGAAACAACATCAAAAAAGGTGTATTTTCGTCTTGCTGACTAAACACTGTGCATAAGAAGCAAATTACTTCCATGTCCTGTCAACTTCAGAAATGTAAGCAAACCAGTAATGAAGATTTTTTTTTTTCATTCACATTGTCAACCTAAGCACAAAAAAACAGGAAGATATTCAAAACAGGAAGAACTTTATCAATGAATGTACAGCTTTGTTCCTGAGCATTCATGTAGCTTGGTGTTGTGCATTAACACACACACACACACACACACACACACACACACACACACACACTCCAATACACACATGACTACTTGCTTTCAATAATAAAGCAACCAAACTAAAAGACCGTAAATAAGAAAAACCAAATTCTAAGCCTATTCACAGTACCACTCGAGAGTGAACTGGTGGCTAAGACTGAGAGGGCAGAAAGTCCTGAGTTAGCTTTTCAAAAGGTCCAGAATTTTTATCCCCCCCCCCCCCCCCCCCCCCTACCCTCCACCCCTCCTCAACTGGAACTTGAGTGCTGATCTGTCTGCTAGTCTTCCAGATGAGACAAAGAACCAATGTCCCATGAACAACATGCACTCAGCCCACATAAAATAACCCACAGTATGCGTGCTGCCCCTGGTGGATTCTGAAGAAAAATGGTGACAAAAAATAGAAATGAATGTATGTGTAAAGAAAACAATATTTTCTAAAATAAACTTCCCTTTCATGAAGACACAACACTGCCAAAACAGTACATGACCCCCATCAGAAGATAACGACGTATTACTAATGGTCAAAACAACTTTCACAGACCACAAACTGTTGACCCGTCAAACAAAACCATTCCTGCATGGGTTGGTTCCCTTTGACCATCACCTGTGCTCAATGAGGGTCTCATTTAACACTTTGCACCCCATCAGTGCAATTGTACGTACTGCAGTTTCTGTGGACCAGACACACAACCGCTGAGCAGACTGTCAAAGCCATGCTCCTTCACAAAATGCAAACAGCTCATCAAAATCACACTCAATCCCCTTGTAAACATTAACTAATTTGGAGTATGACTGCCGGCTGACATGACAAGGGTAAAAACAGTCACACACGTATATATAAGTGTACACTTGTGTACAAACATATAAGTGAACGTGGGTGGGGTTCACAGCCCACCAACAAAGAAGAATAAGACTCACCAAACTGCTCTTTACACAGTCGCAGTGCCTCGTTGAAGCCGGCGCAGAGCGCGAGGTCCGATTGGTTCTGGGCGCATTGCAGGAACTGCTTCAGCTCACGCTCACAGGGGTTGTACACCTGCTCCTGCTGCTGGTACTGTGCCTGGGCTGGCTCCACCTGCTGTGGGTAACCCCCTCCCCCGCCTCCACTGCCCGTCATGGCCGCGCCAACTGTGTGACCCTGAGGAAACAAAGGTTGGCAGGGTTTCTCCATGGACTGGTTTTCTTGTGGCAGAAAAGTAAGTCAGGCAGGTCCTGATAATTTCTTATCAGAACCTTCTATTTACTTACCTGAAAGAATGTAATTATATAATTATCTTATCATGTAACAAAAAATTTGCAAACAAAAAGACAACAAAACAAACAAGATATATCAGGCTTTCAAGACTTTCATGTGACAACCACTTAATCCAACACTGGGATTATGGAAAGGAATAAGAAAGAAAGAAAGAAAGAAAGAAGAAGACAGACACTGGGCATCTCAACAGGCTATCTATCTAATCAATGCATACAATTTCAAACTGTTCTGATTCTGAAAGACCTTTGACCAGTTTTGATGAAAATTTAATGACAAATTGCAGCACTATAACACTTCTAAAACTGATCCATTATATTATATTTGTGATCTTGAACTCTGACTTACCAAGTTACTGAATCTTACCCATGACTATGACTTTCTAAAGCCTTTGTAAAGGGATTCGTTTTCACCATTGCTATACATCATGTCTGTACCCAGTCTAATGATATGTCTAGATGAAAAGACGGGCGTAATAGCTGAGTAGTTAAAGCGTTGGACTGTCAATCTGAGGGTCCCGGGTTCGAATCACGGTGACAGCGCCTGGTGGGTAATGGGTGGAGATTTTTACGATCTCCCAGGTCAACATATGTGCAGACCTGCTAGTGCCTGAACCCCCTTCGTGTGTATATGCAAGCAGAAGATCAAATACGCACGTTAAAGATCCTGTAATCCATGTCAGCGTTCGGTGGGTTATGGAAGCAAGAACATACCCAGCATGCACACCCCCGAAAACGGAGTATGGCTGCCTACACGGCAGGGTAAAAACGGTCATACACGTAAAAGCCCGCTCGTGTACATACGAGTGAACGCAGAAGAAGAAGAAGAAGTCTAGATGAAAAGCCCAAATCTTCTCTCCCTTTTATTGATTTATTTATATACCATGTTTGTAACCTTGACCTATGACTTGACCCTTTGTTTCAATACAGATCAAATTTCGCACGCTACGGCCAATCAAAGTGCCAAAATATTTCTGTTTTGTGCCTGAAGCTTTATATAGTTTGAGAAGTGATAACCTCAACCTCTGAACTCTCAAAAAGGGGCAGACTGGGAAGGTCTGACTCAAGACTACCATTCTACAAAGTTTGGTTACCACACCACTTGCTGCAGTTGAGAAAATTCTGGTGTTTAAGTTTATGAAGCAGATGGAAACACAGGCAAAAAATCCACATTATTACTTCCATCAGTTGCTCACAAATGTAAACAAAATGAGCCAATATAATAACCCTGTTTCAGTTGTCCTTGTGTCTTTGTGCATGTGTGTACCTCTGTGTGTGTGTGTGTGTGTGTGTGTGTGTGTGTGTCTGTGTCTGTGTGAATACATGTGTCTGTATGTGTTCATGTCTGTACATGTCAGTGTATGTATATGTGTCACTGTATGTATCTATCATTCTATGTATAAATGTATGTGTGTATAGGTATATATCATGTTTGAATACATGTGTGTGTGTGTGTGTGTGTGTGTGTGTGTGTGTGTCACTGTGGATCCTTTAATAAACTCATTTTCTCCACATCAAATTTGGCTTCAATTTCTTTTCTTTCTTTTTTTTTAATTAAATAGTTCTTTTCACACATTCCAAATTGTATGGAAGTTAAGTCTTTGAGGTTAAACCAGATTTCCTGATTATGATAATATGATTTTATTTCACTTCACTCCCAATCTGCAAGATTTACTTCTCAAGATAAACCATTCCAACAGAGAACTCACTCACCACAGCGGATCCAACGGCAACACCAGCTGCGGTGGCTGCCATCTGTTTAAAGAGGCCTGGCTGTCTGGGAGCAGCAGCGGAGGGAGGGGGGTGTGCAGGGGCGTAACTCATGGGCCGCCTGGGAGGAGGTGGAGCGGACCTGAGAGAGAGAGAGAGAGACAACACATAGAAATATTCAAATGAAATGTGTTATGTACACAAGCACTCACAGTCATAATAATGTATGTCCACACACAGTGTTCATGCTTACATGCAAGCATGCATGGGTCTCTCTCTCTCTCTCTCTCTCTCTCTCTCTCTCTCACACACACACACACACACACACACACTTCTAAATTCTGCTGCTCCCACTATGCCAACAACAACACACACACACACACACACACACACACACACACACATTCTTACACATCGCACCTCCCACGACACACACACACACTCCCACATATTGCACTTCCTATGACATACACGTGTGTGTGTGTGTGTGTGTATGTGTGTGTGTGTGTGCGCGCGCGGTGTAGTGTGAAAATGTACGTGTGTCAGTGTACATACATGTATGCAAAGCACACACACAGCTCTCATGACGAGTACACACAGGTACTGCCATGAACATGTCTCGCGTGTTGCTCAATGTAATGTGTTTAGGAAAGCCGACACAGACTGTCGCATTTTAAAGATATCAGCGCGTTAATTATTGGTTTGGATTGCTACGATCGCAAATGTCAACCAAGCAGTTTGGTCGTCTGCTACACAAGCCACTGCACCCATATCACGATATACGTATCTTTGACTGATTCTTACATACCTGCCACCAAACATTGGTGATGATCCTCCGCCGCGACGAGGCATTTTTAGTTATATAAGATTTGTCAACTGAAAATATGTGCAGGGTTTTAGAGCACGGTGCAGTACAGTCTGATGAAATGCGACACACAAGTTGGAAACCAGCGCCTCTCAGCTCTCCAAAACTTCCGTTGCCCTTGACCTTAGCTCCGCACTCCAGGTTTTTCTATTATGTCTTTGGACAAATTATTACGATTAAATCTACTGGTTCTGGATCCCCAAAAGCGGGCCACCCCTCACCACCACCCGTCTTCAACCCCACAAATCTACAAACCCCACAACCCCAAAAGTCTACAGAATATTCACAATGATGAAGGCGGTAGTCAAGGGAAAGAAGAAGAAGAATCCTCATCTTTTTATTCTCTCTCTCTCTCTCTCTGTCTCTCTTTTTTTTTTTTTTAATAAGAGGGAAGGGAGGGAGGGGGTGGGCGCAACATGCACATGGTTATGTTCTCGGAGGCAATATGATGCAATTGTAAGCATGTATGTCAAACGTGTGATGTATGTCAAACGTGTGATGTGAATCAATGTGACGTGTTTGTACATTAATTGAGAACATTAGAGAGTGGACGTCACTGACGTGATTTCATACATTTATGTGTGCGTTCGTACTGATGATTTCACGTACAGAAATGAGTCAGTGTAAGAACCGTCTCGATCAGTGCCTGCATGTCGGACGGTGACTGAAGCAACGTCGTATATATGTATACATGTCCACTGATTTTTTTTCCCATCATTATACACTCTGCTGCACACCTCGATCCTCATCCAGATTCAAACACTCGACTGTTGGCCGCCGTTCTTTCTCTGTTTCTGGACCTTGCGATTGGAATGAACTTCCTCTTTCGCTTCGTCAACTGAGTCTCCACACTCAGCTCTTTCAAGTCTGGCCTTAAAACCCACCTCTTCCCTAAATAGCCTCCCTTGCCTGCCCTTCCTTGTCTTTAGTTCCTACAGTTTTAGACTGGTTATGCATGTGTGTGAATGACTGGTGCGAAAGCGCTTTGATTTGTCTCTGCACAAGATCCAGCGCTATATAAATACCATTATTATTTATCATTATTATTATTATATCCACCCTCAGCCCCGCCACTTTCACCACACGTACCGCCTTAATTAATCCGTCAGTTTTGCCTGCCGCCATTGTTCGTGCGCGCCGGTGTACATGATGTGTAACTCTGAAGCTTGTGGCGTGTGTGTGTGTGTGTGTGTGTGTGTGTGTGTGTGTGTGTCCCATTGTGTGTGTGTATGTGTGTGTGTGTGTGTGTGTGTGTGTGTGTGT
>NC_134904.1:37239147-37241647 GCF_041734735.1 Babylonia areolata | reverse complement strand
GGAAATTCGGGCTGCTCTCCCCAGGGAGAGCGCGTCGCTACACTACAGCGCCACCCATTTTTTTTGTATTTTTTCCTGCGTGCAGTTTTATTTGTTTTTTTCTATCGAAGAGGATTTTTCTACAGAATTTTGCCACGAACAACCCTTTTGTTGCCATGGGTTCTTTTACGTGCGCAAAGTGCATGCTAGGTTTATCGTCTCATCCGAATGACTAGCGTCCAGACCACCACTCAAGGTCTAGTGGAGGGGGAGAAAATATCGGCGGCTGAGCCGTGATTCGAACCAGCGCGTTCAGATTTTCTCGCTTCCTAGGCGGACGCGTTACCTCTAGGCCATCACTTCACTCAGTAGTGGTCAGTTCTGACAACAGAAACAATAGTCATAGTGCTAGACGAGGAATTGATTGATTAATACAGACTGTTTGATTTTATATAGCGCCCGTCCTCATGCTGTGTGTTGTACGGTTATTGTATTCGCTCTGCAACATGGAGGAATTTTTGTTTAATGTCCCGTCACCCATATCGGTGATTGAAGACATTTTGTTAAAGTATATATGAATACATCTGAGTATTATCGGTTAGAAGGGGTGGGAGATGTGGATGAATGGAGGGTTGGGGGGAAACTGGGCAAATGAGGGTAAAAATGTGGGTGAAATTTGGAAGACCCTCTAAATACAGTTACAGGAAATTACTTCAAGGACTTCGTAAAAGAGAAGTCGTTAAACTGACAAGCGAAACAACTGATAATGAATGCAAAAAGTCAAAAACATCAACGTTCTCAGTCACTTGTGAAGACACACTTTCGTGTACAAAAGGCTTCATCAAGCTACAGTGAAAAATTAAATTCTCAATTGTCAGGTTACTAAAGCATATGCACTTGACATTAGAACAATACTTGGTCCGTAATGAATTTGATAATAGTCTGAGAGCTAAACTCAGAACTGGTCTGTGAATCGGACCAAAGTCTGAGACGGAGAGATAGTGATAAAACACATATTGCGTATTATTGTATAACTTTTATGTTGATTCCACCTCAGCACGCAACTTAACGCAAGACTTAAGAATATCGCCAACGAACAAAAGTTAATGAAGAGAATGCATATCACATCACAACAAAATCTATTGCATAAAAATGAAAAGATATATAACATATGATAAAAGCGCGTATTACACTGAGCAGCAGGGTCCATATCGTGAAGCCTTGACCTTGTTTCGATTCGTTATGATTTCTTAGTCAGTACAATATTGGATAAGCCGTCGATGTGTGGCTACTGTATTGTGGGCTAGATATACTTCATGTGCTCTGTTGCATTCCTCTGTCCTGTACTGTACTGTGCTGTATTGTACTGTGCCGTATTGTACTGTGCTGTGCTGTATTGTACTGTGCCGTATAGTCCTGTGCTGTATTGTACTGTGCTGTGCTGTATTGTACTGTGCCGTATAGTCCTGTGCTGTATTGTACTGTGCTGTACTGTATTGTACTGTGCTGTATTGTACTGTGCTGTATAGTCCTGTGTTGCACTGTATAGTCCTGTGCTGTACTGTATTGTACTGTGCTGTATAGTCCTGTGCTATACTGTATTGTACTGTGCTGTATTGTACTGTGCTGTACTGTATTGTACTGTGCTGTATTGTACTGTGCTGTATTGTACTGTGCTGTATTGTACTGTGCTGTATTGTACTGTGCTGTACTGTATTGTACTGTGCTGTATAGTCCTGTGTTGCACTGTATAGTCCTGTGCTGTACTGTATTGTACTGTGCTGTATAGTCCTGTGCTATACTGTATTGTACTGTGCTGTATTGTACTGTGCTGTACTGTATTGTACTGTGCTGTATTGTACTGTGCTGTGCTGTATTGTACTGTGCTGTGCTGTATTGTACTGTGCTGTATTGTACTGTGCTGTATTGTACTGTGCTGTGCTGTATTGTACTGTGCTGTGCTGTATTGTACTGTGCTGTATTGTACTGTGCTGTGTAGTCCTGTGCTATACTGTATTGTACTGTGCTGTATTGTACTGTGCTGTGTAGTCCTGTGCTATACTGTACTGTACTGTATTGTACTGTGCTGTATTGTACTGTGCTGTATTGTACTGTGCTGTACTGTATTGTACTGTGCTGTACTGTATTGTACTGTGCTGTACTGTATTGTACTGTGCTGTACAGTCCTGTGCTGTACTGTATTGTGCTGTACTGTATTGTACTGTGCTGTATTGTACTGTACTGTGCTGTACTGTACTGTGCCGTATAGTCCTGTGCTGTATTGTACTGTGCTGTGCTGTATTGTATTGTACTGTACTGTATTGTACTGTACTGTGCTGTACTGTACTGTGCTGTACTGTATTGTACTGTGCTGTATTGTACTGTACTGTGCTGTACTGTATTGTACTGTACTGTATTGTACTGTGCTGTACTGTATTGTACTGTGCTGTATAGTCCTGTGCTATACTGTATTGTACTGTGCTGTACTGTATTGTACTGTGCTGTATTGTACTGTGCTGTG
>NC_134904.1:37106647-37234147 GCF_041734735.1 Babylonia areolata | reverse complement strand
ACTTACTCATTGAATGGTTGGCTGGCTGGCTGAATGTCGGGCTGTCATTTCCTTGTTTGGTTGGTTGGTTGGTTGGTTGACTGGTTACGTGAACTAGCAGGCTGATCAATTGACTAACCGACTGGTTGGCTAGCTGACTGCTTGATTGACTGATTGGCAGTTGGCTAGCTGAGTCGGTTGATTGGAGATTTGGCCGACTGACTGATTTGGTGATTAAAGGTCAGGCTGGCTGACTGATTGGTTGATTAGCAGTCTGGCTGGTTGACAGACTGGTTGATAGATATTCTGACTGGTTGACAGTCTGGCTGGTTGACAGACTGGTTGATAGATATTCTGACTGGTTGACTGGTTGACAGTCTGGCTGGTTGACAGACTGGTTGATAGATATTCTGACTGGTTAGCTGGTTGGCAGTCTGACCCGCTGACTGGTTAGTTAATTGGCAGCCTGGCTGGCTGAGTGGTTAGTTGATAGGTTTGACTGACTGACTGACTAGCTGGCTGAGTACGTGACTCGTTGATGGATGGATGGATGGATCGATCGATCGATCGATTGATTGATTGATTGACGGGATGTTGCAGGTGAACAACACCATTTTGTCGCTGGACCTGACAGACAACTGGCTGGGGTATGAGGGTGGTCTGGCCGTGTGTGACATGCTGAGAGAGAACTGCTTCATCACAGACCTGGTGTGTGTGTGTGTCTGTGTGTCTGTCTGTGTGTGGGTGGGTGTTGGTGTGTGTGTGTCTGTGTGTGTCTGTGTGTGTGTTTGTCTGTCTGTCTGTCTGTCTGTTTATGGTGTGTGTTGGTGTGTGTGCGTGTTGGTTATGAGGATGGTCTGGATGTGTGTGACATGCTGAGAGAGAACTGCTTCATCACAGACCTGGTGTGTGTGTGTGTGTGTGTGTGTGTGTGTGTGTGTGTTTGGTGTGTGTGTGTGTGTGTTTGGAGTTGTGTTTTGTGTGTGTGTGTGTGGAAGCGCATTTTACCTACCATGTTTGCGTGAGTCTGATTCGTGTGCGGATATATTCGTATAAGTTTGGCTAAATGTGCAAGTGTCTGTTTGTGTGCGTGTGTATGTTTGTGTGTCTCTGCCAGTGTATGCACGTAGGTACACATATAACCAATGTGTGTGTGTATGTGCACGTGCGTGCGTGTGTGTGTGCGAGCGCGTGCGTATGTGTATGTGTTTGTATATATTGGTGTGTGTGTGCGCGCGTGCGTGCCTGTGTCTGTATCTAGAGTCAGTGATAAAATCAATAGCCTTTATAATTCATCTCCCCCCCAAAAAAAAAACTATTCCATTTCTTTCCCAGAATTTATCGGACAACCAGCTGAAAAACACTGCTGCACATCTGTGCCACATATTCCTTCAGAACGACACACTTAGGCGAGTCAAACTAGCAGGTGAGAACTGTGTGGGTGGACACGGGAGAGGGGGGGTGCGTGTGGGTGGTCGGGATGGTCGGGTGGATGAGACCTGAGGAGAAGTGTTAGATATGTATAAGGCAATGGATTGTATCTAAATAGCCTCGAATATTACTAGCAGTACTTTTGTTGTTGTTGTTTTGAGGTTGTTGTTGGTTTTTGTTGTTGTTGGTTTTTGTTGTTTTTTTGTTGTCTTTGCACTTAATACTGTGTGGGTGAAGAGGGTGGGATGGGGGAGGGTCGGGGGGGGGGGGGGGGGGGGTTGAGGGTGGTCGGGTATGTTAGACCTTGAGAAGAAGTGTTAGATATGTGTTAGGCAATGTATTATATCTGAATAGCCTCGTATAATTATTATTAGCAGTACTTTTTTTTCTCACCAGTTTTTGCACTGGAACACATGGAGGAGTGTAGCTGTTTATTCTGTTCACTGAAATACGAAGAGGTGTACACCACCTACTTTTTCTGGCCTGTGCCCTCTGTGTCCTGTGTGTGTGTGTGTGCACGCGCGCGCGCGCGCACGTGCATGCGGGTGAGTGAGTCGCTCTCTGTTGTTGCACTGCATTGTGCAGTATTCTGTTTCATTATCAATGTATTTCTTGTCACAACAGATTTCTCTGTGTGAAAGTCGAGCTGCTAGCTTTCCCAGACAAGCGCCATCCATTAGAAATGCATTAAGAAACCAACTATTTTCCTGTCTACAATTGCATATGCTTAGCTTGTCCAAAAGCGGATTTGCTTTGTCGACAGCTTTTGAATTGTCAAGGATTCTTATGTGTGTCGGAAAAGTGCATATTCCCACACGGGACCACAGTCTCATCAGAATGACTAGCACCCAGACCAACAGCCACGGTGTTACGGATGGGAACTGGGGAGTGTTCAGTTTCTTCTTCTTCTTCTTTGTTCGTGGGCTGCAACTCCCACGTTCACTCGGGCTCGTATGTACACGAGTGAAGTTTTACGTGTATGACCGTTTTTACCCTGTCATGTAGGCAACCACACTCCGTTTTCGGGGGCGTGCATGCTGGGTATGTTCTTGTTACCATAACCCACCGAACGCTGACATGGATTACAGGTTCTTTAGCGTGCGTATTTGATCTTCTGCTTGCGTATACACACGAAGGGGATTCAGGCACAAGCAGGTCTGCACATATGTTGATCTGGGAGATCGGAAAAATCTCCACCATTTACCCACCAGGCGCCGTTACCGAGATTCGAACCCGGGACCCTCAGATTGAAAGTCCTACGCTTTAACCACTCGGCTATTGCGCCCGTCAAGTGTTAAGTTTAAATCCAGGTCCATACAGGAAAGTGAACCCGGGAACCTCGGGCGCTTTTTACTACCCACTGGGCCACGTTTGTGTGAGTCTTGTGGGTGTGCGCAAAATATGTACGTATAGTTTAGCTGATTGTTGGCTGTGTAAGCGAGTGATTGTGTGCGTGCGCGGATGCTCGTTGTGTGTCTCAGCCATTGTGTGCACATTTGTGTACGTGCCACCATTGTGTATGTGTGTGTGTGGAGGGGGGCCCGGGGGGAGGGGGTGGCGGGTGTGGGGGGACGGCGCGCATTCGCAAACTTTTTTTTCACTGTGTGCAAGGCCTATTCACGTCTGCATGTATACCTAAATATGACGACGCCCAAAAGAAAACGTAAATATCGACGAGAACGACAATAATTATGATGCTTTCTGTTGTAAGTGGCAATTACGTTTTACTTTTGTAAGTATGAGAAAGAGACAGACAGACAGACAGACAGAGACAGAGAGAGAACTAATGAAGTGTAACTATTTTTCGACAGGGAATGGTTTTGACGACAGATCAGCGGAACACTTCGCGGAGTTTATCGCGGTATGACAATTTTTTTTTAAATTTTCGTCATAGTTTTAAAATTGACGTACAGTGTGATGTAATCTTGAAGCTAAATCTCCTAAAACGTGTTCCAAGACAGCAAACACGAACTCAGTCACAGGCAGTAATATAACTGCAGTGATTTTCTTGGAACTTCTTGGCGGGCATCCAGCTGACTGATAGAATGCCCTGATCTGAGTCGGTTCAAGGGCAACAAAGACGAATCAAAGTCACAGATAGAAGCATTGAAGAGGCTGAACCTTTGTTCCTCCCTTTTTTTTATTTTTTTTTTTATTCAACTTCTTTTTACATACAGCCAAAACCAAAAAAAAAAGGAGATATTGTGCTTGGTTTTTTGTGTTTTCTTTCTTCTTTTTTTTCTCTTCATTTCTAATGAATACAATCAAGATGAACATTGCATCGTAGGTGTTCTGAAAAAAATAAAAACAAATTAGAGAAACAAAGGAATGGGAAAGGAAATAAACAAACAAACAAAAACAAAGCATGAAAAGAGGCATACTTTAAAAGTCATCGATAACAGCACAACCACAACATGTTGATCCACACATGTTACTACTGCTACTACTACTACTACTACTGCTTATGATAATAATGATAATCAGAAGAAGAAGAATGATGATGATGCTAATGATAATAATAATGATAACTATACTGATAATTATGATGATGTTTATAACAACAACAACAATAATAATAATAATGATGATGATTATGCTAATGATAACAATAATGATAATTCATAATGATAATAAGACGAAGAAGAAGAACAACAACAACAACAATAACGGTAATAATAATAATAATAATAATAATAATAATAATGATGATGATGATGATAATATGGGATGATAAAAATGATAATGATGATGATGATGATGATGATGATGATAACGATGTGTGTGAATGACAATCAAAATGATGAGCAACGTGTGGAGACTCCCCCCTAGTACACCACCAGCACCAAGCTGGCAATGTACCAGAGATGTGTATATACTTTCCACACTGTTCTGTGGCTCAGAATGATGGCAGAGATTGACTGAAAGTGATCTAACGAAGGCAGTATAGTAAGTAAGTGAGTAAGCTCGCACGTAACTGCATCAACACTAAGCAGAGAATGTACCAGAGTTGTGTACTTTCCACACTGTTCTATGACTCAGAATGATGGTAGACGATGACTGAAAGTGATCCAATGAAGGCAGTAAGCTAGTAAGCTCGCACCACCCCCGAAAATGGAGTATGGCTGCCTACATGGGGGTGGGGGATGGGGGTAAAAACAGTCATACACCTACATAACGAAATTGCAGTTGAGCGTGAATTTGTGATATACATTGTTATGTCAAATTTTACCGCTTTCCTTGTGATCTGTATGGTTTCACAGACTTCGTCACACTTAAATTCTCTAATGATGTAATAAAGTTGTTCAGGTTCTTGTTCTGATTCGGCCAACGAACGAAGAAGAATTTCCCCCCACCCCCCTTCCCGGCACCCCCCTCCCCCTTTCCCTTCCCCTCCCCCGGCTTCGTCACAGGGCTTTGTGTGTTTGAACGTCCTGTCCGCTTCGCCTTCGCTTGTTGCGGCAGAACCCCAGCCACATAGAATACCTGGACCTGAGTCGTAACAACCTGTGCGAGGCGGCGGGGCTGTGCCTGGGGCCAGCCATCTCCGAGAACGTCAACATCACGGAGCTGGACCTCTCGTGGAACCACCTCAGACGGAAAGGGGCGATGGCCGTGGCTGCAGGGGTGAAGGTGAGTGGGGGAGGGGGTGCGGGAGGGGGAGAGGGGGGGTCGGAAGAAAGAGAAGGGTGGTGGGGATAGGAAGGAGGGGGCGTGGGGGGGGGGGGGACGGAGTCGGAAGAGAGAGGGGTGTGGTGGTGGGTGTGGTGAGAGAGATCGACGAATGAGGATAACGGATAACGATGTTTTTTTTGTTTGTTCATTGTTGTTGATGTTTGTGATGGTGAAAGTGATGACAATGTTCATGACGATTATTATGGTGTTGGTGATGACGAAGAAGTTGATGTTTGTGATGATGAAAGTGATGACAATGTTCATGACGATTATTATGGTGTTGGTGATGACGAAGTTGATGTTTGTGATGGTGAAAGTGATGACAATGTTCATGACGATTATTATGGTGTTGGTGATGACAACGATCATGTTCATGTTCATGATCATGATGATTACAATGATGTTCATGGTGACGATGGTCGTGATGATTACGACGATGCCGATGATGACAGTGATCATGCAGATTACGATGATGATGATCATGATCATAATGATGATCATGATGATGATGCTGACGATCACAACGATCCCAGTGATTACAACAATTCTGATGATGAAAATAATTATGACGATGATCATGATGACGACAACGGTCATGATGATTAACGACACTGATGATGAAAATAATTATGACGATGATCATGATGACGACAACGGTCATGATGATGACATCGACGTTGATGATGACGATGAAAAGTGATGACGCTGTCCCATGGGCAGACGAACGTGTTCCTGAAGAAGATCAACCTCTCTTGGAACGGCTTTGGTCTAGAGGGCGCTACAGCGCTCAGCGGCGCCCTGAAAGACAACTCTGTGCTGGAAGAACTCAACATAACGTCAGTTCATCTGTGCTCTGTTCTGTCTGTCTGTCTGTTTGTCTCTGTCCTATATGTTTGTCTCTGAGTGTCTGTCGCCGGTCTGTTCCGTCTTTCAGTCTCTGTCTTTTCTATAATGTCTGTTTCTGTCTGATTGCTGTCCTGTGTACTGGAAGTCAGTGTAGTCTGTGCTCTGGTCTGTTCCGTCTGTCTGTCTGTCTCTGTCTTAGTTGTTTGTTTGTCTCTGAAGGCCGCCGGTCTGTTCAATCAATCTCTGTCTTTTCTATCTATCTGTTTGTCTCTGATATTGCTGTCCTGTTTACTTGAAGAACTCAACATCATGTTAGTGTAGTCTGTGCTCTGGTCTGTTCTGCCTGTCCATCTCTGTCCTGTTTGTCTGTTTGTCTCTGATGGTCGCCCAGTCTGTTCTGTTTGTATGTCGGTCAGTTATATTTGTGTGCTTGTCTGTGAGTGCTGTTCTCAACACAACTTCGTGCTGGAAGAACTCAACATCAAGTTAGTGTAGTTTACGTCCTCCTCTAGTTTGTTCTGTCTGTCCATCTCTGTCCTATTTGTCTGTTTGTCTCTGATGGCCGCGAGTCAGTTCTGCCTGCCTGTCTGTCTGTCTGTCATATTTGTCCGCTTGTCTGTGAGTGCTGTCTTCAAACACAACTTTGTGCCAGAAGAACTCAACATCATGTCACTGGAGTCTACGTTCTCCTCTGGTCTGGTCTGTCTGTATGTCTCTGTCTGTTGTGTTTGTCTGTGAGTGCTGTCCTCAAACACAACTCTGTGCTTGAAGAGCTCAGCATCACATCAGTGTAGTCTGTGTTCTCCTCTGATCTGTTCTGTCTGTCTGTCTCTGTTTTATTTGTCTCTAAGTGCAGTCCTGAAAAACAGCTTTGTCATAAAACAGTTCAGCATCACGTCAGTTTTAGTCTGTGTGCTTCTCTTGTTTATTTAGTTCCGTTTGTCAGTCAGTATGTCTGTCTGTGCTGCGTGTTTTTCTGTTTGTTCATAGTTCTGTGGCCCGCCCCTTACAAAATAAAAAGCTTTATGCTGGGAGAATTCAACATCACTTCAGTGTCGTTTGTGTTCTCTTCTGGTCTTTTCTCTTCTGTCTGTCTGTCTGTCTGTCTGTACCCTCCCCACGCTTTCTCTGTGTACATGTATTTGTGTGTATATTTACATATGCGTGTGTAAAAAAAAAAATGAACAAACAAAACACAACATTACGCCAGTTCGTCACCAGTATGAGTGACGAGATATTAATCATCAAACAGAATCCCTGTGATCTGATTCATTAATCTGGTCACTGACTTTATGTTCGCCAGTGTGGGTGCTCTGGTAGATTCAGACAGAGATGTCCGCCATGATAATGGTGATAATGAAGACAACAACGACGATGATAATGTTGGTGGTAGTGGTGGTGGTAATGATTATGGTGATGAAAACGGCGATGGATAATTTTGTTCCAGGAACAACCGCATCAGCACTGAAGGGGCGGTGGTCATCGGCAAGGGGTTGAGTGTGAACGAGACACTTCATATCCTCAAGGTAAATAACCCTCTCAGTTCCGACCAGACCAGCGAAAAATTGCGTCAGTTGTGTACCTTTGTTAATGGAGAGAGTTACCACTCTTTGTTGTTGTTTGATCAAATATTATGAATAATATGCTTATGACGATGGTGGGGTCTTCTTCTTCTTCATCATCATCATCATCGTCTTCTTCTTCTTATTATTATTATTATTATTATTATTGTTATTATTATTGTTGTTGTTGTTGTTGTTTTATTATTATTATTATTTGTTGTTTTGTTGTTGTTTTATTATTATTATTATTATTCTCCTTATTATTATTATTATTATTGTTGTTGTTGTTGCTATTTTTATTATTATTATTATTATTATTATTATTATTGCTGCTGATGGATGCACAGATGAGGAAGAATCAAATGTATAGTGTTGCATTCCATCATATCATGATTATCATCATCATTATCATTATCAAATTCTTTTTCTGCTTCTTCTTCTTCTTCTTCCTGTTACCAGTATTTTTATCATCATTATCAATATCATTACAGTATTGCTGATGCATGCACAGACGAGAAAGAATCGATTGCAGAGTGCTGAATACCATAATATCATCATCATCATCATCATCGCCATCTCAAAGTGTTATATGACTAGTATTCATCATTGTTTGCTGAAGTAGTTGTTGTATCGTCTAAGTAGTTGTATAGTAGTAGTGCCGTCTTTGTTTTGATGATGATGATGATGAGGGTGACGATGATGATGACGATGGATCCACAGATGGGGAAGAATCCCATGCAGAGTGCGGGATGCTGGGGGATCTGTGCCGCCATCTTGAGAAATCCCAACTGTGTTTTGAGGGAGCTGGATTTCTCTGTGAGTTTCCCTGCTGCTGTTTGGGTGTATGTGTGAATGTGTGTCTTCATGTTAGACATTTTTTTTGCTTATTTACCATCATTGTTGTCTTATTTATTTATTTATTTATTTATTCATTATTATTATTATTATTACTACCTTTTTTATATTGTAATTATTTATTTATTTATTTACTTATTTATGCACGCTTATCTATTATTTATTCACTTTTGTTTTCCCCTCAAGGCCTGACTAAGCGCGTTGGGTTACACTGCTGGTCAGGCATCTGCTTGGAAGATGTGGTATAGCGTATATGGATTTGTCCGAACGCAGTGACGCCTCCTTGAGCTACTGATACTGAAACTGAAACTGTCAGGCAGTCTGTCTACATCTTCGCTTATATATTCGTGTCATGGGTTCAGATTGAAGGAGGTGTCAAAGCGAGCGGACTGATCCATATTCGCTGCACCACATCTGCTATTAAAATGAAACAACAGATGCCTGACCTTCGCGTAACCCAACGCGCTAATCAGGCCTTGTGATAGATAAATAGATATATATGTGTCTATTTATTGATAGATATATAACTGTTTGTACGTATAGCTACGTGTGTCTGGGAGTGTGAGTGCATAGCTGCATATGTATGTACGTTATAATGTATGTACAGCTATTGTATGATAGTCGTGTCCCACTATAACCGTCTGGGAACAGCAGAGGAGGCAACTGCTGTCCCGACTATCTGGACTGGGATTTTGATCATAGTGGAGAGTGTCTTGCCCAAGTTACATCCCCACACTCTCTCGGCCAGTATGGTTTTTGGACAGTCGGCGTTGGGATGGTTCCCAAAGGCCAACTAGCTCCTCCCCTCACCCCACACCCTCATATACATATATGTATTCATATATGAATTTGCCAGAAATATATGTATGTATATATCGCCATGCATGTATGTATGCATCGCAAAAAAAAATATCCATGCGTGTATGTATTGGTCGATGGATGAATGGGTGACTAAAGTACGGATGTACCTTCGTGTATCCATGAATGCATAGTATGCGTGTCTGTAAGTAGTTGTATGTACGTATGTGATTATGTGATCCGACACCACACATTTTTTCCCACGATACCCCCCCAATCCCCACCCCTTCCTCCTTTATTCCCAACACCCATTCCTCACACACACACACACACACACACACACACACACACACACACACACACACACACACACACACAAACACACACACACACACACGCCCCCCACACCCCCACATACACACACACGCACACACACACGCGCACACTCAAACACACACACACACACGCTCACACGCACGCACGCACGCACGCACGCACACACACACACACACACACACACACACACACACACACAATTACACTCTCCCCTTCATTCTGCTTCCTTTCTCCATCTGTTTTTCCCAGGACACACTCACACACACACACACACACACACACACACACACACACACACACACACACACACACACACACACACACACACACACACACGGGAAACACTCTCCCCTTCAGATTGGAAGAATAGGCTATGCCTAAAATCTTAATCCTTGAATAAAAACGTTTTGAGTTCTGAGTTCTGAGTTCTTCTTCCTTTCTCCCTCTGTTTTCCCCAACACACACACCCCCACCACCCCCCCACGCACACATCAACCCCAACCCCTTACCCCCGACCCCCGACCCCCACCCCCCTATCCACCCCCCTACACACACACAGACGAAACACTCTCCCCATTCATTTCTCCCATGGACACCACAAGTACTAAGATATTAAATGTCTACGATTTTTCCTACCTTCCTTCCTTCCTTCCTCCTTCCCTCGGCTCTCCCTCACCTCCTCCTCCTACAGGACATCCTGGTGAACCAGGACTTCGAGGCCATCCTCCAGCAGGTGAAGGAGCACCTGCCGCAGCTGCACGTGACGCACGGGGACACCACGGCCCCGCTGAAGCCTAGGAAGCGCGTGCATCCGATGGTGAAGCTGATGGTGTACATCGAGAAGAACAACCTGCGCCTCATCGACTTCTTCAACAAGTTCGACAAAGAGGGCACCATGAGCATCTCCGGGGAACACTTCCGTCAGGGGTTGAAGGTGTGAGAGAGATGCGAGGATTGGCGTAGGGGGTAGGTGGGGGGTGGGGGGGGCTTGGGGTGGGTGTGGAGGCGATGGAGAGACAGAGAAGGGGGGGGGGAGAGAGAAGAGACAGGGAACGTAGGAACGCAAGGGCTCTGAGGTGTGCAGGGGGTTTGGGGGTGGGGCTGAAGGATGGAAATTTAGATTCAGATTCAGATGATTTCATTTATTTACAGGCCTAGGTTCTTCATGAAGGGGTGGATGGACACATATCAAACAAACATGCATTATATCAGCCACATAATAATCGAAGCACACAATTTCTGAAACGCTGCTGTAGCGGATACCATGAGCATCTTCGGGGAAACATTTCCGTCATGGGCTAAAGGTCTGTGAGATGTGAGGACTGGGGTGTGTGGAGGGGGGGGGGGCTGGAGGATAGAAAGAGAGGGGTGTGGGACTGACAGGGAACGCAGGAACGCAAAGGCCACCAAGCCTGTTCGCATGAGAATACGTGTAACGATTTGAAAAACTTAGGAAAGACAGGGAGGGGGAGAGAGAGAGAGGCGGGGTTGGTAGGGAGGGAAGGATAAGAGAATCTTCTCTCTCAGTCTTTCTGTGTCTCTGTCTCTCTGACTGTCTGTCTGTTGCTCTCTCTCTTTCTCTCTCTCTCTCTCGCTCGCTCGCTCGCTCTGTCTCTGTCTCTGTCTCTGTCTCTATCTGTCTCTTTGTCTGTCTGTCTTCTTCTTCTTCATCTTCTTCTTCTCTTTGATTAAGACGATTTATTTGGTTCAGTTGCTTGGCCACACGAGACTACGACACACACACACACACACACACACACACACACACACACACACACACACATATATATATATATATATATATAGAGAGAGAGAGAGAGAGAGAGAGAGAGATGTATCTGTGTGGGTGTGCACGTGCTTGAACTTGAACGTACGTGCATGTATGTGCGGGTGTATACGCTCGCTCGCTTGCATGCTTGCTTGCACGTATCCGTGCTTGTGTGTGTGTGTGTGTGTGTGTGTGTGTGTGTGTGTGTGTGTGTGTGTGTGTGTGTGTGTGTGTGTGTGTGTGTGTGTGTGTGTGTGTGTGTGTGTGTGTGTGTGTGTGTGTGTGTGTGTGTGTGTGTGTGTGTGTCTGTGTGTGTGTCTGTGTGTGCAGGATGCGGGCATACCACTGAAAGACGATGATATCGACCTGCTATTGGAAGAACTGGATAAAGACGGAGACGGGGAGATCAATTACAGGTATACCTATAACCACATGTACACGAATACACGTACACCGTGCACGCACGCACACACACACACACACACACACACACACACACACACACACACACACACACACACACACACACACACACACACACACACACACACACACACACACACAACTATCGCAAGTTTGGTAAGCACAGTCGTCAGGGCGCACTGTTATTTTTTGTTTGTTTGTTTGTTTTTTTATGTCGATTCGCTGCAATGTGATTTAGAGAAGACACGCATTCCTTCTTTCAAGCACACACAAATGCACAATAATGCGATTGGTATCGTGGAGAATAGGCGAGGAACTGAAAGTGGGGGGGGGGGCCGGGGGGGGGGGGGGGGGAGGGGGTGTACTCAGTGAGGGAGAAATACAAAGCTAACAGTCGAGTGGAGGGGCGTTGTGTGGATGGATAACCACACTACCTGTAAAAAAAAACAACTAAAAAAAACCCTCTGCCTACCAGAGAGTGCCATATGACGTAAACGACTGGTGTCACAAATTGCTGGGAATCATGCAAACTAAATGTTTTGAATATCGCCGTATCATGTCCTCAAATATATCCCCGGCCTTGTTCTTGTATTGTGTAGTCAGAATTGGATAATCAGTCGAATAACAAATGGTGCACTTAGATTGTGCTGAAGAAACTACAGATACTGTTATTAGAATACTTGCAGTCGAAGCGTTTCGTCGTATTTTATAGATTTTTTTTTCTTCTCACGTTTTTTTGTTTTTGTTGTTTGTTTGTTTTTTGTTTGTTTGTTTGTTTTTTTTGGGTGTTGTTGTTGTTGTTTTACATTTGTGGCCTGGCCGTAAGAATATTTCAGGGTTACTTTAAAAGAATTTAGAAAATACTGTTTTTACAAAAGTCGATTTCATTTCATGAGATGAAAACCTTAACCCGCATGGTAGAGGACCCATGTCACTAAAAGGTGATCATTCATTGGTCTGTTATCAATGAACCTACTGCTCTTAATGTTCGGTGGTGGGATAGGCCATAGTTTCTATACATCGCAGGGGGAATCCCCAGCTATTCTTAACCACTGTCTTTTCTGTGTTTATACCACAAGGGAATTTTGTACTCTAAATTGACTGGCGGTGAAAGGGTTAATGATGGGCCTATCACTTGCAGGCACATGTACGTTAAACGTGCATTATGTCTTGTTGAACTGCATTGTTTCATACTGCGCTGGACAGGACTGTAATGTACTGCATTCTATTGAATCATGACCAGACGGGCGCAATAGCCGAGGGTTTAAAGCGTTGGACTTTCAATCTGAGGGTCCTGGGTTCGAATCACGGTGACGGTGCCTGGTGGGTAAATGGGGTGGAAATTTTTACGATCTCCCAGGTCAACATATTTGCAGACCTGCTTAGTGCCTGAACCTCCTTCGTGTGCAGACGGCAAGCAGAAGATCAAATACGCACGTTAAAGATCCTCTAATCCATGTCATCGTTCGGTGGGTTATGGAAACAAGAACATACCCAGCATGCACACCCCCGAAAGCGGAGTATGGCTGCCTACAAGGCGGGTTAAAAACGGTCATACACGTAAAAGCCCACTCGTGTACATACGAGTGAACGTGGGAGTTGCAGCCCTTGAACGAAGGAGAAGAAGGAGAGAAGAAGAACCATGACCGAAAGACATTGCGCTGCATGAATTTGCATTATTCTTTTTGTTGTTGTTGTTGTTGTTTCTGTCTTGCATTGCATACATGCCCCCACCCTCCCTCTCCCTCTCCCCATCTCTCTCCCCCTTCCCTAAACACATAACCACTCTGGGATTTGTTTGTGCCTGTTATCATGGCAGCGAGCTTGTGATCGGCCACACCGACTTCCAGGAGAGGGAGAAAGAGGAGAGGAAGCTACGGACCATTGTGACGTCAGTGAGACCCGTGACGTCATAGATTAAACCGGATGCCACTTAGGCCGGCCGGGCAGCTCGGAGTCAACGAACAGGGTTCAGCTTGCTTTATACCGCGTGTTCCCGCCTTCATGTTTTACATTGTTGAATTCATTATGTCTTTTTATTATTCTTGTCTTTTTTTTCTTCTTCTTCTTTTTTTAATCTTATGGTGATGATTATAATTATTATCACGGTATGAAACAGTGAAGGTGCTTACTATATTTTTGAATAATGAGGTATTTCAGAGGATAGTAATTAAGAACTCACGAACTCAAAAGAAACATCTCAACCAAAACGTTCCTTGGAAAAGGTACGCTCCTCAAATCATGACAAGACTGGGGGGGAAATAAAGGTCAAAAATGTATGCTGAAAGAGAGGGAATTCGATTCGAAACGCACAAACAAACAAAGCATGTTTTTGCGTTTCTTATTGTTTTATTCATATGTGTGTGTGTGTGTGTGTGTGTGTGTGTGTGCATTCGTAGTCTACCTTATTAAATAGTATTTATTCGTTGATTTTGGTCATTCATCCAGTGAGTTTTTCAGGAGGATGCAGGCATATAGTTATTGTTTGGGGTTGTTTTTTTTGTGTTTTTTGGGGGGGGGTTTTGCATGTGATAGAGACCCACTCTCTCTCTCTCTCTCTCTCTCTCTCTCTCTCTCTCTCTCTCTCTCTCTCTCTCTCTCTCTCTCTCTCTATATATATATATATATATATATATATATATATATATATATCTGTGTACGTACAAAGTCCGTGCCTTAATGCATTTTATTTCTTTTCTTCTGTTTTTGTTTTGTTTGTGTTGTGTTTTTCATGTTCAGTTCGTTTTTGATATTTACTGTGATATTCCCGTGCCGATGAACGAGAAATCAGTCTCGCAAGTCCAAATAAATGTTTCAACATATATGTATAACTATTGTACGTACTAGTAATGAATTGGCATTTACATATTTTAATCAGACAAAAAAAGAATTCTGAAAAAGGCAGGATGTGAAGAAATAATAATGCATTTCCTGTTAATGTAACGTGTCTGTGATTTGTAAATATTCCATGTTGCCATTGCTTTTCTTCTTTTTTTCTTTTTTTTTTTTTTTCTTCTTCTTCTTCATTTTTTCACTATTTGTTTTTCGGGGTTTTTTTTATGTATGTTCTGTTATTTAAATGCACGAATCCGTCCTTTTGTTGTGTTATTCTTAGGTCACGGCTTCTGTTTCCATCATCTGGCATTTCATTTCTGTTACTTATATGAAATACAATCAAGGTTTGATACAGAGAGACAGTGTACTGAAGTCTTTAACTCTCTCCATACGAACGGCGAAAGAGATGACTGACGTTAACAGTGTTTCACCCCAATTGCCATCATCAAAATATTCCAAGCGGAAGGCTCATACTGAAGAGGTGAATGTTGACAAAGAATACTACAATTCTGACGACGGAAGCAAAAGGTTGGGTCATTCAGACACCCACAGGACATGCGAGGGGTATGTGTAGAGGAGAAGAGAGGACTGGCCGTACTGAGTGAGTTAACGAAGATCGACTTTGTCTTTGTTTTTGTTTTTTTCCGCCGGAATCATTTGAACCCAGACTGCAAACAATACTTTCAGAAAACGTATTACAACTGAGTTATTTTATGATATCTTGTTTTATATTGAAGTATGTTTTTCACACACACACACACACACACACACACACACACACACACACCGCACCGTGCACTCACACACACACACACACACACACACACACACACACACACACACACCGTGACGCTCACAAACGCTCGCACTCACACAATGTTATCTGATTACTTCAAAATGCCACATACTTGAACTGCTGATCTGTTCAGGCGAGAAACTGCCAATGGAAAAGATAATAAATCAGATATAGAGACACTTTTGGTGTTCGTGTGATGGTGATGGACCTCGAAATGCATGTCGCGTGGACTTGTCTTTCTGTCATTAAAATACTTACTTGTGTATGCGTACGCGTGTGTGTGCGTGCGTGCTTGCATGTGTGCGTGCGTGTGTGTGTGTGTGTGTGCGTGCGTGCGTGTGTGTGTGCATGCGAGTGTGTGTGTGTGTGTGTGTTCAGGAAAGAGATCGAGAGGGTAACTCCATGCATGGAAGGTCCATCTGGGGAGGCGATCGCGAAACAAAATGCTTCCGTGACATTATCTTGGGTTTGCTCCCTTCCGTTGAAATTGGTGTGGAGGAGGTTTGTCGGGGGTCTATGCTGTCTGCCCATAAATCACCATGACTTCGGATATCGTTTTCTTTCTTTCATTTCAGTTTCTTTCCTTTCATTCTTGACCTGTTCATTTCTTTTCTACTTCTTTATCCCCCCCCCCCCCACCCCCCCCACCCCGTCCCCTTCATCGCGCCCACATCTCCCTCTCGAGATCAGTGTCTCTCGATCATTCTTCACAGAGTTTTCCTTACTCTCATCGTCATTCATCTCGTCATCGTCTTCATTTGATTTGTTTCTCTAACCCTCTCTCTCTCTCTCTTTCTCTTTCTCTCTCTTCTTTCTCGTTTTCACCATTCTTCTTCGTTGTCTTCTGGTTCCTTTTCTTGGGACTTGTTGAGAAATGACACGGTTTCAGTGAATGTAATTTTACACAGCACAGTTCATGAAGTTACCTTATGTGTTTTGTTGTTGTTGTTGTTGTTGTACCCTTCAGGTGTCTGCGTGGCTCAGTTGGTTGAGTGCCGAGCTGGCAATCAAAAAGTTGTTGGTTCGAATCCTGGACGCCCCCAAAATGTGAAGTGAAAAAAAACACACAAAAAAACGCTGTTCGCACATGCACACTGGAAACTGAAATATGTGAATAAAATGAGAAGAAGAGGGCGGGAGACAGAAAGAGGGAAGACCGAGACAAGGGTAGACAATGACTGGGACGGGGAAAGACACGGAAAGCAGGCACGGGGCCTGAAGTGAAACTGGAGGAAAGGATCGAGAGACAGAGACCACGGAGACAACAGATCGAGGGATATGGGAAACGGAGACAATGAAGTCGTACACAGACTGACAGACACAGGGAAAGACGGGAACAAAGGATGCACGGACAACTTGAAGAGAACGTCCGGAGAGAGAGAGAGACACGGCGGTCGAAACTGACGTGGAGACAGGGAAGACACTGAGACAGGCCAACAGGGAAGACACTGAGACAGGGAAGACACTGAGACAGGGAAGACACTGAGACAGGGAAGACACTGAGACAGGCCAACAGGGAAGACACTGAGACAGGCCAACAGGGAAGACACTGAGACAGTCAAACAGGGAAGACACTGAGACAGGCCAACAGGGAAGACACTGAGACAGGCCAACAGGGAAGACATTGAGACAGGCAAACAGGGAAGACACTGAGACAGGGAAGACACTGAAACAGGCAAACAGGGAAGACACTGAGACAGGGAAGACACTGAGACAGGCCAACAGGGAAGACACTGAGACAGGGAAGACACTGAGACAGGCCAACAGGGAAGACGCTGAGACAGGGAAGACACTGAGACAGGCAAACAGGGAAGACACTGAGACAGGGAAGACACTGAGACAGGCAAACAGGGAAGACACTGAGACAGGGAAGACACTGAGACAGGCAAACAGGGAAGACACTGAGACAAGGAAGACACTGAGACAGGCAAACAGGGAAGACATTGAGACAGAGAAGACACTGGGACAGGCAAACAGGGAAGACATTGAGACAGGCAAACAGGGAAGACACTGAGACAGGCAAACAGGGAAGACACTGAGACAGGCAAACAGGGAAGACACTAAGACAGAGAAGACACTGAGACAGGCAAACAGGGAAGACATTGAGACAGGCAAACAGGGAAGACATTGAGACAGAGAAGACACTGGGACAGGCAAACAGGGAAGACACTGAGACAGGGAAGACATTGAGACAGGCAAACAGGGAAGACACTGAGACAGGCAAACAGGGAAGACATTGAGACAGGCAAACAGGGAAGACACTGAGACAGGCAAACAGGGAAGACACTGAGACAGGCAAACAGGGAAGACACTGAGACAGGGAAGACATTGAGACAGGCAAACAGGGAAGACACTGAGACAGGCAAACAGGGAAGACATTGAGACAGGGAAGACACTGAGACAGGCAAACGGCCGTAAAACAATTAGGGGGACACAGAAGACGAGACAGAGAATGCTAGAGACAAAGAGAGACACATACTGCGGAGACTGCTGATGTGGAAGAGTGAGAAAGAGACTGACACAGATGGGGCATGTGAAGACAGGGACAATTCAACTGAGACTGACCCAGACACAGGGGAGAGAATTCGAGAGATGGGAGACTATGACTACAGGGAAACGAAGAACTGAAGATAACAAGAAACATAAACAGTAGATAATGACATGGAGACACAGAGGAGGGAGACAGTTATGAGACCTGTATACATAGAGATAAACAATATGGCGTCAGACATAGACTTACGGCGGACAGAGAAAGAGATGGAGACTAATACAGAAAACGGGAGAAAGAGAAAGAAACATGACTCACTCCGGCAGTGGAACGAAAACAGGGAATCCAAAGACAGAATGAGACAACCACAGGGTGCAACTGACAACTGAAAGACAGGGTAAACTATATGTTACAGTACCCAGTCACTAAGATGTGAATAACTCAATCAAAACTGACAACAAATATCGGGTTTTGTTGTGCCAGGCAGATTCGCCATTTGCATACTGACTCTTTTGTCCGTTGATAACTTTATAGTAAACTCAGCTTCTTCAGTGCTCATTCTTTTTAGTCTATAATATATACTGAAGAACGGCCGCCTTCATCAAGTTGAAGATTCTGGCGTTTACAACTCAGAACAGAAGGTTCCGCCGGGCCGGTTTGCTGTTGTGTTGTGGGGTTTGTTTGGGTAGTCAGTGCCTAACTAAGGAGACTGGACAAGGGGGCTGGGGCCACCCAACCCTTTTTCAAACGACAGTGTTGGTAGGCCGTACTTTGTTGTGAGTGGGAAGGACTTGATTTGGGAGTTGGGGGGCGGCCCGCGGCCGGCTGGCGGCCGGGAGCGGGGCTTGGGGCCCGGGAGGCCGGAGGGGAAGGGGAGGGGGGGGGGGGGGGTCAGAAGTAGGATTGGAGGCTCTCCGCCGAGGCTGATATTGCCTCAGGCGGGAGCTTGTTGTACTCCCTGGTAGTGCGGGGAAAGAAGGAAAATTTCCTGTAGTCCCTGTACCAGGTTTCCGTCACGGTGGTGTACTGTTCAGTTGATCGTGGGAGTGCCTGGTGTTGTGCTTGGGCTTCTGATAAGTTGGTGCTCGCGTGGTGTCGATGATTATGTCTCTATGGTGGATCTTGTGCATCGTTATCAGGATCTCTTTCGTCGTTCTTCAAATGGTGCCCAACTTAGCTCAGTGGTGTAGCATTTCTTCCAAGATGGACGTTTGACGGTAGCGATTTACCACCCAACATGTTTAGCTGCAGGAAGGTTCGGTCCATTCTGTTTACAAATCCGTCTCCCCGCACCAGTCAGTACTTGTTGCTATGGAAACTTGTAAACAAAACAAACAAACAAACAAACAAAAAGCAACAAAACAACCACAAATTCGCTAAACTACCCACGTGCTCCAATCAAACGAGCTAAACAACACTTGCGCATGCGCAGAGTTAACAGGATGTCGCAATGAGCAGTCAGAGCGGAACGCAAACACCCCCACCTGCACACCAACCACTACCCGCCACCCCGATTACCCAGCCACCCGGCCTGACCACCGACGACAGCGGAACTATATCCACACACACCCCGCCGACGAAAAGTATCGAATCGACGAGCACTGCAAGTTTTGCCAGCACAATGGACTTGCCCACGCAAGATGTCACAGACGGATTTTTCGACAGTGAAGAAGACGAACATGCCCCATCGGATCCGTGGGGACGATTGTTCCCGCTTGGGGAAAGTTTTTCAAGTTTGGGTAAGGCACAATCAGATCGCACGTGTGACAGGTTTTGCCATGCCCACGCACCAGACGGATCGGTGTCCTGACTCGTCTGAAATTTATTAATCAATTACCTGTATCGGTATTTTGAGGCGACTGAGTCATTTTGTGGGATAGAGTTGTCTACCGTTGGCTGATATGTTTGGGGGTTTTTTGTTGTTGTTTTTTTACTTATGTTTGTGCGTGAATGTGTGTTTGTGTCACTGTGTGTGTGTGTGTGTTAGTGTGTGTGTGTGTGTGTGAGTAAATAAAAGACTGCAGTTCCTGCAAATGGACTATGGTACAGTTCATGCAGTTCATGATGAGTGCATGTAGTATGCTAAAGAAATGTATATATATATATATATATCTATATACATTACATATGTACACATCTATAGATCATTGCAGTGTCGTAAGTTTGAAATTCATTTGAGATCAGAATGTGAGTTTGTAAAAGGAAATCAATGCTGTTCAGACTAATGAAGATAATGAACTCTTTATGATTATGGTATGATACATGTGTTAAGTACTGTAGTTTATGTGCTACTGTGCAGTGCAAAGAACAGTCCCACAAGATGGCATACTATACATATAAAGTTTCCATGAACTGCTGTTCCTAGACTAAAGGACCACCAAATCCCACTTTTCATTTGTAAATGAAATTATCAGTAAATATAGCTTGATCAGCATATTTTCAGTTGCTTATGATTGGCTGCATGGATTTGAAACCCCACTATTTATGCTCACACACACACACACACACACACACACACACACACTTAAAAGGCAAGATGTGTTGTGTATTTTTATCATTTTATTTACATACTGTGACACTCATGATATTGACAACAACGTTTTCCATCCCACACTTTTCTTTGCACAAGACACAGCATACAAAAATATTTGCGCACATGCATACAAGGATACAAAAACACATGCTTTGCATATATGCATGCATATGCTTAAAAGCACATATTAACACATGCACACACACACACACACACACACACACACACACACACACACACACACACACACTGAAAGTCAAATGAAACATTTTACAAACTTTTCTCCCATCCTTCTATACAGAATTTGTAAGATATTCAAAAGAAAGGTGTATACATTGTGGCAGACTTACCCTTAATGATGTACTGGTGCTTTTTGGACATAACAGGATAAAAACTGATGTATGTTTCTCACACATTTTATAAATACTAAAATAGCCACGTTCCATGTATGCAAATGTAGAATCAACAAAATAAAACCAACATTACAAATGTATGTAAAAGATCTTATGCAGGCATATGAAGAAGACAAGTATGCTTTTAACATAACTATGGAACATAACAAATTTGTGCAAAAATGGTCTCTATACATGTTTACAGTTTAGTGCAAGATTAAGTTATATAATGACACCATGGAAATATGTTATTGAAAAGTATTGTTTTGCTTAGATCATGTTGTTGTGGACATGCCAGTATTTAGAACTTCCTTTTGTCTTTACCCTGTACCTTTCAATGCACAGAGTATATACATTTTGTATCTGTAAACCGTTGAGTTTGACTGATTAAAAAATGCTGGAAGGAAAAAGAGAAAAGGGGAGAAAAAAAGAGAAAAAAAAACAACAAAAAAAAAAAACACACTTCTCTCCCATTCAAAGCTTATGAATTAAAAGTAATAGCATAATTGCCAAAATGCTGTATTTGCTTTTCCCAAGTTTTAACATTTACAGCAGATGTGCTAAATGATAAGAATTGAAAGATCAGGATTTGTGAATAAATGATTATGAATACAGGTTCAATTTTGAACTGAGGTAATGCCAAACAATGGCAGGTATAATTTTAGCTTATTCATTGAACTGAAGCCAAACACAAATATCTGAATTTACGAAAGTTTTGAAATAAAGTCATATTTGAAATTGGGCCAGAATAGTGTAATGAATATTGTAAACAGTAAAACGAGTTGCGTAACTTTCTTTCAGTTTATGTACATCCATATGATAAATATAGTGATTCTATCTATCTTCAACCTAAGATCATTAATGCTATCTATCATTCTATGAGTCTGCTTACATTACATACACACACACACACACACACACACACACACACACACACACACACACACACACACACACACACATACATACACACACACACACACACACACACACACACACACACACACACACACACATCATTGTGACACTTGATATGTTTACTATGAGACTAATGTCAACATAAAACTAGACATACTGATTTGTTTTTTCTTCTTTTTAAAAAAAATAGATTATTATACTTGTATTAACTCATTATTTTTCTTTCAGATCTGGTGAAAGAAGAGTATTCCTTCGGCAGGGGAGAAAACTGTGACGTTGCCTTCAGCAACACAGGCAAAAACAGTCAGTGTTTTCAGGCGTACAGCAAAGTGCATTTCAAGCTCGTTCGGGTACGTCTTCATGGTGTAAATGTGTGACACCATCCCAGTTCTTGACAGCTTGTTATATAGTAATCTACTGATCCAGTGTCTTTTTGTCTTTTTTAAGGCATCAAAGATAGAACAGTTCCTTTCAAGTTCATTGTTTGTTTGAACTTCCAAGGGGCTTTATAAGTAAATATGGGCAAGGGGTAATCTGATGTTGAAACTCTCCATGCTCCGGTAGGAGTGAAACTGAAATGAGGATTGAAAAAAAACTTTCTTTAATAGAACCTGTTTTGGTGTATTTTATTGATAATGTTACCAATGCTTTTAACACCTGCCCATCTGGCATCAGTTGCACGCGCGCGCGCGTGTGTGTGTGTGTGTGTGTGTGTGTACTATTTACTACTAAAATGAACAATAATCCAGTGAGAAGGGCAGAACAAAAAACCAGCAGTCTGTGGTACCCACGTGAAGGGGCAGAAAAGAACACAGTGCAGGTCCAATTTTTTTTTTTTCCTTTTCATATTGAGTGCTGGCAGATTTGCTAAACTGCAGGTCAACTCATTTTTTCTTATTGATAATGATAGCAGATAGAATTGGTAAACAATCTCAGTACTTCTGTTTTGATCAGATGTTTGGTTCTTTTGATTGTTGTTTTGTGGATACTTTTGGGGGGGTGGGGGGTGGGGGGGGGCTTGTTTTTTTATAATGTCACAATGTGGAGAACTTTTCCATGTGTCACATATAACCTCTGATGATTGTGTTATCAGAAAACCACAAGCACAGGCATTCACATCTTCCTGGAAGACACCAGCAGTAACGGCACTTTTGTCAACGGAGAAAAAGTTGGTGAGTGATTCAATTATTTATTTCTCTTTTTTTCTTCTTCTTCTTCTTCTTCTTTTTTTAAATTTTTATTTATTTTATTAATTCAATACATGTTTGTGTGGGGTACGAGTGAAAACAACTAATCTAATCTTCAAGGAATGTTGTTCAAGTTACTGAACCATCACTGCAGGTGTCTGTATCTCTTTGGCCTGGTTGATCCAGGGGGAAGTGTAGAGTTAACAGCTTTGTCATGTAAACCCCAACTTGAATAGACTTCAATGGCAGCAGCAGAATCCTCATCCATTATAGAAAAAAAGAAAGAAATAAAAAGCAACTATTGTTACAGATTTTGTGGTCCCTGCTGTCATGGTGAGTGACCATGGGACTGCTACCCACGAATGCTGAAGAAGAATTAATATTGTCCTCTGTCACTCTCTCTCTCTCTCTCTCTCTCTTCATTTCTGCCTATTCCTTCGTCATATCCTGTACATATTACTTGCTGTGTTACTGTATCTACTATCATGCAGTGTGTGTGTGTGTGTGTGTGTGTGTGCCCATTTGCTTCCATATGCATACTGTGTTGTGTTTTGTTTTGTTTTAATCATTGCACATGCATTGTATTGTGGAATATTAAGCATTATTAATTGTGGATTTTTTTTTTTTTTTAAGATTCTTTTTTGTGATATTTTCACAATTGAAATAAATGGACATCTAAAAAAAAAAAAAGTATGACAATAGAATAAACAAAAGTAACATGACAAACTGAACTGTTCACATGATGTAAACTATTAACATGTAAGCATGATTTACTTATACAACAGCTTTTTTGTTGTTGTTGTTTTTGTTGTTTTTTGGGGGGTTTTTTGTATTGTTTTTTGCTCATTTTGGGTTTGTTTTTGTTTGGTTTTTTTTGGTTTTTTGTTGTTTTTTTGTCAGTTTTTCTTGTCTGGGACAATGATGTGTAGTATTTACTTATGTATTTGTTTTTATTCCCAGGGAAAGGAAACCGCCAGGTACTGAACAACAACGATGAAATTGGTCTGGCAATGAAGAAGAATAAAGGTGAGACTCCTGGTCATCTGTTGTTTTGCATACAAAAAAAAACCAAACAAACAGAAAAACCTAAAACAAAAATTGTAACAGCATGCAATCAACATCATGCACAGAATAACATTAAATATTATTATTGAAATGGTGTCACTTGTATTCTAACTCAAATATTTAAATGTACACTTGCCCTCTGCCACAGTTACAACAGGGGTAGATGGTGAACAGAAACAGTGAGGGTGTGTCCTTGACAACATGGTGGGAATGGGATTTGTCTACTTAAGGATATATATGTGTTTTAACTCACTCGGGACAACATGTTTTCTCCCTTGCTTTTCCCCACAGACGGCCCATTTGTAAGGGTTTGGAAAAAAATTACAAAAAATACAAAATACAGAGTAAGAAAATGAAACTTTCAGAACTGGTTTATTACGTGTTGAGCTATTACATATAAAAAAAATCAAATTTCTCATCTTATTTTTACAGTTTTGCCATATGTAGAAAGTACTGCCAATTTTTCACCCCGAATCACCATACCCATGCTCGCTTTCTGCATGAAATTCGCTTTCTTCTTCATCATCATCCACCTCTTCAATGTCCGACCCTTCATTTTGTAGCATTTCAAGTACTTCGGCAACCCTAAAACGTTGCCGTCGCTGCCATGTTCACTTCACAACATTTTGAGAAGAGCCCGCTTTGCTAACAGGCTGGCATGCGAGCAGACGACCGGTCAGTGACTTTGTGTGCGAGATGGGCCA
Organism: Babylonia areolata; assembly: GCF_041734735.1. NCBI lineage: Eukaryota > Metazoa > Mollusca > Gastropoda > Neogastropoda > Buccinidae > Babylonia > Babylonia areolata. Next base: position 37,209,559 of record NC_134904.1, on the reverse strand, counting down.
CACATGGCAGGTTGACCAATCATACCATTCGATTGTGGAGTGACCCAGAATAGCGCACTCTGCTTGGCTAATCACAAAATCACGTGTACAGCGCGTGATGGATTTTTATTTCTTGAAAATGCTATTCCATTACGTCGTCTGAAACCGAATACATTTTATGTAGGAGTGCTCATGCATTGCTTCGTCTGGAGAGAGTTAAGTGAGGCAAGAAGAAGGGTCTGACCAGCAGTAACATTTCTTGGGGGTCTGTTTTCACTTTTGTGCTATCTTTTTTTTTTTTTTTTTTTTTTTTTAATCTGCATTTCAGCCTTTGTGTTTATGGACTTGGATGCCAAAGAAGATGCCGATTTGCCCAAACCATTGACGGACAAGTACACACTGACCAAGGTACTGGGAAGGTAAGCCCAGGCAGACTGGAGTGGAGAGGATGCTTATGATTGACAAGTTTGTGCATGAACTCAAGAACTCAAACCATTTTAACTCCTTCTACACAACAGCAACATGCCTACTACAACTCCCCTGGACCATCACTGCATGAGACCACTACGGTTAAAAGTAGGTTTGTTCACTAAAAGGACAAAAGTCAATGGAGAATTGTTGACGGGCGCAATAGCCGAGTGGTTAAAGCGTTGGACTGTCAGTCTGAGGGTCCCGGGTTCGAATCACGGTGATGGCACCTGGTGGGTGAAGGGTGGAGATTTTTACGATCTCCCAGGTCAACATATGTGCAGACCTGCTAGTGCCTGAACCCCCTCCGTGTGTATACGCAAGCAGAAAATCAAATACGCACGTTAAAGATCCTGTAATCCATGTCAGCGTTCGGTGGGTTATGGAAACAAGAACATACCCAGCATGCACACCCCCGAAAACGGAGTATGGCTGCCTACATGGCGGGGTAAAAACAGTCATACACGTAAAAGCCCACTCGTGTGCATACGAGTGAACGCAGAAGAAGAAGAAGAATGGAGAATTGTTGATTTAATCCGTCAAACAAAGCTTCGTTTTCATGATTCTGGAATCCATAAATGGCTCTGTTCAGAATGCTAACTGTACCAAGCAAGAATAGACGAAATTTGAATAGTGTATTGGTACAAGAATACTCGTTACCAGGTCCACAGGGGAGGTAGCCCTGGTATGAGTTAATTTGTAGAATGAGTTAATGGAAGAATTAAGGTTTTAGGCATGGGCATCTCTTCCAATCCCTTTGCTAATCTACATCCACTACATGAAAAGAGAAGAAAAGATCGAAAAAAAAACTTCTTTATGCAGTTGGACATGTGTGATGAAACACACACACACACACACACACACTCTCTCTCTCTCTCTCTCTCTCTCTCACACACACACACACACACACACACACTCTCTCTCTCTCTCTCTCTCTCTCTCTCTCTCTCTCACACACACACACACACACACACACATGCAAGAGAGCAAAGTATGATACCATCAGTATATTATCATTGTAAAAGTTAAGAAGAAGTGATTAATTAGTGGATGGTGCTTGTATTGCTGGGCGAGGACAGAGTTAAGTTGTCTGTCTGTCAGTCTGTGATTGCTTTTCTTCTTATTTTATTTCTGTTCGATTGAAAAGTCTCGGCAAAAAAACAGATGTTGCCCTTCAGGGTCTTGAAACGTCTTGGAATTTTGATAAAACCCTTGACCAATACCTTGTAACAAAAAGCACAATGCATGAAAAAGAATATCTTTAGAACAGGAAGTAATGAAAATTTGAACATCGATACTGATATATTTGCTGATGGCTTTTGTAAGTGGTGAACTGCAACATTTTTTTTTTTATTCAGTTTAGATTTATGTTTGGTGTGGAAAATTTTCAGTGTGGTCTGTAAAAGGTCTGGAAGAAGTATGGAACTTTGTTAGGTCAGGTGTGTGGGAACCCTGTGATGTGTAACAGTCTGTTTTTTTGTGTTTTTTTCCTCCTTCCAGAGGAGCGTGTGGAGAGGTACGGCTGGCATTTGTGAAAGGATCCTGCAATAAGTTTGCCTGCAAAATCATCTCCAAAAAGAAGTTCTCCGTCGGGGGCTCGTCTGCTATTGTGAGTGAAGGAGCGGCATCATTGTGTGTGTGTGTGTGTGTGTGATGTTCATGTGTATATATGTGGGAGTGTGTGCATGTGTTGTGGAGATGGGGATAGGATGAATACAAGATTTCACTACGCATACTTTACCATGACCCACTAGTGCAGACTCCGGCAGGGAGTCCGATTCCTGTCCTGTTTCAGTTTCAGTTTCAGTAGCTCAAGGAGGCGTCACTGCATTCGGACAAATCCATATACCACATCTGCCAAACAGATGCCTGACCAGCAGCATAACCCAACGCGCTTAGTCAGGCCTTGAGAAAAAGGAATGCTAACAGCACCCGGTGTTCCCAGGCGGTCACCCATCCAAGTACTAACCGGGCCTGACGTTGCTTAACTTCGGTGATCGGACGAGAACCGGTGTTTTCAACGTGGCATTTCCTGTGCAAACTACTATCCGCCTGTGCGGAGAAAACGAAAGTAGCTACGGCCGATAACCTCCCGGAAGTAGGTTACCTTCCCTCTGTATCCCTGACTAGCTTCCTCTTTTTTCCGGCAGCCATCTTGACTCAGATGGGGATAGGATGAATACAAGATTGTGTGTGAGAGTGAGTGTGAGAGGAAGTTTGAGTCTGGATCTCTGAGTGTGTTAGTCGTGTATGTGTTAGTTTCTGTCAGTACAGAACAAGTTGATCTGACAATAAATGGCTTCTTCATGAAATTGAAATATGAATGGGTGCATGCTTCTGTTTCTACTCCATGGATGTAAAATAACTTGTAATTTTTACATTGACTTTACAGGATAATTCTCTTTTTTTTTATATGGAAGGGACTGGTTCATTTCTTGCTGGTTATGATAAGATTGATGTGTTTAACTGATTGTGTTTGCTTACATAGACAGACCTGGGGTGGGTAGATATTAGGTCTGTGACATAAGTGCATGAGAATGTTGTTGTTGCTTTTTGTTTTTTCAGTTGTCTGTTTGTTTGGGTTTTTTGTTGTTGTTTTTTTTTGGGGGGGGGGGTGTTTTGTTTTGTTTTTAATTTCTTTCAGCACTTAAAAAATGTGTGCATGTATTCATGCAAGCATGCGCTTGAAAAGAGAGTGAGCGCTAACACTTTGATTTAATGCCGTTCTTTTTTCAGAACATGGCCTCACAAGTGATGGGAGAGGTGAAGATTTTAAAGGCGATGAAGCATGTAAGGATCTTGACGTTTCCCCATTCTCTTTAGTTTTGTGTTCAATTGCGTCTTTGTACAGCGTGGTTTGGGTTTGAAGTGTAAGTGCGTATATCCTTGACGGGCGCAGCAGCCAAGTGGTTAAAGCTTTGGACTTTCAATCTGAGGGTCCCGGGTTTGAATCTCAGTAATGGCGCCTGGTGGGTAAAAGGTGGAGATTTTTCCAATCTCCCAGGTCAACATATGTGCAGACCTGCTTATGCCTGAACCCCATTCGTGTGTATACACAAGCAGAAGATCAAATACACATGTTTAAGATCCTGTAATCCATATCAGCGTTCGGTTGGTTATGGAAACAAGAACATACCCAGCATGTAGGAACATTCTGAAAATGGAGTGTGGCTGACTACATGGCGGGGTAAAAATGGTCATACAAGAAAAAAACCCTCATGTACATACGAGTGAACGTGGGAGTGTTACATGTGTGTATACATCCCTTTGGTCAGCTGCTCTGGGCCCTCTCAGCACTCTCTAACCCTGCTTGGAAAGATCATTTGCAGTTGCCCCAGCACCTGTCAGCACCCCACTTATGTATGTACAGTAATGCAAAGAAGAATTGTTCATTCCTATGGCACTTGGGGGGGGGGGGGTTATGGGTTTGATCCCTGTATAGCGGAGTATGGCTGCCTACATGGTGGGGTAAAAACAAGTCATACACGTAAAAAGCCCAGTCGTGTACATGTGAGTGAACATGGGATTTGCAGCCCATGAACAAAGAAGAAGATCCATGTATCTACAACAGGTGGATTAAGGGTGGGTGATTTTTTCCAACCTCCCAGGATGACTTGCAACTAACTCTACACTGGTGTACATGTCATTCAAAAAAGATCTGTGACCATATGATTTTTTTTTTTTTTTTTTTTTTTTTTAAACATGTAATGTTTGGCCCCTTTCCTAAAGTTGTTGGAACTTTGTTTATTGACCTGGTGGTGTTTGATTCTAACAAGAAAAAAAAGCAGCTCAGAAAATTATGATTAATAAGAAAAATATTAAGCCAATTTTTTTTTTAATTTTTAACTTTTACAGAATATTTTGTATCTTGACAATATGTTGTGGTCACTCTAGGTCACTAGATGTGATGTTGCTGTTCTTGTTTATTTTGTGTTGGTGATTTTTTTTTTGTATGTGAATGTATACATGGACATTTGTATACATGTGTATTGCCCTTTGTGTCATACACATGGTCTACTTGTGTGTGTGTTTGTGTGTGTGTGTGTATATATATATATATATATATATATTTGGACATTTGAATGTATGTGTGCCTGTGTATACGAAAGAAGCGTTGTTCATGTGGAAATGCTAGCATGAGTTTTTTGGATTGTCAGATTGACACAAATATGACAGGATGATTTTGTCTCTTGTCCACAAAATCACATGGAGGGCCCAGTTGAATTCAATGCTTTTTTTTTTTTCTTTCTTTCTTTCTTTCTTCCAATTTCAGCCCTGCATTATTGGATTGAAGATGTGATCGACACCCCTGAGACGCTGTATATATTGTTAGAGCTGTGAGTATTTGTATTTGTATTTCTTTTTATCACAACAGATTTATTTCTCTGTGTGAAATTCGGGCTGCTCTCCCCAGGGAGAGCGCGTCGCTACACTACAGCGCCACCCATTTTTTTTTGTATTTTTTCCTGCATGCAGTTTTATTTGTTTTTCCTATCGAAGTGGATTTTTCTACAGAAATTTTGCCAGGAACAACCCTTTTGTTGCCGTGGGTTCTTTTACGTGCGCTAAGTGCATGCTGCACACGGGACCTCGGTTTATCGTCTCATCCGAATGACTAGCGTCCAGACCACCACTCAAGGTCTAGTGGAGGGGGAGAAAATATCGGCGGCTGAACCGTGATTCGAACCAGCGCGTTCAGATTCTCTCGCTTCCTAGGCGGACGCGTTACCTCTAGGCCATCACTCCACATGTATGACTGGACTTGACCATCTCCTGAGAGCAAAGTACCCATGTTATATACTGTTAGAGTGTTTGTACTTCAGACATGTATTTTAGAATAAAGTACACACAGAGCTGTCACAAAAAGTGTGAGAGAGAAAAAAAAAAGTGCACCTTATCAGTGTTATTGGAACCAAGAATACCTATACACCAACATGTTTTTAAACAAAGTACACCTTGTATATATTTTAGAACTGTTATAGTAAGTACGCCTGTGGTTAAAACACAAGGGTTTCCTCCTTTTTTTTTTCTTTTTTTTTTCTTTCATGTTGTTGTTATTGTTGTTTCTGTTCACTTAACGCTGTGTCTGCATCAAATTATGACCACAGTGCTGTAAAGCTCTGTTTGTTTTTTTCCCCCCACCCTGGCAGATAACATTTTCTTTCTTTGAAGATAAGATTTATTTTGTTGTTGCTGTTGTTTTGTTTTTTTCAAGTACAAAAGCATGCAGTGTGTGTTCCATGCAGAATCGTCATTCAGTATCCAAACTGACACATTCAGTGCAACAAATACTTGTTAATTAAAATGTTTAAAACTTTTGTTATATTTTGTGTTCAGGGGAGAGCAGGGGGTGGGGGTGTGAGCTGTTTGACAAGTTCTTAGCCATGGTATTTCGGCCTTTATGATTTATAGAACTTTTAGAACTTCCGTTGGTGGTTTGTGTTCAGGGTGGAGGGGGGCAAACTGTTTGACAAGTTCTTAGCCATGGTATTTCGGCCTTTATGATTTATAGAATTTTTTAGAACTTTCGTTGTTGGTTTGTGTTCAGCGTGGAGAGAGATGAGCTGTTTGACAAGTTCTTAGCCATGGTATTTCGGCCTTTATGATTTACAGAATTTTTAGAACTTCCGTTGTTGGTTTGTGTTCAGGGTGGAGGGGGGCGAACTGTTTGACAAGTTCTTAGCCATGGTATTTCGGCCTTTATGATTTATAGAATTTTTTAGAACTTTCGTTGTTGGTTTGTGTTCAGCGTGGAGAGAGATGAGCTGTTTGACAAGTTCTTAGCCATGGTATTTTGGCCTTTATGATTTACAGAATTTTTCAAACTTTCGTTGTTGGTTTGTGTTCAGCGTGGAGAGAGATGAGCTGTTTGACAAGTTCTTAGCCATGGTATTTCGGCCTTTATGATTTATAGAATTTTTAGAACTTCCGTTGGTGGTTTGTGTTTAGGGTGGAGGGGTGGCAAACTGTTTGACAAGTTCTTAGCCGTGGTATTTCGGCCTTTATGATATACAGAATTTTTAGAACTTCCGTTGTTGGTTTGTGTTCAGGGTGGAAGGGAGGCAAACTGTTTGACAAGTTCTTAGCCATGGTATTTCGGCCTTTATGATTTACAGAATTTTTTAGAACTTCCGTTGTTGGTTTGTGTCCAGGGTGGAGGGAGGCGAGCTGTTTGACAAGGTGGTCAGCATCGACAGGTACCCTGAGCCCACAGCCAAGGTGCTCTTCTACCAGATGGTGTGTGCCTGCAAGGTGAGAGAAGTTCTTCGTCGTCAAGCCTGGGTGTCTGCTGCTACTGGATGAGGGTGGATTGTGTCGTAGTCTCTAGGCTGAAAGGGGTGTGTGTGAATGAATTTTGGTATATTTGTATTTATTGTATTTGTTTGTTTGGTATGGTGTGTGTGTCTGTGTGTGTGTAACTTGGCATTACATCTGGAACTTACATGCCAATATGCTGGTGTGTGTGTGTGTGTGTGTGTGTGCGTGTGTGTGTAACTTGGCATTACATCTGGAACTTACACGCCAACATGCTGAAGTTTTGTGGGGTTGTTTTTTTTCTTGATAATAATAGTACACATTCAGAAATCTGCTCTAGGTACTTTACAAAACTTGAAAATACTTTTGCTTACATAACACATTACATCAATGTTATGTACACACATCAAAATGTGACTGACATAGTAACAAACTAAACACACACACACACACACACACACACACACTATTTAGTTGAACTTTTTTCCTTTTTTTTTTTCATTTTATTTTTGGTGTGTTTTTGTGCTTGTTTTGCCATTGTTGGACTAAGTTGTGATTCAGAGTGTATGTATTGTTGTTGTATCCTCCACTCCCCAAAAAGAAGCAAAAGGATCAAACGTCTTAGAAGTGTGTGTGTTCATGTGTTTGTGCGTGTGTGTGAAAGTGTATGCATAATCATTATTTCCTTTGTTATTGTTCTTTATTGTCATCGAGCTGACCACACAGGGCCATATCAGGGTGTGTGTGTGTGTGTGTCTGTGAAAATGCATGCATAATATCATTATTATTTTCATCATTTTTGTTGTTGTTGCTTTTCATCGAGCTGAGCACACAAGGCCATCATATCAGGACTGGAAACACTGTCGATACTGATCCCTTAGAAACTCAAAAAAAAAAAAAAAAAAAGGAAGAAAATTAGGTACAAGCAACTTTCACGCCCCTGACACAGAGTGCTTGCTTATTTCATTCATTGTTTGGGTGGATTTGTTGTTAACATTTTGATCTGTTTCACAGTGTTTGGGTGGATTTGTTGTTAACATTTTGATCTGTTTCACAGTGTTTGGGTGGATTTGTTAACATTTTGATCTGTTTCACAGTGTTTGGGTGGATTTGTTAACATTTTGATCTGTTTCACAGTGTTTGGGTGGATTTGTTGTTAACATTTTGATCTGTTTCAGTGTTTGGGTGGATTTGTTGTTAACATTTTGATCTGTTTCACAGTGTTTGGGTGGACCTGTTGTTAACATTTTGATCTGTTTCACAGTGTTTGAGTGGACCTGTTGTTAACATTTTGATCTGTTTGTTTCACAGTGTTTGGGTGGATTTGTTGTTAACATTTTGATCTGTTTCACAGTGTTTGGGTGGACTTGTTGTTAACATTTTGATCTGTTTGTTTCACAGTGTTTGGGTGGATTTGTTGTTAACATTTGGATCTGTTTCACAGCGTTTAGGTGGATTTGTTGTTAACATTTTGATCTGTTTCACAGTGTTTGAGTGGACCTGTTGTTAACATTTTGATCTGTTTCACAGTGTTTGAGTGGACCTGTTGTTAACATTTTGATCTGTTTCACAGTGTTTGAGTGGACCTGTTGTTAACATTTTGATCTGTTTCACAGTGTTTGAGTGGACCTGTTGTTAACATTTTGATCTGTTTCACAGTGTTTGAGTGGACCTGTTGTTAACATTTTGATCTGTTTCACAGTGTTTGAGTGGACCTGTTGTTAACATTTTGATCTGTTTCACAGTGTTTGAGTGGACCTGTTGTTAACATTTTGATCTGTTTGTTTCACAGTGTTTGGGTGGACTTGTTGTTAACATTTTGATCTGTTTGTTTCACAGTGTTTGGGTGGATTTGTTGTTAACATTTGGATCTGTTTCACAGCGTTTAGGTGGATTTGTTGTTAACATTTTGATCTGTTTCACAGTGTTTGAGTGGACCTGTTGTTAACATTTTGATCTGTTTCACAGTGTTTGAGTGGACCTGTTGTTAACATTTGGATCTGTTTCACAGTGTTTGGGTGGACTTGTTGTTAACATTTTGATCTGTTTCAAAGTGTTTGGGTGGACTTGTTGTTAACATTTTGATCTGTTTCACAGTGTTTGGGTGGATTTGTTGTTAACATTTTGATCTGTTTCACAGTGTTTAGGTGGATTTGTTGTTAACATTTTGATCTGTTTGTTTCACAGTGTTTGGGTGGATTTGTTGTTAACATTTTGATCTGTTTCAGTGTTTGGGTGGATTTGTTGTTAACATTTGGATCTGTTTCACAGCGTTTAGGTGGATTTGTTGTTAACATTTTGATCTGTTTCACAGTGTTTGAGTGGACCTGTTGTTAACATTTTGATCTGTTTCACAGTGTTTGAGTGGACCTGTTGTTAACATTTTGATCTGTTTCACAGTGTTTGAGTGGACCTGTTGTTAACATTTTGATCTGTTTCACAGTGTTTGAGTGGACCTGTTGTTAACATTTTGATCTGTTTCACAGTGTTTGGGTGGACTTGTTGTTAACATTTTGATCTGTTTCAAAGTGTTTGGGTGGACTTGTTGTTAACATTTTGATCTGTTTCACAGTGTTTGGGTGGACTTGTTGTTAACATTTTGATCTGTTTCACAGTGTTTGGGTGGACTTGTTGTTAACATTTTGATCTGTTTCACAGTGCATGAAACTGATCAACTCTGTGTGTGTGTGTGTGTTCCCACAGTATCTACATGACCAAGGAATAACCCACAGGGACTTGAAGGTAAGACTACAGTGAGGCACTTTTTATCACTCGCACGCACACACACACACACACACACACACAAAACTGGGATGTCTAATATCACTTAATGTGGATAGACATTCAGTGAAATTGAACACAAAACTGATCGAAGAGAAAAGAAACTGGCTTAAGGCCATCAGTCAGTCTGTCTGTCTGGCCATGTATATGCATATGACCATCTCCTGTCTGCATTTTTCTTATAAAGAACCAATAGAACCCATGCAAAAGTTTTTAGGAATGTATTTGCGTATTTTGTGTTATACAGATGCGCAAATTTTATTTACTTTGACAGGTTCATGCACATGTTATTATTTACTTTGACAGGTTCATGCACATGTTAATAGTTGTTGGGTTTTGGGGTTTTTTTTAAGGATTGTCATGCCATGCATTTTAGGTCTTTAAAAATGACCCTGGTGCTTGAAAGTTTTGAATTTTGTTTCTCAGTATCACAGAGAAAAAAAAAAAAAAAAAGATACACCATTTCTCTCGTTGATTATGCGCAGCAGGAAAATCTTCCCCATGAAGTTAAGTTCAGAAGTGAGAGGGGTTTTTTTGTTTGTTTTTTGTTGTTGTTTTTTTTTAATAAATCATGAATCTGAAAGGTTTTTTTCTATTGAAAAGGGGGATAATGCTACTCAAAACGGCAGAAGAAAAATAAGGTTGGTAGAAGGGGGGAGGGGGGGGGGGGGTATTGCTACTGAAAAGGAACAACAAAGAAAAAGACAGCAAACTTCATGATAAGAACTATATCATGCTGTATGTCTGTCAAAAGTGCTGATTTTATATATATATATTTTTTTTTTTTTTATCTGAATTCTTACAGCCAGAGAATATACTGCTGGCAACAGATGCTGATGAGACACTGATCAAGGTAAGCTATCAAGGTGTTGATGACACAGATCAAAAAAAGCCTCCCAAGCAGAAACCAAGGCGTTGATGATAAGAAAACATGACGGAACCAAAGAAACAGTATATGCATGCACTCACACATGATTATGACAGAACACACAGACGCACACACACACTCACACACTCACACACTCACATATATATGTATATGCACATATGAGAGTACACACACACACATACACACACACACACACACACACACATATTAACCTGTTTAATGTCAGTAAAATTGATGAAAGGCTATGTTGTTTTTTATATTGATTTTAGACTCCTTTGTTTATTTTTTAAACGTTTCAAACTGGAACAGAAAAGAAAGAAGCTGCATCCTTTCTCTTTTCGCTCTTTTTTTTTTGCTTTTTTTTTTCTTTGTTTTCTTTCTTTTGCTTTTTTTTTGAGGGGATTACAGTTTAAATGTTCAATACAATGCAAGTCAACATGCAAATCGACACAACACAAAGCAGCATAGCACAACACACAAAGCAATGTGACAACACAGTACAAAGCGATACAATGCCACAAGACAATGCGACGCAACGCAGAGCGACCTCATGCACTGCAACGCAACACAGTACAAAGCAATACAACGCAACACAACCCAAGGCAACACAGAGTAACACAACACAAATTACAATGCAGCACAGCAGAGCATTACAGACGTAAATTGTTCTTCTACTGGGAGGAAGGTTGTATTTGTATTTCTTTTTATCACAACAGATTTCTCTGTGTGAAATTAGGGCTGCTCTCCCCAGGGAGAGCGCGTCGCTATACTACAGCGCCACCCTTTTTTTTTTCTTTTTTTTGTTTTTTTTTTTTTGTATTTTTTCCTGCGTGCAGTTTTATTTGTTTTTCCTATCGAAGTGGATTTTTCGACAGAATTTTGCCAGGGACAACCTTTTTGTTGCCGTGGGTTCTTTTACGTGCGCAAAGTGCATGCTGCACACGGGACCTCGGTTTATCGTCTCATCCGAATGACTAGCGTCTAGACCACCACTCAACACTCAAGGTCTAGTGGAGGGGGAGAAAATATCGGCGATTGAGTCGTGATTCGAACCAGCGCGCTCAGATTCTCTCGCTTTCTAGGCGGACGCATTACCTCCAGACCATCACTCCACATCAGATGCTCATCTGAACAAGACAGTGTCTGGGAGGGACTTGGTTTGAATCCCCACTGTTGCCTTGTCTCCCACGTTTGACTGGGGAAAAAAAATCAAACTGAGCGTCTAGTCATTCACATGAGATGATAAACAAAAAAGTCCCATATGATATACAGCACACACACACACACACGTCACATTGAAAAAGAACCCACAGCAAGGAAAGCGATTGTCCTCGGGCAGAATTGTGTTGAAAGAAATCCACTCTGGTAGGTACACAAGTATTCAGACACGCACAGAGGGCCCGACTTAGCGTGTTGGGTTATGCTGATGGTCAGGCATCTGCCCAGCAGATGTGGTGTGATGATGATGGCAGTTTCTTCGTATCCGAAGATCACTGGGAAGAAGGTCTAGTCCGGGTGAGGCAAGCCTTCTGGTGGCTGTACAGGCCAATCCTGGACTTGCATTGTCGGGAACAGCTGGCGCATGTGAAGGTTGGCTGGTCGCTGGAGGGGTGAACTTGAGATGATGCCTCCTTTCTCCGCTCGCGTTTTTCCCTGGCTGTCTGTGTCCTGACCTTTTCAAAATTCCTGACAGCTTTCCTGGTGGAAGTTTTCCAGGCAGATCTGTTTGCTGCCAGTGTCTCCCAGCTGTGGTGGTCAATTTCGCTACGTGACATCTGCTGCTTCAGTTGGTCCTTGTAGCGTCTGCGTGGAGCTCCAACGCTGCGTTTACCTTCATGCAGTTCGCAGTAGAAGACGGCCTTTGGCATTCTGGAGTTGTCCATACCACAACATGACCTGCGGTGTAGTATACATATATATATATATAATATGGATTTGTCCGTACACAAGTGATGCCTCCTCACAAAACTTCTTCGTTCATGGGCTGCAACTCCCACGTTCACTCACATCTACGCTAGTGGGCTTTTTACATGTATGACCCTTCCCCCCCCCCCCCCCCCCCCCCCCCCCCCAACCATGTAGGCAGCTGTACACCGTTTTCGAGGGTGTGATTTAAAAAAAAAAACAAAAAAAACTGAAATTTCCTTCCAGGTGACAGACTTTGGCCTGTCCAAACTGGTGGACGCCGGCTCCATGATGAAGACGTTCTGCGGAACGCCCACCTACCTGGCGCCGGAGGTCCTGGTGACGGCCGGCAGTGGGTCCTACACTAAGGCCATCGACTGCTGGAGTCTGGGCGTCATCCTCTTCATCATGTAATTATATTTTTGGTGTCATATACTGTACCATGTCAAACTGATGTCAAACTGATTCGAGTTTGACATGGTAAGTATATGTAACACCAAACATGGAGTATAATACAAACTCCTCCTTTTGGTGTCATATACTGTACCATGTCAAACTCGAATCAGTTTGACATCAGTTTGACATGGTAAGTATATGTAACACCAAACATGGAGTATAATACAAACTCCTCCTACTAGGGTGTTTTAGGGTTGTTGTTTTTTTTTGTTTTTTTTTTTGGTTGTTGGGTGGAGGAGGGTGGGGTGGAGATGTTTTTGTGGGGATGGAGGGGAGGTGTTGCTTTCTGTGTCACCCCTGCTTTTTTTTTTTTTTTTTTTTTTTCTTTTTTTTTTTTTTAAGATACCTGGGGTGTTGTGTGGTTTTTGGGGGTTCTTTTTCGGGGGGGGGGGGGCGGGGGGGGGGGGGGTTGTTTTCTGTGTCACCCCTGCTTTTTTTTTTTTTTTTTTTTTTTTTTTTTTTTTATATAGATACCTGGGGTGTTGTGTGGTTTTGGGGGGTTCTTTTTCCGGGGGGGGGGGGGGGTGTTTTCTGTGTCACCCCTGCTTTTTTTTTTTTAAGACACCTGGGGTGTTATGTGTTTTTTGTTTGTTTGGGTTGTTTTTTGGCAGGGGGGGAGGGGGGGGGGGATGTGTCAACCATGTTGTTATTGGGGTTTTTGGGGGTGTTTTTTTTTGTTTTTTTCAATGGTGTAACTCCCACATTATTTTCGGTTGTCTCTTCCATTTCCTGTTTTACTCATTTTGGCTGGTCCATTCTCTTACTTTTTTTTCTTTTTTTCTTTTTTTTTTTTTTTATGGTGTAACTCTCACACTGCTTTCTGCTGTCTCTTCTCTTCCTGTTTTCTTTCTGGCTGGTCCATAAAAAAATTTTAAATTCTTTTTTTTTTCTTTTTTTTTTTTTATAGTATAACTCTCACATTGCTGTTATCTCTTCTTTTCTCGTGGGTTTTTTTTTTTTTGTTTTTTTTTGGGTTTTTTGGCTGGTCTATTCTACTTTGATAAAAAGAAAAATATTTAAAATTCTTTTTTTTTTTTTATGGTATAACTCTCACATTGCTGTCATCTCTTCCTTTCTTGGGTTTTTTTGTTTTGTTTTTTTGTTTTTGTTTTAATTCTTTCTTTCTGTTTTTGGCTGGTCCATTCTCCTACTTTTTTTTTTCTTTTTTTGTAGTGGTGTAATTACTCTCACACTGTTTTCTGCTGTGTCTTTCTTTCTGTTTTTGGCTGGTCCATTCTCCTACTTTTTTTTTCTTTTTTTTTTCTTTTTTTGTAGTGGTGTAATTACTCTCACACTGTTTTCTGCTGTGTCTTCCTTTCTTGTTTTGTTCTCTTTTTGTCTGGCCCATTACAGATACTGTATTCTTATACCTGACGACATTTTATAACTCTCAAAAAACAAGAACGCCAGAGAATTGACAGACAGGCAGAAAATACGAAAAAAAAAACTTAGCCGTATGAAGAGCACAGGAACAGGAGTCATGATGGCTGCCGGAAAAAGAGGGCGCTAGCTAGTGGGACCAAGGGGAGGTTACCTACTTCTGGGAGGTTATCGGCCGTAGTTGCTTTCGTTTTCTCCGCATAGGCGGGTAGTAGTTTGCACAGGACAGGAATGTCAGACCCCTGTCGGAGTCTGCACTAGTTGGGTCATGGTAAGTATGCTATTTAAATGTAATTTTAGATAGAAAATTTCCTATTCAGTATATCACTCTATGTCACAAGTATTGTATTCTTATACCTGAGGGCATTTTGTCTTTGCCAGTATCACCAAATGTCACAAATATTGTATTCTAATTATATGTTAAAACATTTTGTCCTCACAAGTATTGCTCTGTATCATATATTTTTTTGTTGTTTTGGCATTGTTTCCTTATCCAGTCGTCTGCACATGGCCGTATCTGGACTAATTTGAGTGGAGTGATGGCCTAGACTGCTAGAGGTAACGCGTCCGCCCAGGAAACGAGAGAATTTGAGCACGCTGGTTCATATCACGGCACAGCCGCCAATATTTTCTCCTCCTCCACTAGACCTTGAGTGGTGGTTGGGACACTAGTCATTTGGATGAGACGATAAACTGAGGTCCCATGTGCAGCATGCACTTAGCGCACGTAAAAGAACCCACGGCAACAAAAGGGTTGTTCCTGGCAAAATTCTGTAGAAAAATCCACTTCGATTTGGGGGGGGAAAAAAATGCATGCAGGAAAAAAATTTTTTTAAATGGGTGGCGCTGTAATGTAGCGACGGGCTCTCCCTGGGGAGAGCAGCCCGAATTTCACACAGAGAAATCTGTTGTGATGAAAAGAGAAATACAGATACAAATTTTTAAGTGCTGTTAGGTGGTTTACATATAACAGGGGTGGTTTACATATAACATTGCTGTTGTTTTGTATTGTCCTTACAGGGTATCAGGGTACCCTCCCTTTTCCGACGAGCGCAAAGATATGGATCTTCCCAAGCAGATCATGGGCGGTCACTTCTCTTTCCCTAAACAGTACTGGAAGGATGTGTCTGAGGATGGTAAGTTTTGATTATGTACTGACGGGCGCAATAGCCGAGTGGTTAAAGCGTTGGACTTTCAATCTGAGGGTCCCGGGTTCGAATCACGGTGACAGCGCCTGGTGGGTAAAGGGTGGAGATTTTTACGATCTCCCAGGTCAACATATGTGAAGACCAGCTAGTGCCTGAACCCCCTTCGTGTGTATATGCAAGCAGAAGATCAAATACGCAGGTTAAAGATCCTGTAATCCATGTCGGCGTTCGGTGGGTTATGGAAGCAAGAACATACCCAGCATGCACACCCCTGAAAACGGAGTATGGCTGCCTATATGGTGGGGTAAAAACGGTCATACACGTAAAAGCCCACTCGTGTGCATACGAGTGAACGCAGAAGAAGAAGAAGATGATGTACTGGGGAAGATTCAGTTGTGTACATGTGTTCCAGGTGCGTTAGGAGCGTTGCAGTTACTACACACGGTTTGTCATTTCTGTGAATGTGCTCAAACAAATGTTCTTATTCTTTTTTTCTTTTCTTTTTTTGTCTTTTTTTGCTGCCCCATCATCTGCACCGTTTCAGTGGCATTACTCCCACACCGCTTATTTAGATTCGCCCATACACGGCCACACCCGGGTTCGTCTGTCACAGTTCCAGCATCGGCAGTCCACAGGGAACCATCGATGTTAGGTCGCCAGGAGGCCACACACCAGAGGAGACCCTGCACTGCTGCTGAGTCACTTCGGTGGTGTTCAGTGGTGCCTGTTCGTTTTCTTATTCATATCTCATGCAGGGAGTGGACTTAAACCATCAAGGACCATTGTTATCCTGTCATATATGTTGCGAACATCAGCTGGCTGGGTTTGATAAAAGTATTTGGAAGGTATTTTTGTTGAATTTTGTGTAGGGTTTCTTCTCTTATTTCATAGTAAAGTTTGCAGTCGTCTGAGAAATGATATTCATCTTTAGTTCTTGGACATTGTAGGCATAGTTTCATTTCTTTTGGGATGTGGGGGTGGGTGGGTGTGCGCTTGTGTGTGTGTGAGTGTGTGTGTGTCTGTGTGTGTTTGCATGAATGCATGTGTATACGAATATGTGAGGTTATGTGTGTGTGCATGCATGCATGTTTGTGCTTGTGAATGAGTTTGTGCATTTGTGCGCACATGTTAGTATATTGTGTGTGCTTGTGTGAGTGAGTGTGTGTGTGTATGTGTGTGTGTGTGTATGTGTGTGTGTGTGTGTGCGTAAGTGAGAGTGTGGAAACAATGTTGTGATGACGCTTTGACTGTGGTGTCACAGTGGTGGACCTGATCAAGAAGCTGATGACGGTGGACCCCAAGGCACGCATCACCTTGGCCGATGCCCTCAACCACCCCTGGCTTAAGGTGAGAGAATGGACCATACTGTCATCAGTATTTACATGTAACATTTTAATAATGAATGTCAGAGGACGGACAATACTGTCATCAGCATTAATGTACAACATTTTGATAATGAATGCAGAAATTGTTTAATAAAAAAAATTTTAAAAAAAAACAACCCCCCCCCCCCCCCCCCCCCCCCCGACATTTTGATAGTGAAACAAATACACTTGCAGATGAAAACAAAAAAAGAAAAGAAAAAATGGTGGTGCTGCACTATGGTTACGCTCTGTCCCCATGGAAGAGCAGCCCTGAATTTCACACAGAGAAATCTGCAGTGACAAAAAAACAAAACAATACAGTGTAATGCAATGCAACACAAAACAATGCAACACAACACAACACAGCACAGCACAACACGATACAACACAAAACAATGCAACACAACACAGCACGACGCGACACGGCACGGTATGACACGACACGACACGACACAACACAACACAACACAAAACAGTGCAACACAGCACAACACAACACAACACAGTGCAAAACAGCACAGCACAACACAACACGACACAACACAACACAACACAGTGCAACACAACACAACACAGTGCAACACAACACAGCACAACACAAAACAGTGCAACACAACACAGAACAGCACAACACAACACAACACAAAACAGCACAACACAACACAACACTGCAAAACACAACACAACAGAAAACAGTGCAACACAACACAACACAGCACAGCACAACACAACACAGCACAACACAACACAACACAACACAACACAACACAACACAAAACAGTGCAACACAACACAGTGCAACACAAAACAGTGCAACACAACACAACACAAAACAGTGCAACACAACACAACACAAAACAGTGCAACACAACACAACACAAAACAGTGCAACACAACACAGCACAACATAACACAGCACAACACAACACAAAACCGTGCAACACAACAGCAAAACACAACACTGCAAAACACAACACTGCAAAACACAACACAACAGAAAACAACACAACACAACACAACACAACACAACACAGCACAGCACAACACAAAACACAACACAACACTGCAAAACACAACACAACACAACACAACACAACACAACACAGCACAACACAGCACAACACAAAACAGTGCAACACAACACAACACAACACAAGATCATCAGAACACACCGTGTCCAGACCCTGATCAAGTGCACACCCAACACACGTCGTGCCAGGCCTGGTAACTTCAGGTCAAAAGATGACCTGGTGGCTTGCCCTGTTTCAGGACGAGGAGGCCAAGGCCAAGGCCAAGAAGCTCATGTACCCAGACTCGGACGGCATGGCCCCTCCGGAGAGAATGGTGAGCAAGCCGCTGTCGTGTCCGTGCGACGCTGAGCATGCACACACACGCACGCACGCACGCACAGACACGTGCGCATGCATGCACTCACACACACGTACACACATACTCACACATACACACATCCATGCACACATACATGCACACATACACGTAACACAAACATGCGTGTGCAAATGCACAAACATTCACAGACACACACACACACACACACACACATGCATGAATGCACACATACGCACTCAAGCACACACACACACACTGACATGAGCACACACACACACTGAAGTCTAACATAGAAACTCATACACATCACACACACACATACACAGACATGTGCGCATGCATGCACACACACATACTGTTCTTTCTCTCTCCCTCTCGCTCTCTCTGTCTCACTCTCTCTCTCTCTGTCTCTCCCTGTCTCTTTCTCCCTCTGTCCTCTCTCTCCCTCTCTCTCTCTCTCTCTCGTTCTTTTTCTCCCTCTGTCCTCTCTCTCTCTCTCTCTTTCTCTTTCTCCCTCTTGTCTTTTCTCTATCTCTCTCTCTTTCTCCCTCTTGTCTTTTCTCTATCTCTCTCTCTATCTCTCTGTCTCTTTCTCCCTCTGTCCTTTGTCCTTCTCTCTCCCTCTCTCTCTCTACCTCCCTCCTCTCTCTCTCTCTGTCTCTTTCTCCCTCTGTCCTCTTTCTCTCCCTCTCTCTCTTTCTCATTCTCCCTCTGTCTTTTCTCTCTCTCTCTTTCTCCCTCTCTCTCTCTCTCTCGCTCTGTCTCTTTCTCCCTCTGTCCTCTCTCTGTCCCTCTCCTTCTCTTTCTCTCTCCCCCTCTCTCTCTCTCTCTCCCTCTGTCCTCCCTCTCTCTCTCTTTCTCCCTCTGTCCTTTCTCTCTCCCTCTCTCTCTCTCTCTACCTCCCTCCTCTCTCTCTCTCTTTCTCCCTCTATCCCCCCCCTCTCTCTCTCTCCCTCTGTCCTCCCTCTCTCTCTCTCTCTTTCTCCCTCTGTCCTTTGTCCTTCTCTCTCCCTCTCTCTCTCTACCTCCCTCCTCTCTCTCTCTCTCTTTCTCTTTCTCCCTCTTGTCTTTTCTCTCTCTCTCTTTCTCATTCTCCCTCTGTCTTTTCTCTCTCTCTCTTTCTCATTCTCCCTCTGTCTTTTCTCTCTCTCTCTTTCTCCCTCTCTCTCTCTCTCTCGCTCTGTCTCTTTCTCCCTCTGTCCTCTCTCTGTCCCTCTCCTTCTCTTTCTATCTCCCCCTCTCTCTCTCTCCCCCTCTCTCTTTCTCCCTCTCTCTCCCTCTCTCTCTCTACCTCCCTCCTCTCTCTCTCTCTCTCTCTCTCTTTCTCCCTCTATCCCCTCTCTCTCTCTCTCTCTCTGTCTCTACCTCCCTCCTCTCTCTCTCTCTCTTTCTATCTCTGCAGACAAAATACTGTACTTATGCAAGCCCCAATCAGTATGTATGCTTGATGCACCTGTGGCTTTCATTCATTGTTTAATTTTTCTTCTTTTTTCTCTCTCTCTCTCTCTCTTTTTTCCTTGCAGCCGTCAACCAAGAAAAGAACACTGGAAGGTGGAGACGAAGCCAGTGCAGCCAAACGCTGAAACCTTGCCGCCACACACACACACACACACACACACACACAGACACGCACACACCTGGTTTCAGTCTGCTAGGAGTGAGTCTGTTAAAGAAACTCCTTACCAAACGAATGAAACAAACATTTTTTTTTTTTTTTTTTTTTTTTTTTAAGAAGAAATGGCAGTGTGCAGACAAGAAGACGGATGTGTTTCAGACATAAAGAGCAGCATGTATGCCTCACAAGGAATTGTGGTATGACTTGTTGGTGTTTTGGGGGGGGGGTTTTGTTTGTCTTTTTTTGGGGGGTGGGGGGGGGGTTAACAATCCTTCCAGTGATATACATGCAGACACACTGACAGACAGACACACAAACACATGCACGCACACATACTCACACACACACACACACACACACATATACACACACACACACACACACACACACACTTGTGTGCACACACACACACACAGAGACTCAGACACATTCAAAGACACTTACACAAACACTTGCATAAAGACACACCTACACATACTTAAACTATAGCTCACACACACACACACACACACCATGTACACTGCAATACATGTGTGCATACTCTCTCCTAAACACACACTCCCATACACTTATAGTTATACACACATGCGCACACACACACACACACACAACACACACTCACACTGTCTGTGGACTGTTGTGTCTGTTAATGCTTAAGGATTTTATGACAATGAATTGAGTCAAGTTCAGTTGAGTCTTCTTCTTCTTTTGCGTTCGTGGGCTGCAACTCCTACGTTCACTCGCATGTACACGAGTGGGCTTTTACGTGCATGACCGTTTTTACCCCGCCATGTAGGCAGTCATACTCTGCTTTCGGAGGTGTGCATGCTGGGTATGTTCTTGCTTCCATAACCCACCGAACGCTGACATGGATTACAGGATCTTTAACGTGCGTATTTGATCTTCTGCATGCGTTTACACACGAAGGGGGTTCAGGCACTAGCAGGCCTGCACATATGTTGACCTGGGAGATCGGAAAAATCTCCACCCTTTACCCACCAGGCGCCGTCGCCGTGATTCGAACCCGGGTCCCTCAGATTGAAAGTCCAACGCTTTAACCACTCGGCTATTGCGCCCGTCTGTTCAGTTGAGTCAAGTCGAGTCAGACACACACACACACACACACACACACACCTCTTCTTCTCACACACCTCCCTGTCTTTGTTCCGCGGACCAAGGAGTGAAAGCAACAACAAAGGGAACCAAGCTGTCTCATGCAGACAAAGTGTTGAAGAACAAAGAGGAGAGGCGAAGAGGAAACAGACCAGTTGTTCGGTCTGAGTGTATGACAGAGGAGAGTGCAAAACAGTTTACTGTGTCTTCGGTCGTTCCAGAGAGTGCATGAAAGAAAGAGTGTCTTAGATTTCAGCGTTGGAAGAAGTGCGCTCACTTCGAAAGATGACTGAGAGAACAGTTTGAGAATGTGTAAGACTGGTTTGTTTGTTTTGTTTTTTTCTCCATACCCATCGATTCATTGATTGTCATGAATGTTGCCATGGTGGTTTTTTTTAAATTTAATTCATGGATCAAAAAGTGAAAGATTGGGACAGTTCAAGGAGTGAGTGCATTCTTTTATACAGCTTGTTTTTGTTGTTGTTTGTTTGGCTTTTTTTGGAATAGTTTTGTTTGTTACTGATTATTCTTTTATATTGATGTATTTGTGTGTGTGTTGCAGGGGTGGGGAGTGGGGGGGGGGGGGGTGATAATCATTTACAAGAAAAATGCTGTGCAGGGACATTGGGTGATGATGGCAGGTGTGGAGGTGGGGGGGGAGGGGGGGTGCGGCAAGTGAAGGGAGGGGAGAAGAGGATTGTTTTTTTCTTTCCTTCCACCCTGCTTGTAATTTCACCCCCACACACTCCTTCCCTCCCTCAAAAAGATTTTTTTTTTTTTTTTAATGAAATAAAAATTTTTTAAAAGTGTTCAAAACTTCTGACTCGTAGGTTGTTTGAACGTGTCATTTTATTACGATTGTAAAGATTTGGATTCCTATACCGTGTTGGTGAAGAACGAGCGTATCAGTGGTGGTTGTCGACATATATTTCCTTTGAGCAGACGTTTACAAGAGGTAGCTCCGCTGTGGTGGTGTTCAGGGTTAGACGTTGCTGTTTTTATTATGCATTCTGATCGTGTAGGGTGAGAGAGTGTGTGTGTGTTTGAAGCAGCATGCAGTCATTGTTGAGCCTTTTGATTCTTGTCTTTTTATTGAAAATATGGCATCATTTTATCGGCTACCATGTTTTGTGGATATTGTAACCATTGTTTGATTGATTTACATTGCTTCAACAGTGGTAGAAATGATGATGAAATTGTGTGAAATGTCAGTCCAGTTGCGGCACAAAAGAAGTTTTATTTTAATTTTCTTGTTACAGAAATGTTTTTTTTCTTGAAAGATGTTTAAACATCTTTTTATTCATATATTATGTGCAACCATCGCAACATGATTTGAAATATCTCTGTACATGTTGTTGTTCTTGCCAGAAATAATAGGAATGAAAATTGAAAAGAAAAGAAAAAGTAGTGAAATGGGGCTGAAGAGAAATAGAGAACACAGAGAGAGAGAGAAAGACCGAGAAGAGTATCTGTCTTCAAGGACAGAAAACAGAATAAAGAGACAACAGAGAAAATACAGAATTGATTTGTGTGTCACAGCACCTCAGCTTCTTGGGCTGCAACTCCCACGTTCACTCGTATGCACACGAGTGGGCTTTTATGTGTATGACCGTTTTTACCCCGCCATGTTGGCAGCCATACTCCGTTTTCGGGGGTGTGCATGCTGGGTATGTTCTTGTTTTCCATAACCCACCGAACGCTGACATGGATTACAGGATCTTTAACGTGCGTATTTGATCTTCTGCTTGCATATACACACGAAGAGGGTTCAGGCACTAGCAGGTCTGCACATATGTTGACCTGGGAGATCGTAAAAATCTCCGCCCTTTACCCACCAGGCGCCATCACCATGATTCGAACCTGGGACCCTCAGATTGACAGTCCAACGCTTTAACCACTCGGCTATTGCGCCCGTCACAGCAGCTCAGCATAAGATACAATATTCAGAACACAACTGGGTCAGCTTGACAGTGAAATGACCAGTTGATGAGCAGCAATGCTTTCTAGATAATAACTAGCAGTGTGTGTGTGTGTACATTCCAGGACTGTACAAATTTATTGTATTTAACTCACTCAGTACGGCCAGTCCTCTCTTCTCCTCTACACAGACCCCTCGGATGTCCAGTGGGTGTCTGAATGACCCAACCTTTAGCTTCCGTCGTCAGAATTGTGGTTTTCTTTGTCAACATTTACATCTTCAGTATAAGAGCCTTCCGATTGCAATATTTTGATGATGGTAATTGGGCTGAAACGCTGTTAACGTCATCTCTTTCGCCGTTCGTATGGAGAGAGTTAATCTGAAAACTGGCAGTATACGTTGTTGTTTTTTTCCATTTCTTATCTGGTTATGGAAATGCTTTCTTTGACTGCGACATGGGGTTGGAACTGGAAGAAACTAATTTGTACAAGGTCTTCATCAGAACTGAACTAACCTTCAGTGGCTTTGTCTGCCTGCTAGCACTGACAGGCAGGTTTTCCATTCCCACTATGCTTGCCTGAGCTCTGCGGCAGGAAAGCAAGAATCTTTCTCCCAACGTAACATCGATGGTTCCCTGTGAACTGCTGGCGCGACAGACAAACTCGGGTGTGGCCTTCCGTGCTTGGGGTGAGTCCTGTCAATGTCATCAGTGTCGGCAGATTCATGGGGGGCTGTTGTTTGAGGGACGTGGTGGCTGTCTCCACTCTGGGAGGGGCGCGCACTCAGTCTGGCTCTGCGACTAAGCCATTATTGTCGTTGGTTGGGGGCTTAGTAGGTGGTGTTCTAAGTACGTTAAAACAGAACAGGCACCACTGAACACCACCGAAGTGACTCAGCAGCAGTGCAGGGTCTCCTCTGGTGTGTGGGCTCCTGGCGACCTAACATCGATGGTTCCCTGTGGACTGCCGACACTGGAACTGCGACGGACGAACCCGGGTGTGTCCGTGTATGGGAGAATCTAAAATGAGCGGCATGGGAGTAATGCCACTGAAGCAGTGCAGATGATGGGACAGGGGAAAAAACAACAACAATGAACTCGGGTGTGGCTATGTGTAGGGGTACTCAGAAAGAGCGGCATGAGGAGTATAATGCCACTGAGATTTGTATTTCTTTTTATCACAACAGATTTCTCTGTGTGAAATTCGGGCTGCTCTCCCCAGGGAGAGTGCGTCGCTATACTACAGCGCCACCCATTTTTTTGTATTTTTTCCTGCATGCAGTTTTATTTGTTTTTCCAATCGAAGTGGATTTTTCGACAGAATTTTGCCAGGGACAACCCTTTTGTTGCCGTGGGAACTTTTACATGCGCTAAGTGCATGCTGCACGAGGGACCTCGGTTTATCGTCTCATCCGAATGACTAGCGTCCAGACCACCACTCAAGGTCTAGTGGAGGCGGAGAAAATATCGGCAGCTGAACCGTGATTCGAACCAGCGCACTCAGATTTTCTCGCTTCCTAGGCGTACGCGTTACCTCTAGTCCATCACTCCACGGTGCAGATGATTGGGGCAGCACTAAAAAATATTTTTTTAAATTAAAAAAGGAACGAAAAAAACCACCAAATCTTCCATGCTTCCATGCACAAAAAAATTCCTACACTTCAGGGTGTGACATGAGGGAAAGAACTTCTATAATTAGCTTCAGGAATGACTTATTGATATGTTTACCGGTGATGTTGTACAGTGGTTGTCCATGACCACAGCTTGCCATAGTACAAAGAAACCAGCCACTGTGTTTTCCAGCTTTGCGCTGTTCGTATCTTCCTGTACCAGAAAAATGTTGGACAGGTGAAGGAGTGGTTATATTTATTATCTCTCTCAGCACTTAGATAAATCAGTGAAATCGAACATAATTTAGACAGACAGTTAACCCAACCTTTAGCTTCCGTCGTCAGAACTGTGGTATTCTTTGTCAACATTCACCTCTTCAGTATAAGAGCCTTCCGCTTGCAATATTTCGATGATGGTAATTGGGGTGAAACGCTGTTAACGTCGTCTCTTTCGCCGTTCATATGGAGAGAGTTAAACGTTTCCTCTTTCCATTGATACCCCCCAAAAAACTGACAGTCATTGGCAAGGTACCCTAAAAATAATTTGTACAAGAGTATCAAATCAATTATGTGCATCAGCAGTGACTGTTCGCTTTGTACAAACCGCTGGAACTGGCACTGCTCGTGTCTAATTAGCATTGATAGGAATTTGCAAATCTGATGGAAGTTTAGTGATGAGGGGCAGCAGTGTATAGATCCTTGAAAATTGTGTTTTTTGTTGTTGGTTTTTGTTTGGGTTTTTTTCCATTTGTTTTAATGAAATATTGCCATGTTCTTTTTTGTTTGTTTGTTTTTTATGACCATACAGTCAGTAAAGCTTAGGCATGTGATGATACTGTTGTCTGCAGAGCGAACAAATGATTTACAAACAAAATTGTTTATTACTGAATTTTTCTCTCTTTTTCTTTTTAAGAACTGTTGGTATAGGGCTGTGTAACTCTACATATTTTTAGATGTGGATTTATTTTTCTGTCAGTTTAATTTAGGCAGGGAGTGTGTGTGTTTGTTGTTTTACTTGTTTTGGAAAAAAAAGAAAAAAAAAAGGATTCAACTCAAAGCATATATACATGTATATATGAGTGACTCCATGTGTGTGTGTGAGAGAGAGAGAGAGACACCAGTTTAAGAGAGAGATCCATTTATAAAAAAATGTTCATTGTGTGTTACTTTCTGTGGGTCATGTGAGTGTGTTACATATTTCTTCTTGCGTCACTTGAGTGTGTTGCACACTAATAATATGTGTGTTATTTGACCCATGAAGTGCAGCGTGTAGGACCAGAAATGACTTGCACTGACACATACTTTATCATGACTCGCCAGCGCATGTGTCTGTGCTGTGCTGCTCGGTTAACCTTTTAACACCTGGAACTATTTGTAATTTTTGCTCAAAAGATCAAACGGAAACCTAGCAGCCTCTTCAGTATTGTACGTCCTGACAGCCATGTTGACCTGCTGAACAACGTTTAGCTTTACAAAACACCCCCCCCCCCCCCCCCCCAAAAAAAAAGGGGGGGGGGGGCATCAAAACCTGCTGAGAAATTGCTTCAACCAGCCTGCAAGGCAGTTGCCATCTTCAAACGAAATTTCAGTAATCGTGTGGCCAGCCCAACTTTTGATTATGCGATGGACGGGCGCAATAGCCGAGTGGTTAAAGCATTGGACTGTCAATCTGAGGGACCCGGGTTCGAATCACAGTGACGGCACCTGGTGGGTAAAGGGTGGAGATTTTTACGATCTCCCAGGTCAACATATGTGCAGGCCTGCTAGTGCCTGAACCCCCTTCGTGTGTATATGCAAGCAGAAGATCAAATACGCACGTTAAAGATCCTGTAATCCATGTCAGCGTTCGGTGGGTTATGGAAACAAGAACATACCCAGCATGCACACCCCCGAAAACGGAGTATGGCTGCCTACATGGCGGGTTAAAAACGGTCATACACGTAAAAGCCCACTTGTGTGCATACGAGTGAACGCAGAAGAAGGAGAAGATTATACGATGACCCCTGAACTGTGGTTAACACCACAGTCAGGGGTGAAATGCTTGAAATGACACATCCACACAGATGATTCTTACACTATGTTAGCACAACATGTTGTCTGAACAACGGTTGCAACACTCTCCTCCATTGAGCCTCGTATGGCTATGGTCAAGAAATGTTAATTGAGGGGTGATGATGATGTGCATACTTATACAACACCTATCCTTGGTCAGAGATCAAACTCTTAGCGCTTTACAAACACGGAGCTTTTTGCACAACAGGCTGCCTACCTGGGTAGAAGCGCACACACACACACACACACACACACACACACACACACACTCACTCACTCACACATGAATGTAACATTTTACGTGTATGGCTGTTTTGTTTATTTACCCTGCCATGTAGGCAGCCATACTCTGTTTTAGGGGGGTGTGCATGCTGGGTTTGTTCTTGTGTTTCCATGACCCACTAAATGGGTTCCAGTCTTTGTGACACTTGTATGGGAATGAGCTTGTTGCTGTCAGTTTTAGATATTTTTTTTTCTTGTTTTTTCTTCTTCTTTTTTTCTTCTTTTTTTTTAATATACTTAAAGGAAGCTGTGCTGTACTCTGAACATGCTGGATCTCTTTTGAAAGTTTTGTACATTGCCTTACATGACAATCAGGGGAATCCCCTAGCATTCACAACCTCAATTTTTGCCTTGGCAAAGAACTTGGAGACTGTGAAATTTTGAGTCCTTGTATGAAATTGAGTCACAAGTATAAAACAAAAAGTCTGTGAATGTTACTAGGTAGCTATAAATGAGCAAAACAATGGCAGTGGAAAAAGGAAAATTACTGTACCTGCATTAACAGTGGCACCTGTTTTATCCAACCTTTTGTCCCTTTCATAGAACTCAGGAGCCTGTGCAGTTGTGAGAGGGTTTGTACAGCTGAGGGAAAGAGACAGGGGAACACACACACAGACGCACACGCACACACACACACACACAAAGCACACATATACATAAAGCACACATAAAGCACACAAGTGAAAAGGGGCACACAAGCAAGCACATTCTATACACATGCGCGCACATACACACACAAACACCAAATTTTATCGCAGACTTTAACAACAGAGTTTACTTCAATAGGCAGCAGCAGCAGGAAAAGCAGTGTGTGACATGTGAATAAAATCCCACAATAAAACAAACATGAACAATTTAAATGTAGAAAAATCTATATCTTTCCTACTATATGTATATTTATGCAGATTTTTTTTTTTTTTTTAAGGCTTCTATTGCAGTATGACAATGTGCTGTCCTCAGAAACAGCAGTGATTTTTTTTTTTTTTTTTTTTTTTTTTTTTTTTTTTACAAAGAAATCTTTAGTGATATGGAAGTTATTCAACAAGCAAGTCTATGCTTTATCATTTTTCATACAAGTCACAATCATAGAAGAAACAAAGAGTTTGATATCAGATAACTCAAAGGAGTGCTCTGATTCTTTCTACATTCCCCAGATGAGAGATTTTAAAAAAATAAAATTAAAAAAAGAAGAAGAAAAAATGAAAAAGAAACTCTAGCATTTTACAGCCATAGCAGCAATGCATTCATATCCACTGTGTGTCAAGGGCTCAGCATAGGAAATGCTGGGCCCAGTCCTCTTCCACCCACCCACACCCCCAAAGTCGGGTACCCATTCACACCTGGGTGGAGTGAGGAAAAATCTTGAGTAAAATCCCTTTTCCCAAGGACACGACACCATGGTGCAAACAGTCTTGAACTCTGATCTGATCACTGGTGGACCCTGGATCACAAGTGAGTCTGTTGCCTAACCAATTCTCTCACAGTGCCTGTTGGGTTGGTGTTTTAGGGGGTTTAAAACTGTTTCATTGTCTTATGGTGTTCGGTTCTGTGTCATCATATGAGTATTAGTGGTTGTAGTGGTAGTGTTGTTATTATTGTTATTTATTTATTTTATTTTATTTGTTTTTTTTTGTTTTTTTGTTTTTTTCTCAAGGCCTGACTACGCGCGTTGGGTTACGCTGCTGGTCAGGCATCTGCTTGGCAGATGTGGTGTAGCGTATATGGATTTGACCGAATGCAGTGACACCTCCTTGAGCTACTGATACTGATACTGACACTGGGGGTACAAAGCGAAACTGCACCAGAAGGATTATTATTCCCTTCAGAATTGCTGCCTCTTGGTCACAAAGCGAGCCTCGCAAGTTGTTCAGGGTAAAACAATGATGGCTTGCTTTGAAGCAGTGACACTCTGTATGTACTCTTGTGGAAGAAGAAAGAAAAATAACTTTTTTTTTTTTTTTTTAGAACAAAACTCCTCTTCACTTTGGTTTAGCAGCTGTTCAATGTATGTGGTGGACGATACTGATTTGAGAACATTAATTAAAGGCGCAGTCACTTCTTATAATACCAATAATAGTACATCATTTATGTAACGCTTTTCAACCTCTCAATGCTCATTTACAGTATCGGATCAGACCGATACAAAGTACACATGTACACAAACACACTCGTGCACATACACACACAGGCACATATTAGAATATGTGGAGTGATGGCCTAGAGGTAACTCATCCGCCAAGGAAGCGAGGAAATCTGAGCGCTCTGGTTCAAATCACAGCTCTGCCGCTGATATTTTCTCCCCCTCCACTAGACTTTGAGTGATTGTCTGGACGCTAGTCATTCAGATGAGACTATGAACTGAGGTCCCGTGTGCAGCATGCACTTCGCACAACACCAACAAAAGGGTTGTTCCTGGCAAAATTCTGTGGAAAAATCCACTTTGATAGGAAAAACAAATAAAACTGCACGCAAGAAAAATAAAATAAAATGGGTGGCGCTCTCAGTGTAGTGACACGCTCTCCTTGGGGAGAGCAGCCCGAATTTCACACAGAGAAACCTGTTCTGATAAAAAGAAACACAAATACAAAATAGAAGAAATAGATATGGATCCATAGAGTACAGATATGGTAGTGAGTGCCTTCATGTAGAAAAGGCTTGAAAAGAAGTATTGAAAGATCAGTTTTGAAGTATGTGAGAGATGGGCTTGACAAAAAGACAGTGAATTCCAGGTTTCTACAGCTGACGGAACTAAAAGGAACGGGATGGAAAACACAAAATAGTGGAATGTTTACATGTGGGGTGGGGGGGGGGGGGGGGGGGGGAAAGGGTTGTTCTAGTTGTTGGGTGGGGAAGGGTTGGTTTGTTGTTTTTTGTTGTTGGTTTCCTCTACCAGTCTCCATTCTGTTTCTGTTGAATTGTGTGTGGAACTCATTTGAACTGACTGAACATTTCCAGTGTGATGTATCCTTCAAAACATTCGTCCTCTGAACACCAAAAAACAAAATGATCACTTCTTATTTTTCTCTGGTGGTTTTCTTCCTGCGACAGTAAATTTGTTCACGTATATAACTGAGTCCGTTCTGTTATTTATGTGTGGTATGTCATCAGGAATGAGATTTTCTGTGGACAGTGTTTGGAAATCGGACTGAGGAAAGATTTTGAAAATAGTTTTACATACAATTGTGGAGATAATTTGGGGGATTTCAGACTGAAACAGAAAGTCACAATTGAGGTTATTTTGTGATTTCATGCTGTAACAGAAATTCACAATCTCATCCCTCATGGTGTTTCATCCCTTCATTGACTCAGAATGTTTGTTCATTTCTTTTCAGCAGTTCAAGAATCTTTGTCGTATAATTTGATCAGGTTCTCACTCTCAGGTCTGTTAGGTTGTTATCTTGACAAAGTGGTGTTTAACATTTGTCAGGACAGTTTTTCTCATTCATTTCATTTTGTTCTTTCTTAAAAGCATTGTAAAAAAAATATTCCAAATGATGTAGAAGCATTGTTTGCATTTTGTTTCATTTTGTTTGTAAATGCACTGTTAAAAAATGGTTCCAGATTATCTTGGTGCATTGTGTAAAGTCTTGATTTGTGTGTTCAACTTGGCATTTACATCTACCACTGTGTTTGCCAGCAAGATTTTTTTTTAAATTTTTTTATTCTGCCATCATAGTTTTTAAGGATGCAGAATTTTGTTGTACCATCATAGATTTTTATTCCATTAAACATACATCAGGTCAAGAAACAAACTGGTGTCTGTGATAATTAAATTGCTTGTGGAAATACTGAGATTCCCCCCCCCCCCTCCCCCCCCCAAGCTCTTATCTTTTGGCTCCACAAAACCAGCTTGTTTTCAATTTTCAGTCAAACAGGTTTCAAGAAGAATTTTTGAGGAATTGGAAGCAATTCTAATGACACAGTTGAATGCAATAAGATGCAGTAGTAGTATTGTGGTAGTACGCCCAACGAGGAAGGCAGTGAGTGTATTCAGGTTTGAGTCTCATATACGGATGGAAATTTTTTACTTCCCCCCTCCTCTGGACCTTGAGTGGTGGTCTAGGGGTGCTGGTCTTTCAGATGAGATAATAAACTGAGGTCCCATGTGCAGCATGCACTTAGCCTGGCACACATAAAGAACCCATGACAGCAAACAGTTTGTCCCTGGCAAAAATCTGAAGAAAAAGCTCACCCCGATAGTAAAGTAAAACAAGCGCATTTTCTGACAGAAAAATTACGTTCATAAAAAGCAGTATATATATATATATATATATATATATATATATATATGGGTGGGTGATGGAACTCTTCCCAGGGAGAGCAGTCCAAATTTCCAACACAGAAATGTGTTGTGACAATAAACATAATACAATTTATGCACATTTTTAGAGTGAAAAAACGAAAATTGATACACAAACTTTTTCTTCATCTGCATTTGTGGACTGGAACTGTTCACTGGTATCTCCAAGTGGATTGTTATGCGTATGACTGCTTTCCCCCCATCATGCTGGCAGCCATTCTCTGAACCCTTCAAATCTCATCGTCATGTTGAGCTGAAAGAGGAAATCTACTACGCACCTAATGGGCATTTCCGATCATCAAAAACTGTTTCTGATAATCAAAAACTCATAGAAGGCGGTCATTCATCACAGCAGCATGGACCTGCTTTGTTAAATTTATATGGTGACGTGAACTGAATGACAAGTTTCCTTTGCTGAATAACATAATGGTGGCAAAAGTTTTATTTTTACATTGTTTTATCGTCATTTAGGGTGTTTTGTTAAATATTTGCTAGTTCCCTTTATGAAAATGTTAAAACTGTGAGTGTAATTTTTTTTTTTTTTTTTTTGTCTGAATTCCAAAGCTGTATTTTCATGTTAATGGTGGGGTGTTTTGTTGTTTTTTTTAGTATATTTGTACTGCAATTGCACAAGGTTTGTAAAACAGTGCTGAACGTCCTCCATAAAGGTGAATTTCAAAAACTGGTTTTTCATCCATGCAGCCACACATCAAAGAATGTTTTAGTAAAAAAAAAATTTTAATCACAGAAAACACAATTAAAAAAAGATTCCATTAAACACAACTGTCAAATGATAATGTGAAAACACATTTTTTTATCAAATAAAAAAATTGCTTTGTGAACATTGATTAAAACTAAAAAGTTTCCTTTCAGCATCTGAACAATGCTGAAAACAAAACTTGCCAAACAAAACAGCTTAAGGTAATGTATGACCTAATGAACAAATCGCCATAAATGCCAAACACTTCAAGCAACAAAAGCAAAAAATTGGACAAAATATTGTTCCCTTTTCTACAGGGTAAATTCATCTCACAATCAACGTATCATTTCAAGCGAGATATATATATATATATAACAGTTTGATTATCACAGGATTAGAAAGAACATAGGATAAACAACGTTAATGTATTAAAGTACTGAAATAACAGTAACTTGCAGACAAACCTAGTTTTTTGTGTCACAATTCCCCACTTTCACCATCAACAAACACAATTAAACAAGGCTTTAATGTTCTCAAACAATGCTACTTCGTCTACAATGAGATTTTTTTCTTGTTGTTTTTATTGTTTTTTTGTTTTTTTTAAAGATTCTCACAATGCACCACAACAACAACAACAAAACTCAAGGTCCTGTCTTGTGTTTGGTACTGCAGCCGTCCATCACTTTCCGTGAAGTTGTGTCACTGATTGGGTTTTTTTTCCCCCCATTTACAAAAAGGATGACCTTCCTAATAATCACACACACAAACACACCCACCCACCACTGACATTTTCTATCGCCATCACGCAAATTCATCACCACACCCTCACATTACAAACACCATCAAAACGAAAAAATTCTAGACTTTTCATCTCTTCACGTTTCTGACCCAAAACACCAAATTCTCTTCTCAGTCCTCCTCATTATCTACACAACTTTAAAAAAAAAAAAAAAAAAAAAAATTATCACTCAATAATCAGAAACAACAAATCAGATACGTTTCTCAGCAAATCATCGACGATTTCCCCAGACAAGAAGAAAAATATGCATCCTGATGTATCCTGTCATCATTGTCTCTTGGTTCAACAGATTGCAACACACACACATACACACAAGACGTGTGCGCGACATGAGCAGCAGCTTTGGGAGGGTCACCCCCGTCCCGTCCCCTCCCCCCACCTCTTTCTTCAACTCCCTGTGACAGACTTAGGCGGTGGTCTCGTCGTCGCTGTCATCCTCCTGTCGCCGTCTCTTGGTGGGCACCAGACCTCCGATGAGGCCAGACGCTGTGTTGAAAAGGTTGATGGGGGAGCTGCCGTCCGTGATGAGCGTCGACTTCAGACCCAGGGCTTGCAGCATCTTCACCTGCAGGGGAGACGGAGAGGGAGAGTTGTTATTCATTAGTGATCTTTGGTCAATACTTGGTACAGGTTGACGGGCGCAATAGCCGAGTGGTTAAAGCATTGGACTGTCAATCTGAGGGTCCTGGGTTCGAATCACGGTGACGACGTCTGGTGGGTAAAGGGTGGAGATTTTTACGATCTCCCAGGTCAACATATGTGCAGACCTGCCAGTGCCTGAACCCCCTTCATGTGTATATGCAAGCAGAAGATTAAATACGCACGTTAAAGATCCTGTTATCCATGTCATCGTTCGGTGGGTTATGGAAACAAGAACATACCCAGCATGCACACCCCTGAAAACGGAGTATGGCTGCCTACATGGTGGGGTAAAAAACGGTCATTCACATAAAAGCCCACTCCTGTGCATACGAGTGAACGCAGAAGACGACGACTTGGTATAGGCTTACAGTTGGGTGAACAGCAAAGTGAGAACTCTATGATCAATGGTTTCTCCACTGTAACGGGAAGTCATTTATGGCTTAAGCGGATGATGTTTTTCATCATTTCTCTCTCACAGCAGTTCAGGAAGAACAACATTCACTGCCATAAAGACAGAAAAACAAACAAAAAAACAAACAAAGCCACATACCTGCATCTCAGGCCCAGCATTGGCAATGGTTGCCAAGGTGTTGGTGCCGATGGCATCCACCATGTTCTTAAACTTGGACGTCTCGATGCCGGCCAGCTCTTTGGCCTTGGTCAGCTCAAGGTCGTTCTGCTCCGAGACGTACTTGAGCTCTGCCTCGCGAGCGCTTGTCAAGCGGTCCAGTTCAGACTCCTGCGAGGGCACAAGGGGTGTGAGTGAGTGTGAATGGTTTACCAATATGGCCAAAGGCCCGTTTCAATGGATTTACCAAAGACACAAAAACATTCATTGGTGGGCATGAAGAGCAAGGCAGAGATTCAGAAGTCCAAAGGTGTTTTTTTTTTTTTTAATGAGATTTCTTTTTTTTATGCTTTATTTATTTTTCATTTTGTCATATGATTCTCACTGATTTTGTGACTAATCCTTTCTATCTGAAAATCTAAGTTACCGCATAAGTATTAACGTGTACTGTGTAAACATAAGTGTGTGTGTGGTGTGTGTGTGTGTGTGTGTGTGTGTGTGTGTGTGTGTGTGTGTGCATCTCCTACTCTTAAACAAATCCTTTTCCATGACAGACACACAAAACACACGCACACACACGCACAGAATCTAAAATTACAACTGTGGATATACACTAATAACAAAACTAGCAAACACAACACACACACATATGTTATATACATATATGCACAGCAACACTAGCCCCCCCCCAACAATAACCCACAACATATATACCAATGACACAAACTCCACACCCAACACACACACACTACACACCAACAAACACCCACGACACACACCAACAACACATACCACCCACAACTACAAACACAACACACACAAAACCCCTCACCACCTCAATCTCCATGGCAACACACACCAACACAACACATACAACCCACACCCAACAAACACACACAACACACCCAACAAACACACACTACACACCAACACCCACCCACGACACACACCACCCACAACTACAAACACAACACACACACACAAAACCCCTCACCGCCTCGATCTTCATGGCCTGGGCCTTCAACTTGGCCTGCTCCACGGCCGCTTCGCCCTCGATGCGGGCAGCCTCCGCTCGGCTCTGGGCCTCCGCCTTGGCCTGGCCAGTGCTCTCCACGGCCGCACTCTGAGCCTGCAGCTCCAGGAGATTTCTACGGGACTTCTCCGCCTCGGCCTCGTCCACGATCTTCTGACGCTCCAGGCGACCTTTGGCTTCCTGCTCCAGACGCTCGGCTTCATGTCTGTGAGAAACAAAAAAAATGTCATCTTTATTTTAACGAAAATTTTTTTTTCTTTTTTAATTATCACTAACACCCATGAAAACGGAGTATGGCTGCCTACACGGCGGAATAATAACGATCATACACGTAAAAGCCCACTTGTGTACAGAGTTGAGGCCCACGAAGGAAGACGAAGAATCATGCAATATTTTGGGTTCAGTTACTGTTCATGGCAATTACCGTAAAGTTCGGTCTATAAGCCGCGACTTTTTACTCCAGCTTCAACTTCTGCGGCTTATACAATGATGCGGCTTATTTGAGGATTTTAACGATCCCGGGAGTGTCACGTTCTCGTCTATTCTAAGCTGCCCTTTAACTCACCAAAATCATGATTTCTGTCCATGAATTTTTGGATGAGCTTCAAGATACTGTGCTAACTGTTAACGTTTTATAAATCAAATCCGCACACATTAAAGCCTTCAGATCAGCACTCAGTTCTACTCTGCTCAAGCGTACACCCTCATCATGCCGAAAACGTGACGTTAAGCCTATGATGCAGCCTTCAAATTGAAGGCGATCGACCTAGCAGACGACAGTGCAAGCGACGAACCAGCAGCGACCTCCACCTTCATGTTCATGAAGTGAAAGCGAGGCTGAAGTCAGTGACAAGATGGCGGAGGAAGCTGTGCTGGTTCTCTTCAACTCGGACACTGAAGACGAAGATGTCAGTGGATTCAGTGAGCAGGATGACATTGAATAAATGTGACTATCCCTAAATTATGGATCTTATTTTTGTTGTGCTTATTTATTATTTTTTTGTGGCACTAGCAGTGTTTTCGCTTGCTTTCCTTGTGTTTATTTCATAACCTACAGTATTGACAGCTTTTCTGTAGTAACAGTATGTGTTCCGGTACCGAAAATAAGTGCGGCTTATAAGCCAGTGCAGCCAGTTCCTAAGAAAGGAAGAGAGAGAGAGAAAGACAGACAGACAGACAGACAGAGAGAGAGAACAGAATGTGGAAAAGATAGAGTACAAAATCTAAAATGGAGAGGGTGAGTGTCAGTGATTGGAGAAAGAAAAAACATAATACTGGAAGGGTGTGCGTGAGTAAAACTTGTCCATGACACACATGCACACACAGTCACAAGCTGAAACCCCACCTGGCGGCGGCCTCCTGAGAGTTGGTGGTGATCTCGATGGCCAGCTGCACCGACTTCTGCAGGGCGTCGCGAGTGCGCTGGTCGACTGGCTCCACGGACTGGATGTCGATGCTGGTGATCACCAGGTTGTTCTGGGCGAAGCGGAACCCGTCCCGCACCTTGTTGTTGGCGTCCACCCCAAACACTGAGCTGCGGATAATTTTGGCTGAGTTCTGCACACAGGAAAAAAAGAGAGAAAAAATGGTAAAAATTGATGTGATACAAACTGTTGGTTTCACAGAGATGCCAACCCCTGTTAGTTTGTAGGAACAATCAGGAAACTTTGTATTTGTATTTCTTTTTATCACAACAGATTTCTCTGTGTGAAATTCGGGCTGCTCTCCCCAGGGAGAGCGCGTCGCTACACTACAGCGCCACCCTTTTTTTTTTTTTTTTTTTTTCCTGCATGCAGTTTTATTTGTTTTTCCTATCGATGTGGATTTTTCTACAGAATTTTGCCAGGAACAACCCTTTTGTTGCCGTGGGTTCTTTTACGTGCGCTAAGTGCATGCTGCACACGGGACCTCGGTTTATCGTCTCATCCGAATGACTAGCGTCCAGACCACCACTCAAGGTCTAGTGGAGGGGGAGAAAATATCGGCGGCTGAACCGTGATTCGAACCAGCGCGCTCAGATTCTCTCGCTTCCTAGGCGGACGCGTTACCTCTAGGCCATCACTCCACTTGGAATGAACATTTTGAATTTGATAGGAGCACTCAGACTCCGAGCCACATCAGCAAACGTGCATGTTATCTACGAGGCATACAAACTTAGGCTTACCTGCAGCCACTACAATTAAGCTGACTGGTCCACTCATTGCTGTTTCAATATAAACACGCACACGATTCGCTGAACACCATCACGCGAGACCAAGAATAGTAGTGACTGCCGTGGCCTAATGATTGATAGGTCTAGAGCATCTGGTAATATTACGACATAATGCATGTGACTATACTATACAGTCAAAAATGAACTCATCAGAACAATTTTGACGTTGGCATAACGTTGGAACAAACTGTGATCGAGCGTAACAAAATAGGGCAAAATTATAACAGTTGGCATCTCTGGTTTCATATGGTTAAAAAGGTATAAAGTCCTACAGCCTCTCTGTATGTCTACTTTTACATCCTTCAGACAAACCCAGAATTGCAAGAGACAAAAGGAAATTTTCTATCTAAAATTACGTTTAAACACTCTGGCAGGGGTCTGACATTCCTGTCCTGTGCAAACTACTATCCGCCTATGCGGAGAAAACGAAACTACGGCCGATAACCTCCCGGAAGTAGGTAACCTCCCCTTTGTCCCGCTGGCTAGTGCCCTCTTTTTCCGGCAGCCATCATGACTCCTGTTCCTGTGCTCTTCATACGGCTAAGTTTTTTCATATTTTCTGCCTGTCTGTCGATTCTCTGGTGTTCTTGTTTGTTGTCAAATTATGTCTCCAACCAGGTCACATAATTATGTAGCTCGATTGGGGAATCGTGCTAAAATTAAGGCGTGATCGCAATCGATTCGCTGACACTCTGGGCCCTCTACTCCTGGCCCTCTCAACAACGCCAACCCGCCGCCTCCTCCACTTCCTCCGCTCCCTCTGGTCGACTCCAGACCTCCACCACCTCCTCTGGTGACTTCTAGAGGTTTGTTGCCACACACTCAGGTCAGTGTTGCCTTTAATGTCATTTTATAAAATAAAATCCATACAAAATAAAACTGGTAAAGCAAGTCCCCAAACTGCACAAAATCCCTGAACTACACCAGACAAAAGTGTCATGGTGTGAGCCGACGAATATGAGGATGTGTATTCGAGCCCCATTAAAGGTGGCTGTTTTTCTGCCCATGGCCGGCTCCTCAAGTTGAGGGTGTTATGAGCTGAAATGGGAAGACTGGGACCACAGAACTGATTGAGAGACATCCACTTCAAGGATTCACCTTTGGGTATGTTGCTAAAATATCCTGACCAACACAGCAGGTGTATGTACGTATCTCTCAGCCTGGCTGACGTCAGGCAAGATGTAACAAACCTAAAAAAATGAACCCCCCATAGCAGTATTGTAATCACACCCATCATTCTTATTCGTTATCATCGGAATAAAGAAAACAAAATGTCACAAATTCTGGGGCGTGTGCACTCACTCACTCACACACATACACACACACTAACACACACACACACACACACACACACACACACAAAGAAGCAGCCTCCCACCTTGTGGAAATCGTCAAACTGTACTTGGGCGACGGCCCCACGCACGCGGGAGGCAATGGCCTTGCAGGCGTCACCAGTGAAGTCAGGAACAGAGAACAGCTTGGCCTTGGCTGCATCACCCTTGTCGCCAATCTCAAAATGCCTGCAACACACAACACACACACACATCACATGCTTTTAGTGCCGGTCTGAAGGAGGAAGCAATGCAGTGTGAAGTCTGTCTGTATAGGTTCTTTCATTCTGGATGTCTGTAGAAGAAATTTGACGACTCAAAAAGGATTCAAGATTCAAAAATACTTTATTAATCCGCATTGTGCAATCACGAGCTTGTTGTAAACCCATACATAAAATGATCATGTGGCACTATAAAAAAAAGATTAATAAAACTAGTCAAATAAGAATCCACAGTAATTGTCAACAGACCTAACACACACACACACACACACAACACACACTGAATTCACAGCTACATAAATGTTGCCACGCCAATTTATGACAGTCTATTACTACAATACCATGGTCAGTCGCCTGTGGCAACACAACTTTCACGGTAACACTACTTTCACGGCAACACAACGTTCACGGCAACAACAAAAGGAAATATTACCAGCCGCCGTGGCGAAGTGGTTAGCGTCGCGGACTGACGGCTGGGAGGACGCGGGTTCGAATCCCAGCGGAGGTGGGTTTTTCGGCCCGTGGCCGGCTCCTACCCAGAGTTGAGTGTGCTGTGGGCTTAAATGGGAAGACTGGGACCACACAGTCGAGTGTCATCCACTTCAAGGATGCGTCTTTGGGTGTGTTGCTCTAATTACCTGACCAACACTGCAAGTGCCTGTATCTCTCGGGCCTGGTTAACGCCGGGATATCATTATGACAGGAAGCGTAGAGTACAGCCTTGTCACGCAGTCCCAAACCAAAATGGACCTCCATAGCAACATCGTCATCATCATCGTCATCCTCCTCCTCCTTCATCGTCATCAATATAAACAAAATAGTCTCAAAGTCTGTGGCCTTTCATGCCCTGCTCTCATGGTGACCTCAGTTTCGATGCCCCTCCACTTCCGTGCTTGGGGTGAGTCCTGTCAATGTCGTCAGTGTCGGCAGATTCATGGGGGGCTGTTGTTTGAGGGACGTGGTGGCGGTCTTCACTCTGGGAGGGACGCTCACTCAGTCTGGCTCCGCGACTAAGCCATTATTGTCGTTAGTAGGGGGCTTAGTAGGTGGTGTCCTAAGTACGTTAAAACAGAAAAGGCACCACTGAACACCACCGAAGTGACTCAGCAGCAGTGCAGGGTCTCTTCTGGTGTGTGGCCTCCTCGCGACCTAACATCGATGGTTCCCTGTGGACTGCCGACGCTGGAACTGCGAAGGACGAACCCGGGTGTGGCCGTGTATGGGGGAATCTAAATGAGCGGCGTGGGAGTAATGCCACTGAAACGGTGCAGATAATGGGGCAAAAAAAAAAAAAAAAAAAAAAAAAAAAAAAAAAAAAGGAAATATTCTTCCTAAAATTACGTTTAAGTAACATACTTACCGTGACCCACTAGTGCAGACTCTGGCAGGGGTCTGATTCCTGTCCTGTGCAAACTACTACCCGCCTATGCGGAGAAAACGAAAGTAGCTACGGCCAATTACCTCCCAAAGTAGGTTACCTCCCTTGTGCATCCCTGACTAGCGCCCTCTTTTTTCCGGCAGCCATCTGGACTCCTGATCCTGTGCTCTTCATACAGCTAAGTTTTTTTTATATTACTGTCTGTCTATCGATTCTTTGACACTCATGTTTTGTATCTGACGAAGACTTTCGCCTGTGGCAAAGCAACTTTCACGCTAACACTACTTTCATGGCTACATAACATTCATGGCAACAACAACAACAACAAAAACTGTTCCAACTCTTTAAAATCCGGACTCACCAGTTGTATGACAGCTGCAGAGAGAGGCGGGCGTGGTCGGCGGTTTCCACGGTGATGATGTCGGTGGCAAAGTCGGGGCCGAGGAGCAGGCAGAGAGCCTTGATCTGGTTAGGCTTCTTGGGTTTGCCGCCGGAGAGGCTGAGCTGTGTGAACTGCTCGTCAGGGCCCAGCATCACCAGTTCCGGTCCGAACATCACCCTGCGGGAGACAGAAATTGCAAAAATAAATAAATAATTTACCGTCTTTTTGATGGAATGGTGGTGGTCTAGTGATATTTGTATTTGTATTTTTCTTTTTATCACAACAGATTTCACTGTGTGAAATTCGGGCTGCTACACTACAGCGCCACCCATTTTTTTGTACTTTTTCCTGTGTGCAGTTTTATTTGTTTTTCCTGTCAAAGTGGATTTTTCTACAGAATTTTGCCAGGAACAACCCTTTTGTTGCCATGGGTTCTTTTACGTGCGCTAAGTGCATGCTGCACACAGGACTTCGGTTTATCGTCTCATCTGAATGACTAGTGTCCAGACCACCACTCAAGGTCTAGTGGAGGGGGAGAAAATATTGGCGGCTGAGCCGTGATCTGAACCAGCACGCTCAGATTCTCTCGTTTCCTTGGCGGACGCGTTACCTCAAGGCCATCACTCCACTCCATGTATAGTTTCATCTGAGACAGAATCATCACTTCTCCACATCACACACACACACACACACACAAAATTCCACACACACACACATACACACACACACAAATATTCACACACACAACAATCCCTCACCACCACCACCCACCCACACACACATAACATCCACACACACACATGTACAACACATGCACACACTCACTCCCTAAAACACACACACATACTCTCTAACACATAAACACCCACACACACACATTCACACATGAACACCAATCCACGCACGCCAACCCCTGCACACACACACACACAAAAATCAACACCAACTCCCGACCCATCATCCCCCCACATGACGGGCGCCATAGCCAAATGGTTAAAGCGTTGGACTGTCAATCTGAGGGTCCCGGGTTCGAACCACGGTGACGGCGCCTGGTGGGTAAAGGGTGGAGATTTTTATGATCTCCCAGGTCAACATATGTGCAGACCTGCGAGTGCCTGAACCCCCTTCGTGTGTACACGCAAGCAGAAGATCAAATACGCACATTAAAGATCCTGTAATCCATGTCAGCGTTCGGTGGGTTATGGAAACAAGAACATACCCAGTATGCACACCCCCGAAAGCAGAGTATGGCTGCCTACATGGCGGGGTAAAAACAGTCATACACGTAAAAAGCCCACTCGCATATATA
Organism: Babylonia areolata; assembly: GCF_041734735.1. Lineage (NCBI taxonomy): Eukaryota > Metazoa > Mollusca > Gastropoda > Neogastropoda > Buccinidae > Babylonia > Babylonia areolata. The sequence goes on along the minus strand of NC_134904.1, from coordinate 37,168,121 downwards.
CGAGTGAACGTGGGAGTTGAAGCCCACGAACGCAGAAGAAGAAGAAGAAGATCCCCCCCACCAACCCACCCCCACACACACACCTGGCCTTCTTCTCCTTGTAATCATAGATCTGCACAGCGGCGTTGTGGGGCACACGGTAGGTGATGACCCGAGTCTTGTCCCGGGGTTTCCTGGGGGCCTCGTCCGCCTTGCTGCGGTCACTGCGGAAGCTGAGGGGGTCCTTGGACTCCGACAGCAGCTGTTCCACCACGGGGGGCAGGTTCTTCTCCCACAGCTCCTCATCCTGGTTCAGCATGTAGGTGTTTCCTGTGACTGCCCGCACCTGTGGAGGAGGGATAGGGAAGGGAAAGACCATTAACATTCATCGAAGGGATTCAGAATGGTTTATTCGCAATTCATCAAAGCGAATATGTGAACTGCTTTTATTTGAGAACATATGTTTATTGCTCTTGTTTAATCAAGTAATCCGCGTGTGTGGGGTGGGGGTGGGGGTGCGGGTGTGTGCTGATTATCTGGTTGTGGTTTTCCGCAATTCATCTTTATTCTTATCTTATCTGTCTATTATAATCAATGTGCAGTATAGTAGGCTATGTTTATAATTATATTCAAATAATGTTTCTTAATTCTTTCTGTTTTTACATTAAGAATACTAGTTATTGCCTGCAGTGTGTGGATGTATGTATGAAACGATGTATGTGATATTTTTTACATTTGTATCTTCGTAATATTTGTAAAAGCTGTTGTTGACTTTTACAGTTATGGTCCCCATGTTGTTTACTTGTCTATGTTGTGATAATGCTCCTGGCCAAATTTCTCCAGTTGGAGATAATAAAGTTATTCTTATCTTATCTTATTCAGGCCTCAGCCATGAGTGAAGGAGTATACACATATAAATGTAATACGCCTCTCCCATAGTTCTTTGTCCTGGTTCAGCATGTAGGTGTTTCCTGTGACAGCCCGCACCTGCGTAGGGGAAAGGGAGGGAAAAGACACACGCTCATCGATAACACTGTATTGTACTGTATTGCTTTGTATTGTGTTGTGTTGTATTGCACTGCACTGTATTGCATTGCACTGTACTGCTCTTATGTCACAACAGATTTCTCTGTGCGAAATTTGGGATGCTCTCCCAAGGGAGAGCACATCGCTACACTGAGAGCACCATCCTTTTTTTCTTTTCTGCCTGCAATTTTTGTTTGTTCGTTTCTTTGTTTTCCTATCAAAAATGGATTTTTCAACAAAATTTTGCCAGGGACAACCCTTTCAATTGACATGCCATTTCTTAGCAGAATACTGCTGCTCATGTATATGTAACTTACTTACCCAGCAGAGGGTCTTAGTTGAACTAAAAAGTATAAAATGATATACATTACTTAGTAGTCAGTATGTTAGACATAAAGTATAAAATGAAATTTCATTACTTAGTAGTCAGACAGAATTTTGTAATAAAAGCAGAAATCAGACTTTGGAAACTTTTTTGGATTCTTTATAAATTTTTGTGCCCTTCTCTCAAGCGCAGTGTCATTATAAATAGAACGTGTAAAAAGAACTCATCTTTCTTTAAGCCAAATTTGGAGTTAACAGACAACTGTATCCAGAGAAAATGAATTTGCTAAACTTTACAACACATGCACATAAACACACAGACATACATACACACACGCACAAACACACACACGGACACACAGACAACTAAAACACTGGTTTATCATTACATACGACCCACAAAGCGCATGTGTGTAAACATACACACAATCCAAAACGCAGGAGAACAACAACAACAATGACGACGACGACAACGACAAACGCGCAGGTAACGCACCTTGCCAGTCTTGATGTCACGCACGTAGATTCCCTCGTTCTCGTCCAATGGGATGGCCTGTCTCTTCATCAGCACCTCCACCTCCACCGGTGGCACGTACTCCACAGGGCCTCGGATCATCCAGCGGTCGCCGGGCTTGCGCTCCACCGCCTGTGTTGGGTCCCGAACCACCTTGGTTAAATGCTGAACACCACCTTGTGTTACCTGGCATTGCACTGTATTGCACTGCACTGTATTGTATTGTATCGTACTGTACTGCACTGTATTGTATTGTATTGTATTGTATCGTACTGTACTGTACTGTACTGTACTGTATTGTATTGTATCGTACTGTACTGCACTGTATTGTGGTGTAGTGTATTGCACTGTATCGTACTGTACTGTATTGCATTGCACTGTATTGTATTGCACTGTATCGTACTGTACTGTATTGCATTGCACTGTATTGTATTGCACTGTACTGTACTGTATTGTAGTGTAGTGTATTGCACTGTATTGTATAGTATATTGTATTGTATCGTATTGTACTGTATTGTACTGTATTGCATTGCACTGTACTGTATTGCACTGTATTGTACTGTATTGTACTGTACTGTACTGTATTGCACTGTATTGTACTGTATTGTACTGTACTGTACTGTATTGCACTGTATTGTACTGTACTGTATTGTACTGTACTGTATTGTACTGTATTGTACTGTACTGTATTGTACTGTACTGTATTGTACTGTATTGCACTGTATTGTACTGTACTGTATTGTACTGTACTGTATTGTACTGTATTGTACTGTACTGTATTGCACTGTATCGTACTGTACTGTATTGTACTGTACTGTATTGCGCTGTATTGTACTGTACTGTATTGCGCTGTATTGTACTGTATTGTACTGTATTGTACTGTACTGTATTGCGCTGTATTGTACTGTACTGTATTGCGCTGTATTGTACTGTACTGTATTGTACTGTACTGTATTGCACTGTATTGTACTGTACTGTATTGTACTGTACTGTATTGTACTGTATTGTTCTGTATTGTACTGTACTGTATTGTACTGTACTGTATTGTACTGTACTGTATTGCACTGTATTGTACTGTACTGTATTGCACTGTATTGTACTGTACTGTATTGCACTGTATTGTACTGTACTGTATTGCACTGTATTGTACTGTATTGTACTGTACTGTATTGTACTGTACTGTATTGTACTGTACTGTATTGCACTGTATTGTACTGTACTGTATTGCACTGTATTGTACTGTACTGTATTGCACTGTATTGCACTGTATCGTACTGTACTGTATCGTACTGTACTGTATTGTACTGTACTGTATTGCACTGTATTGTACTGTACTGTATTGCACTGTATCGTACTGTACTGTATTGCACTGTATTGTACTGTATTGTACTGTACTGTATTGTACTGTACTGTATTGTACTGTATTGTATTGCACTGTATTGTACTGTATTGTATTGCACTGTATTGTACTGTACTGTATTGCACTGTATTGTACTGTATTGTACTGTACTGTATTGTACTGTACTGTATTGCACTGTATCGTACTGTACTGCACTGTACTGTATTGTACTGTATTGTACTGTACTGTATTGCACTGTATTGTATTGCACTGTATTGTACTGTACTGTATTGTACTGTACTGTATTGTACTGTATTGTACTGTACTGTATTGTACTGTACTGTATTGCACTGTACTGTACTGTACTGTATTGTACTGTACTGTATTGTACTGTACTGTATTGTACTGTACTGTATTGCACTGTATCGTACTGTACTGCACTGTACTGTATTGTACTGTACTGTATTGTACTGTATTGTACTGTATTGCACTGTATTGCACTGTATTGCACTGTACTGTATTGTACTGTACTGTACTGTATTGCACTGTACTGTATTGCACTGTATTGTACTGTACTGTATTGTACTGTACTGTATTGTACTGTACTGTATTGTACTGTATTGCACTGTACTGTATTGTACTGTACTGTATTGTATTGCACTGTATTGCACTGTACTGTACTGTACTGTATTGTACTGCACTGTATTGTACTGTACTGTATTGCACTGTATTGTATTGTACTGTATTGCACTGTACTGTATTGTACTGTACTGTACTGTACTGTACTGTATTGCACTGTATTGTACTGTACTGTATTGCACTGTATTGTACTGTACTGTATTGCACTGTATTGTACTGTACTGTATTGTACTGTACTGTATTGCACTGTACTGTATTGCACTGTATTGTACTGTATTGTATTGCAGTGTATTGCACTGTACTGTATTGCATTGCACTGTATTGCACTGTACTGTATTGCAGTGTATTGCACTGTACTGTACTGTATTGCATTGCAGTGTATTGCATTGTACTGTACTGAACTGTATTGCACTGGACTGTATTGTATTGTACTGCATTGCATTGCACTGTATTGTATTGTATTGTATTGCATTGCATTGTATTACTCTTTGGTCACAACAGATTGTGTGAAATTCAGGGCTCCTCAACCCAGGGATAGCGTATCACTACAGTGAAAGCACCATCTTTTTTCCTCTTTTTTTAATTTTTTAATAAATCTGTAGGCAAGCGTATTTGTTTTTCTATCAAAACATTCAAAGTGTTTTTTCTGCAGTATTTTGCCACAGACAATGCTTTTTTTTTTTCGTGGTGGGTTGTTTTATGTGCGCTAAGTGCATGCTGCACACAGGACCTCGGTTTATCATCATCTCACCTGAATAACTGGCATCCAGACCACCTCTCAATGTCTACTGGAGGGGAGAAGACAGGGGAAGAGTGTGGAATTTGAACAAGCGCTCTCAGGTTCTCTCACTTTCTTAGGCAAACACAGTACCACTACGCCAACACTCCTATGACCTAGACAGTGGATTTGACAAGATGCATGGAGGGGGAGAGATGTGAGGGGAGTATGGGTGTGGGGGGAAAACAGGGAGATGTGTGCATGCGTGCGTGTGTGTGTGCGCGTGCATGTATGTGTGCATGTGTATGATAGAGAATGACTTTATAAATACGTGTCTGTGCATGTGCAAGACCATGCGTGTATATGCATGCATGTGAGACAGAAAATGATAGCACACGTGTGAGTGAGAATGTGTGTGCATGTGTGTGTGTGTCTGTGATCAAAATTGTGTTTAAAACACAAGTCATTGTGTGTGCATAAGTCTTTGTGTTTTTGGGGGAAGGAAGCCTGTTTGTTTTGTTTTTTTCTCACCATGGATACAACAGGGGGGTCCTTTGAAGAAACTCCTGCACCTGTTTCTTCCGAACGTCGTCGGAGTCCGCTACTCACCCCATCTTTAAACTCCTCGGTGGCTTTCAGGATCAACCCCTCATCCTCTCCCAGGATGAACACATTCTGAATCCCCTTCTCCAGTCTCTCCCCGGGCAACAGGAAGAACGACCTCTCTCCCTGGAAAGGCACCAAATACATCAATCAATCAACCATTAGTGATACATATTTTTTGCCTATCTTGACTTCTCTCCCTGGACAGGCACCAAAAACATCAATCAACCAACCATGACCGATACATATTTTGTGCCTATCTTGACTTCTCTCCCTGGACAGGCACCAAAAACATCAATCAATCAACCATGATCGATACTTATTTTGTGCCTATCTTGACTTCTCTCCCTGGACAGGCACCAAAAACATCAATCAATCAACCATTAGTGATACATATTTTTTGCCTATCTTGACTTCTCTCCCTGGACAGGCACCAAAAACATCAATCAACCAACCATGACCGATACATATTTTGTGCCTATCTTGACTTCTCTCCCTGGACAGGCACCAAAAACATCAATCAACCAACCATGACTGATACATATTTTGTGCCTGTCTTGACTTCTCTCCCTGGACAGGCACCAAAAACATCAATCAACCAACCATGACCGATACATATTTTGTGCCTATCTTGACTTCTCTCCCTGGACAGGCACCAAAAACATCAATCAATCAACCATGACTGATACATATTTTGTGCCTGTCTTCAGTCAGAGACCAAACACAAAGCGCTTCACAGTTTCAGTTTCAGTAGCTCAAGGAGGCGTCACTGCGTTCGGACAAAACCATATACGCTACACCACATCTACCAAGCAAATGCCTGACCAGCAGCGTAACCCAACGCGCTTAGTCAGGCCTTGAGAAGAAAGAAACAGTGCATCGATCGGGAATCGAACCCGGGTCACCCGCGTGGCAGGCGAGCATGCTACCACTAGACCACTGATGCTGTGTCAAAAAATGTGTGACCCCGACGTGATGCGAACACGCAACCTTCTGATCTGGAGTCAGACGCGCTAACGTTGCGCCACGGAGTCACGATAAAAAACAAGCTTCCCAAGCGGGGAAACGAACCCCGGCCGTCGCGGTGAGAGCGCGAAATCCTAACCACTAGACACTAGCTTCACAAACACATGCAAAACAGGCTGCTGCTTTTCAGCGCTAATCATCTGTTTCCTGCGTCGTTCAGCCAGGCCAGGCTTGCGTTGCACACACCCACGTGTATTATGAATTTATCATTGGTGCTAAGAGCCTAACCCATCGCACCACAGAGAGCCATATCAGGGCTGAAAACATGGTAAATACTGATTATGTAGAACCTGAAGAATAAAAAGACAAAAAGTTTAAAACAGCTAGGAAAACAATTATAATGTACAAGTACAGCCACAATCATGCACAGAAACCAAGAACAAGTCTCTGACTTTTTTTTACCACTCTGTCAATTTTTTGCTTAGAGGATTAAAGAAAGCGACCTGAACATACAAAGACGATTATAAATAACACATAGGATTATATGTAATACCAGACATACAAAACTGCTGGTGGGCAACAAGATGCAGTTCATGAAATTAGAAATAAAACTAACAATACTAAAATACAATTAGAAAAATCAAAACACTGTTGACGTCTTCACAGGCAGATCACAGCATGGCACTCACCTTCACCAGTTTCTTCTGCCCCAGCTGAGGTCGGCCCGCGGCATCACAGGGGTCAAGGATGACGCAGTACTGACGGTTGGTCAGTGTGTTGATCGTCACCACGCCCACCACCTGATAAAACATGCATGTACCAGTTCATGACTCTGACACACTTTTCAGCTAACTGATAAAACACGTATGTACCGGTTCATGACTCTGACACACACACTTTTTGGCTAACTGATAAAACACCTATGTACTGGTTCACGACTCTGACACACATACTTTTTGGCTAACTGATAAAACACATATGTACTGGTTCACGACTCTGACACACACACTTTTTGGCTAACTGATAAAACACATATGTACTGGTTCACGACTCTGACACACACACTTTTTGGCTAACTGATAAAACACCAGTTCACAACTCTGACACACACACTTTTTGGCTAACTGATAAAACATACGTACCAGTTCATGACTCTGACACACACACTTCTTGGCTAACTGATAAAACACATATGTACCAGTTCACGACGACACACACTTCTTGGCTAACTGATAAAAAATGTATGCACCAGTTCACGACTCTGACACACACAAAAAAATAAATTCAGGGCTTGTGCTTTGATTTTAACCCTCTTTGTCCATTCTTTCTTTCTTTGTTACTCTTTATTTGGTACTGGTGGTGGATTACTATACTTTAACATCAAATACCTCTGCTGTTTTTTTTGTTTTTTTTTGTTTCTTGTGGTTTTGTTGTTACCTAATTTTTGTACGATTTGGATAGATAAGACTTTTCAAAATGTGACACGCTTCAGGAAATCAGTTTAGCACATGTCCACATATTTCTTCATTTGTTCATTCTGTTGTCATTCACTCTTTCATTCATGCATTCATTCCTTTCTTCATTTCATAAGCCAGAATCTGATGGATCCTGTACCTGCCCGGTTGAGTCACAGGCCTCAAATCTTCATAACTGTTTTGTTTCTTGTTCTTTAGTTGTTGCTTTGTTATTCTTTTTAATTCCAAATATTTCAATTCAAATATACAGAAAAATACAAAACCTAAAGAAAGGGGCCAAAAAAAAGAAAAGAAAAAAGAACAAGAGAGGCAAGGCCTTCAAGACTCACTTGTGATACACTTAAAAAAAAAAAAAAATCCAAGCTTTTCATGTATTGAGTATAATTTCAAAATGTAATGTTTAAGATGAGAAAGATCAGTTTAAAGCAAATTAAGTCCCCTAGCATTAATTACAGAGTAATTTCCCTTTTTTACTATCTGCACCAAAACGTTTGCAAAATAAATAAAACTTCCAAGCTCAGCAAAAGAAGTTCCTGTTTGAACAAAAAATGATAATGACTGTTCTTGTTCTTGTGTCAGAATATCAGATCAAAGTGCCCAATTTAGATAATACAAAAAATATAAATATAACAGTAAATGCAGTTTGCATATAATTAGGCTTCATTTTTTATTTTTTTGTGCCCATCCCAAAGGTGCAATATTGTTTTAAACAAGATGACTGGAAAGAACTGAATTTTTCCTATTTTTATGCCTAATCTGGTGTCAACTGACAAGGTATTTTCAGAGAAAATGGCAATGTTAACGTTTACCACGGACACACAGACACACACACACAGACAACCGAACACTGGGTTAAGACAGAGACTCACTTTGTTTACACAAGTGAGTCAAAAATAGTCGCTGGCCTCACCTCTTCGTAGACGTTGGGGATGTGTGTCTGTGTGAGCTCTGTGGTGATCAGCCACTCCTCTCCGTTCTTTCGGGTCTTGCTGAAGCTGTCCTTGAACGACCGCAGGGCACGCATGTGCAGCGCTTTCTGCAAACAGTCCCAGCACACAAACATGGGATAAGTAACAAAGGAAGCACAGGAACAGGAGTCATGATGGCTGCTGGAAAAAGAGGGCGCTAGTCAGGGGGGCAAAGGGGAGGTTACCTACTTCCGGGAGGTTATCGGCCGTAGTTACTTTCGTTTTCTCCGCACAGGCAGATAGTTTGCACAGGACAGGAATGTCAGACCCCTGCCGGAGTCTGCACTAGTGGGTCACAGTTAAGTATGTGTAATTAAACAGATATCCAATGATACAGATAAGTATTCGTAAAGATGTGAGTAGAATAGTTAAGTCACAACAAAATCCAATTATAGAGAAAGTACTTGCCAAGATGTAGCCACTGGAATGGTAAAGTCACAACAAATATCTGATAATACAGATAAGCATTTGCAAAGATAATGCAAGTGGAATGGTTAAGTCAAAAACTGAACAAAAACCCATTCAAACACACAACCTCCCCTCCTCACTCCATCATTCATTCTGTCTCTCTCTCTCTCTCAACCTGATATTTCCATAGTTGCATTGTCTCCAATATTCATAACTGATATTACTTACATCCTTGTTTACTTCTTCACATTCCCCTTCATAGAGGGCCTCTTATCAAAGATCCACCCACCTACCCCTCTCCCTCTTCCTCTCCCTCCCTCCCTTCATTATCACACACACACACAAAAAAAATCCACCCCCCCACGCACCTTGTCCGTCAAGACGTAGGCATTGACGATGTCCACCACCTCCTCGTAAGCACCTGGCAGGTAGGCGCCTGTCTTCTCCACAAGCCACTCTTCCCCGGTCACGCGGGCCGTGCCGTCACGGTCGATGCACTCCTTGCGAGCCCGCAGGCGGATGGCCTGGTTGGGGCGGATAACTGTGGCGCGGATCGTCTCCTCCACTACCACCTCCTTCCTCGGGATGTAGGTGCCTGGTGGTATTCAGTTAGTTAGTTGTTAGTTGGGTTGATTAACAAATAGTATCAGTATCAGTATCAGTAGCTCAAGGAGGCGTCACTGCGTTCGGTCAAATCCATATACACTACACCACATCTGCCACTGAAGCAGATGCCTGACCAGCAGCGTAACCCAACGCGCTTAGTCAGGCCTTGAGAAAAAATAAAATAAAATAAATAAAATAAAACAAAAATAAAAATAAATAAATATAAAAATAAATTAAATAAAATAAAGTATAAATAACAACAACAAAAAAATAAATAAAATAAATAGTAAAGAGTGGTAACTCTCTCCATTCACAAGGTACACATGCTCATTAATCTATCTGTGAGTGCGCAGATGCGCACGAAATGTTTGCTGACAGTTGGGGCAGACAAAGACATTCAGTACAATACAGTTTGATCAGCAACTGTGGCAAAGTGGTTAGCACTGCGGACTGACGACTAGGCCCATCTGAGCTGGATTTTTATTTTCTTCAGCCCTTGGCCAGTGTTAAACATTTCTTCAGCATTGACTGAAGGGAAACTAAGATTCCTGAGCTAGGCAAACCTCAGCCAAAAAAAAGGTCTCAACCCAGCCGTGCTGGTGAAGTGGTTAGCGCCGCAGACCGACGAATAGGACGATGTGGGCTTAAGGCCAGACACGGTAGTACAAAAACATATGAAATAAACTTGAAGTTTATGGCTTTCTGTGACATGGTATGCAAAGATATTGGACTAAACATGTCTAAAAAGGTCATTTTGTGCAATTTGTCATGACGGTTTCCATGGAAACGAATCCAAAATGGCCAACAAACAAAAAAATTAAAAGCTTAAAACTTCGGTACCTTTATAGATATGTTATTTCTGTTTGTTTTATTTGATTTATTTGTATTTGTTCTTTATTATAGTGCAGTGGTATTTTGGAATTTGAATAAATACATTTATTTTCATTTTTTTGTTGAAATGTGTATAAATTCCTTGACATAATGTTTTTCAAATGAGTGTATATTCATTCTTTTACTAGTACTATACAAACCACTGCACTATAATAAAGATGAATACATAAAGAAAGAAAGTACCAAGTTTGAACATGCTATCTTTTTAAGTTTTTGAGCATTAGCATTTTGAAAAATGGTATTACGAAGACAAAACACAAAACTGAGAAAACAGGAAAAGAAAGAGATGTGCTTGTACTCACAAGAAATCACACATGTTGATGCTGTTTAAGCTTTATTTTAGTGAATATAGTACCCATGTGAAACAGACTATAAAGATTAGATGTTGAAGAAGCAAATTATGTGAAAAAAACGAAAATCACAAAAAATCATGATTTTGGTCAAAATTTCACTACCGTGTCTGGCCTTAATCCCCATACGAGGTGGGTTCTTCCAGCCCAGGACTGGCTCCTGCCCATAGCTGAGTGTGCCATGGGCTCAAATAGGAAGACGGAGATGCAAGGGTCATCCACTTCACAGATTCGTCTTTGGAAGTGCTCATAAATTTCCAGACCAACACTGCGGGTGTCTTATCTCTTAGCTCTGCTGATGCAAGGATATATGAGAGCACAACCTTGTGAAGTGTTCTCAAACCTAAACGTATTCCCATAACAGCAGCAACATCCCCACCATCATCATCAAAATTTTGAATGATATTCTGCAACAAATGATTTACTCAGGATACACGGTCTGTGTGTGTTTATCTCTCAAATGATCTGCTGTAAAGTTCAGTCTATAAGCCGTGACTTTTTACCCCAGCTTCAACCTCTGCGGCTTATGCAATGATGCAGCTTATTTGAGGATTTTAACGATCCCGGGAGTGTCACGTTCTCGTCTATTCTTAGCTGCCCTTCAACTCACCAAAATCATTTCTGTCCATGAATTTTTGGATGAGCTTCAGGATAGTGTGCTAACTGTTCACGTTTTATAAATCAAATCCCCACACATTAAAGACTTCAGATCAGCATTCAGTTCTACTCTGCTCAAGTGTACACCCTCATCATGCCAAAAATGCGACATAATGCCTATGATGCAGCCTTCAAATTGAAGGTGATCGACCTAGCAGATGACAATGCAAGCGGCGAACCAGCAGCAACCTCCACTTTGCGTTCATGAAGTGAAAGCAAGCCTGAAGTCAGTGACAAGATGGCGGAGGAAGCTGTGCTGGTTCTCTTCAACTCGGACACTGAAGACAAAGATTTCAGTGGATTCAGTGAGCAGGATGATGTTGAATAAATTTGACTATCCCAAAATTATGGATCTTATTTTCGTTGTGTTTATTTTTTATTTTTTTGTGGCACTAGCAGTATTTTAGCTTGCTTTTCTTTGTGTTGTTCCCGCTTGTGTTTATTTCATAACCTACAGTATTGACAGCTTTTCTGTAGTATCAGTATGTGTTCTGGTACCAGAAATAAGTGCGGCTTATAAGCCAGTGCGACTTATGTATGTATGAAGTTCAATTTTTTCCAAAATTTAGTGGGTGCGGGTTATATACCAGTGCGCTCAACAGACCAAACTTTACGGTACTCAGTATACATGGTAGGTGTGTGTTTCTCTCTCAAATGATTTACTTGGTATACATGGTTGGTGTGTGTTTCTCTCTCAAATGATCTACTCAGTACACATGGTCGGTGTGTTTCTCTCTCAAATGATTTACTTGGTATACATGGTTGGTGTGTGTTTCTCTCTCAAATGATCTACTCAGTACACATGGTCTGTGTGTGTTTCTCTCTCAAATGATCTACTCGGTATAAATGGTCGGTGTGTTTCTCTCTCTCAAATGATTTACTCAGTATATATTGTCAGTGTGTGTTTCTCTCCCACCTGGTCCCTCAAAGAGCCACTCATCTCCGGCAGTGCGTTTTGAGCCAGAGTCAGCGTCTTCAAAGTCCAGCACTGCTCTGAGGCGCAGGGCGGAGTTGGCTGGCACCACTTTCAGAGGTGTGACGGGCTGCACACAACGAACGATCAATGACAGATTTGTTTCCTCTCTCACCCCATTGTGGGAAATGGAGGTTCACACACACACACACACACACACACACACACACACACAGAGTCACATACACACATAGTGATACACAAAAAAGCACACCCTACTGGCACACACACACACTCTCTAACACACACATGCACAGTCACAAACACACATACAGTCACACATACACACATACTCTGACTAACACACACACACACACACACACACACAGAGACAAAGTCACCAAGTTCATTTAACCAAGGTGTGGTTGCATGTGCAGAGTCCCAAAATCTGGAGCACACACACACACACACACACACACACACACACACACACACACACACAACACACACACACACATGCACACACACACACACACACACAATCACAAATCACAATATCCAGGTATCAGCATTTCTCACCCACCTGCTTGAGCACCTCCCCTGGGTAGAGGGGGAAGGGTTCCTGAGCCAGGCGGATCTCCTGGTCAGCATGCAGCAGCTTGGCCTGACCGGCTGTGTCCAGGACCACGTCATCGTCCTTGTCCCTCAGCACGGGGTTCTCCACCACGCAGTAGTGCCGGGGAGGCACCACGATCATCTTCTCCGGCCCGAACACCACCCTGTCAACAACAAGACGCAAGAACACCCTGTTATCTCTAGTAATAATGAATAATAATTGGTATTCATATTGCGCTAAATCTTGTGCAGGGACACATCAGAGCGTTTTTCACACCAGTCAGTCACATGCAGTCACTCTGGCTCTAAAATCATCTTCTCCGGCCCAAACACTACCCTGTCAACAACAAGAATGCATCTCTAAAATCATCTTCTCTGGCCCAAACACTTCCCTGTCAACAACAAGAATGCTTTGTTATCTCTAAAATCATCTTCTCCGGCCCGAACACCACCCTGTCAACAACAAGACGCAAGAACACTGTTATCTCTAGTAATAATGAATAATAATTGGTATTCATATTGCGCTAAATCTTGTGCAGGGACACATCAGAGCGTTTTTCACACCAGTCAGTCAAATGCAGTCACTCTGGCTCAAAAAACATCTTCTCTGGCCCAAACACTACCCTGTCAACAACAAGAATGCTCTGTTATCTCTAAAATCATCTTCTCCGGCCCAAACACTACCCTGTCAACAACAAGAATGCTTTATCTCTAAAATCATCTTCTCTGGACCAACCACTACCCTGTCAACAAGAAAAATGCTTTATCTCTAAAATCATCTTCTCCGGCCCGAACACCACCCTGTCAACAACAAGACGCAAGAACACTGTTATCTCTAGTAATAATGAATAATAATTGGTATTCATATTGCGCTAAATCTTGTGCAGGGACACATCAGAGCGTTTTTCACACCAGTCAGTCAAATGCAGTCACTCTGGCTCAAAAATCATCTTCTCCGGCCCAAACACTACCCTGTCAACAACAAGAATGCTTTATCTCTAAAATCATCTTCTCTGGACCAACCACTACCCTGTCAACAAGAAAAATGCTTTATCTCTAAAATCATCTTCTCTGGCCCAAACACTTCCCTGTCAACAACAAGAATGCTTTGTTATCTCTAAAATCATCTTCTCCGGCCCGAACACCACCCTGTCAACAACAAGACGCAAGAACACTGTTATCTCTAGTAATAATGAATAATAATTGGTATTCATATTGCGCTAAATCTTGTGCAGGGACACATCAGAGCGTTTTTCACACCAGTCAGTCAAATGCAGTCACTCTGGCTCAAAAAACATCTTCTCTGGCCCAAACACTACCCTGTCAACAACAAGAATGCATCTCTAAAATCATCTTCTCCGGCCCAAACACTACCCTGTCAACAACAAGAATGCTTTATCTCTAAAATCATCTTCTCCGGCCCAAACACTACCCTGTCAACAACAAGAATGCTTTATCTCTAAAATCATCTTCTCTGGCCCAAACACTTCCCTGTCAACAACAAGAATGCTTTGTTATCTCTAAAATCATCTTCTCCGGCCCAAACACTACCCTGTCAACAAGAAGAATGCTTTATCTCTAAAATCATCTTCTCTGGCCCAAACACTTCCCTGTCAACAACAAGAATGCTTTATCTCTAAAATCATCTTCTCTGGCCCAAACACTTCCCTGTCAACAACAAGAATGCTTTGTTATCTCTAAAATCATCTTCTCCGGCCCGAACACCACCCTGTCAACAACAAGACGCAAGAACACTGTTATCTCTAGTAATAATGAATAATAATTGGTATTCATATTGCGCTAAATCTTGTGCAGGGACACATCAGAGCGTTTTTCACACCAGTCAGTCACATGCAGTCACTCTGGCTCTAAAATCATCTTCTCCGGCCCAAACACTACCCTGTCAACAACAAGAATGCATCTCTAAAATCATCTTCTCCGGCCCAAACACTACCCTGTCAACAACAAGAATGCTTTGTTATCTCTAAAATCATCTTCTCCGGCCCAAACACCACCCTGTCAACAACAAGACGCAAGAACACTGTTATCTCTAGTAATAATGAATAATAATTGGTATTCATATTGCGCTAAATCTTGTGCAGGGACACATCAGAGCGTTTTTCACACCAGTCAGTCACATGCAGTCACTCTGGCTCTAAAACCAACAACAAGAATGCTTTGTTATCTCTAAAATCATCTTCTCTGGACCAAACCCTACCCTGTCAACAACAACAAGCAAGAAGACGTATCTCTGAAAGAGGAATTGTTGACAATACAATGTGTCCGGTCAGTCACCCCGAGTACGTGCACACTCATGCTCATGACGTTCACTATTTACTTATTCGTATGTGTGTGCCTCGTCTGTTATAAACCTTAATTAAGGTTTCATGACAAACAAATTCCTTTCTAAAATTTATTTTATGCGTGTGCCTTGTTTTTTTTAAACCTTAAGGTTTCATGGTATATAAAATATGTTCTATTCTTTTTCTGTTCATATATATGCCACACCCCAATCCCATGTTACAGTGTTAAAATTGTACTTGTTGAACCCACTGTGTAGCCACACTTGAGTCCACTTGCAATGAAATCTTAAAGAACATTACACAGAGGTGCTATGGTATCAATAATTACTAGATTTTACAGTACATATTACCATTACTGCAAACACCACTTGAGTATGATCATCACTAACGGCGAAGAGGATGAAGAGGAGAAGGAGGAGGACGACGAAGAGGATGAAGAGGAGAAGGAGGAGGACGACGAAGAGGATGAAGAGGAGAAGGAGGAGGACGACGAAGAGGATGAAGAGGAGGAGGAGGACGACGAAGAGGATGAAGAGGAGAAGGAGGAGGACGACGAAGAGGATGAAGAGGAGAAGGAGGAAGGAGGACGACGAAGAGGATGAAGAGGAGGAGGAGGACGATGAAGAGGATGAAGAGAAGGAGGAGGACGACGAAGAGGATGAAGAGGAGAAGGAGGAGGACGACGAAGAGGATGAAGAGGAGAAGGAGGAGGACGACGAAGAGGATGAAGAGAAGGAGGAGGACGACGAAGAGGATGAAGAGGAGGAGGAGGAGGACGACGAAGAGGATGAAGAGGAGAAGGAGGAGGACGACGAAAAGGATGAAGAGGAGAAGGACGACGAAGAGGAGGAGGAATTTAAGAAAGAAATGAGGTGGAAGCAAGCATCCATACCTTTCATTGTCCTGACGGATGTAGGTCTGTGGACCAATCTCCAGCTTGGTGACATTGCTGTTCTGGTCAAGCACATGGATGTAGTAATAAGGAGCGATCCGGTAGATCGACTCAAGCCCTTGGTTTCGACTCATGGCTGCTCAGAGAGTTTTCTTCAGCGATGCACAGTGGAAAATGCCAAACTTGCTCCTGATCTGTAACAAAAGTACTCCATATTCAAGACGTCTGATCAGGAAAAAAAGTTCTTTTCATCGAAATAAAGAAATCAACAGGGGAACATGCATCAAAGTGGCAGAAAAACATTTAGGGCTAATTTTGCATTGAAATTACAGCCAATACAAGTTAGAATTAACCTACAAAGTTTGTGAATTAAAAAGATTAACAATTAAAAAGACCAGCTGTCATACATCTTAAAGCCATTCAGCAGCAGAAGCCATGATTCATCTTCAACTTGCACAATGATATTCATCACAAAGTCCAGATAAACCGTGGTAAGTGAGCACTGAGTCAGCAGTCAACATCATCCCACAAAACTCACAATAATGTAACATGACTTTTCAAACCAACACTGTCTTGCAACTTTTTTTTCTCCTTAATTGATGTTAAGATGCCTGTGGTTAATGCTCCCATGCCATGTTTGTTTAAAATTTGGTTGAATGTTTTACAGATCAGTATCAATTTATATTGATTTTACCATGATATTAATCTGATCATGTGTATATACAATAAGTGTGCATGGGTGCTTGCATACAGGCGGGTGTGTGCGTTGGCATGTATGTGTGTGTTTTAAATGATGGAAATTTATCGGACTTGCTTTGCAATGACTGAGTTGAGTGTTATTTTGTTATGTATATGTTATATGTCAAATTTTACCATTTTGCTTATAATTTGTATGTATCACAGACTTCACCACACTTAATTTCTCTACAAGATAATCAAGGTATTCTGATTCTGATTCTGAATCAGCCTTTGATACAATTCAACTGAAATCCTGTTTGGCTCAGAGTTGGAGCCCAGCCAACTGAAAATAGCCATCTTACTCCCCACCAGCCACCACAAGACACTGCAATCCCAATGCACTTAATGAATGCTGTACAATGCTGTACAATACAGTTTGCACAGTCCTAACACCACAGGTCAAAGACTCCAGCAGGTTCCCAGTGAACAACACAATGTGTTCTTCACAGAGCTGTCTGTTGGCAGTCAGGGCTGACCTTGGTTGAACGCCAGGCTAAATGATCTGCTTCAGCGCACACATCCTGGTAAACATATAGACCCTTTACAACCCACTGCAGGTATGCAAGCAGACACAGGCACGCAACTTCAAACATTTTCACTTTTTTTTTTTTTTTTTTGTTAATTAGATTAGAATTCAATATTCAAACTTATAAGGCTGCCCTGTAAAACAACAACACCAACAACAACATACACTCAACACATGCTGAAAATAACATGTAAATAATCATATTCCTGTTGCCTTACATACGGGTGAGTGGTGTCATGCAGGACAAAATGCCAGACTCAGAACAGGAAACATGGGTCATGAGTTTTATTCCACACTCAATTAGACAGTGTGAGGTGGTCTGGGTGCTTGTATTTCAGATGCAATGAACCAAGGTCTGAGTGCAGTGCAGTGCAACAAGGCCATTGTCCCTGACTAAAATCTGCAGAAAAATCTAACCGAAACTATGATGGGGAAATATTCAAATAAGCATATGCTGCAGACAGGGAAAAGGAGAAAAAGCACTTCAATGTGGTGTCCGGTTTTCTGAAGAGAGCAGCTCAGTTTCACACAAAAATTGGTTATGACAGGGAAGTAATATGACACAATACTATACTGCACTTTAATATAATACAGATTTAACAAATACAGATTTATAGCAGAAACGTTATGTGCATCTTATCACAATTAGCTGTGTTACTTTTTAAAACATATAACAACAAATTGAGAGCTGTATGATCATTGGTTTTTAGAACTGCACATCTATACACTTTTTGAATAGATATAAAACAGGCCCAACACAGGTCAAGTTTTAAATTAACTAACGTCACTATAATGCAACCATGTACATTTAATTTTTGTTCAGATCATATACGAGAACATGTTTAACATATAACACTTTTACAAACTGAAGTTATCTCGTGTTGTGGATGTTACTAGTATTTTTTCGTAGTGAACACATTTACAGGTTTATAAATGCTGCCAAATTACTTGAACTCTCGAACCATATCAAAGTTTAAAATTTGATGGTTTATCAGGCCTACTTGTAACCAAAGTATATAATTATCTGGTTCTCTTTCACTCTGTTAGCTTCTTCTTGTAAATTAAAAAAAGTTTTGGTGTATATTGAAATTAATGGCTTTGGTGTGCTATGACAACAGAAATGGCTTTTGTATGTGAAGGCCGATCGACCTTGTCTGCCTTGACCTGCAAAGGAATGTAAATAGCTACACCTACCTTTATCCTTTGTCTACAGATTTTCCCAATATTTTCTCAGAGTGAGACAGACCAAACTTATATACTTCAAAAAATTACTACCCATTTAATGTATTTTTCCACAACTGTACAACAATGAGTATCTAAAAATCTTTTTTTGAACTGAGAGCAACCGTTACTGCTCCAACAAATGGCTGCTTGCTGTGTGCTTCTCCTCCACGCAAAGAACTAGGTAAGCTAAAGCAGCTACAGCTCTGAACTGCCCTGCACCCACACCTTCTTTTCTTCTGCATGCACTGCTGCCACAGGAATTGGCTCGTTATCGTCTTCACATCAAAACCATGTGTCAGAGTGGGCAGAGATGTGTTCACAATGATATGATTATGAAGAGGCAAGACTGGTTCCAGATGTATCTTTCTTCAGCAACAAGAATGTACCACTTGTTTACAGCTCGATGGGTGCAACAGCCGAGTGGTTAAAGCGTTGGACTTTCAATCTGAGGGTCCCAGGTTCGAATCTTGGTAATGGTGCCTGGTGGGTAAAGGGTGGAGATTTTACGATCTCCCAGGTCAACATATGTGCAGACCTGCTAGTGCCTGAACCCCCTTTGTGTGTATATACAAGCAGAAGATCAAATATGCACGTTAAAGATCCTGCAATCCATGTCTATGGTCAGTGGGTTATGGAAACAAGAACATACCCAAAATGCACACCCCCAAAAACGGAGTATGGCTGCCTAAATGGCGGGGTAAAAACGATCATACACGTAAAAGCCCACTCATGTACATATGAGCAAAATTGGAGTTGCAGCCCATGAATGCAGAAAGAGAAGAAGTTTGCTGCTCAAGCAGCACAAAGCCCATCATTAAACACAAGTTCCTCTGTTACATCTTTGAGCAAAATAATTATATGTATTCATACAGACTTAAAAGCAGATTCAAGCCATATTCAATGCTTTCTTTACTGTTTCTGCATGTATTCCCATGCATTTAGTGTACCTCAGTACTAAATTAAGTATACTGCAGCAGTTACTTGGACATTTTTTACCAAGACATACCATACAAACATCCACACACTTACTGAGTTTCTTGAAGTACAGTTTCCCCACATGAAGAGCACAACCAGACTGAGAAAAAAACTAAAGTGGGCTGGCGGATAATTCGTTTTTAATCCAGCCTTCAACCCACCTCTCGCTCTTCTTACTGTAAACTTGAAGCTGAACACCTTGACCCAATCTTTTCACTTCCTCATTATTGTGAGTTGCTTGGCTGCTCTGAACTACAACTACCCAAAGACCATGCTGGGAAGGGCAAATGCAGTTTTTATACTCGGTAGTATTTCAGTTTCTTGGCATCATAAGTACGCTTAGTAACAGCTTGTGAAAGGGATGGTTAACCTCACCTGACGCAAACCGGTGAAATACTGAAACCGACAACTTTCTGTCAGGAACAGTCGTCTGCTAAACGTGTGACGTTTGGAGTTTGTGCATCCAGAAAACGCCCCCACAACCCTCGTCACACCCTCCACCAAAGACGCATAAAATCAAAGATAATGAAATTAATGAATTATTAAATACAAACTTTACCTGTAAGAAAGAACAACGACCATCGACTTCTGCCAGCAACTTTCCAACCCTGGTTTGCTCTCAAGGAAAGAAATACTGACTCTCCGAGCAAGCCACTAAATTTAGACGGCAAAATGAACAAGCTTGCAAAAATAGCCTGGCGAACACACAGATTGGCTGGGTTAACCAAACCGGATATGACGTATGGTCCGCGTGTCGCAATCACGTTTTCCTGGGTTGCAGACTACGCACTTTGTCTTTCAGGACTGGACAGGCAACTTGCATCAGTGACATGAACGCACACGCTTACGGACACTCGATACTAACACAGAGGATTATGGAGAACACACCGGCGAACGTTTGAGTTGAAGGAACCTACCAAAGCCTTGCATGTGTTGAGTTAGTTGTCAATGGCAACCGTTGCTGTGTTTATCCAATCGCAATACAAAAGATGGCTTTTAACAAATTCTGCACAATCCTGCAGAAAGTTCACACACACACACACACACACACACACACACCAAAAAAATCCACACATATAAGGATATACACTGTTGTTGTTTTTTCCAGTTTGTCAATGAAGTGTCACTGCATTTGGGCAAAATCCATAATTTATTATATACACTACACCACATCTGTTAGGCAGCTCTACACCACATCTGCTAGGCAGATGCCTAACTAAACAGCAGCATCCAACTGGCTTTATCAGGCCTTGAATGAATGCATATATATTTACATTAATTTTGTGTACCTATCAGAGTGGATTTCTTCTACATAATTTTGCTAGAGGACAACACTTTTGTTGCTACTTGTTCTTTTTTAATGCACCAAGTGTGTGCTGCACACAGGACCTTGGCTTATCATCTCATCCAGGTGACTGTCGACGCTCAGTTTGATTTTCCAGTCAAACTTGGGAAACTGGGTGAGAAAGGGAATTGAATGCAGACCCTCACGGACATCTTCACTTCTGCCAACTACCTCCACCATACTTCTTTTCTTAAAGAAGTTTTCACACACACATACACACACACACATGCATATGCACACACACACACACACACACACACACACACACTAATCCTGCAATCCATGTCTACGGTCGGTGGGTTATGGAAACAAGAACATACCCAAAATGCACGCCCCCCAAAACGGAGTATGGCTGCCTACATGGCAGGGTAAAAACGATCATACATGTAAATGCCCACTCATGTACAAATGAGCAAACGCGGGAGTTGCAGCCCATGAATGCAGAAAGAGAAGAAGTTTACTGCTCAAGCAGCACAAAGTCCATCATTAAACACAAGTTCCTCTGTTACATCTTTGAGCAAAATAATTATATGTATTCATGCAGACTTAAAAGCAGATTCAAGCCATATTCAATGCTTTCTTTACTGCTTCTGCATGCATTCCCATGCATTTAGTGTACCCCAGTTTGATTTTCCAGTCAAACGTGGGAAAATGGGCGAGAACGGGAATTGAATGCAGACCCTCATGGACATCTTAATTTCTGCCAACTACCTCCACCATACTTCTTTTCTTAAAGAAGTTTTCACGCGCACATACACACACACACACACACACACACAGCACTGTAAAAGAATTGCCACCTTTGTGCATGTGCATACAATTATGTGTGTGTGTGTGTGTCAATGCATGCTTGTGTTCACACATGTGCATGTCTGTGTGACAGTGTGTGTGTGTGTGTTTTGGGAGGGAGAAGGGGAGGAGCTGGGGTGTTTGGATGTGTGAAGTGGCAGGGTGCATTCATTTGTTCTGTTGTGTTATGTCTATACATTATTAATGTTTTTGATTACCTCCCATCCCCTCATCAATTCACTTCTCCCCCTTTCCTTCGTTTTTATGTATGTATATTACATTGACAGATTTTTTAACAAGGAATAAAAAAAAAAAAAAAGGTTAACTGCAATGGTGGTAAAATTACAAGAGAGCACCAACAGGGCTATCAAATAAACTTTGAACTACTTCAAAAGCAGATGGAGCAGGGCCATTGTCTTTCTTTCAATCTGTGTAATTAAGGTCATCCTCTTCTGCATTTAAGGGCTGCAACTCATGTTCACTCACACCTATGAGTCTACTTTTATGTGTATGACTGTTTTTATCCTCCTGCCATATAGGCAACCATACTGTATTGGGGTGGAGGTGGGGGAGGAGGGGTGGGGGGGCCTAGGGGCGGGGGGGTGGGGGGGCATGCTCAGCATGTTCTTATTTCCATTGAAAGCTGATATTGACATGGAATAAAGTGTCTTTAAGCATGTCTGCACATACGGGACGTGGGAGATGAGAGAAAAAAATCTTCACCCTTAACACACCAGGTGCTGTGACCAGGACCAAATTTCTAACATTTTAACCAGTCCACTAATGTGCCCATCATAATCAAAGTCAAAGGTGGCAAGTAATGTTCACGTTCCATCTAGATAATACATTATAAGCTCAGTGTCATGTATAATAACTGAGGTGCAGTTTGTTTGGGGTTTCCTCCTGATGTTTCTATAAAAAAAAAAGTTAGATGCATGTATAATTACTTAATGTGAAGAAATGCATACAGTCTCTTTGGGAATAGAAGATTTGAACATAATCTGGTCTTGACTGCATTTGAGTTCTGAATCATTGTACTTCTTAAGTTCTGCTTTGCTATTTCTGTGAAAGTTTTTAAAGTGCGTTGTTTCATGTGTGTGTGTGTGTGTGTGTGTGTGTGAGAGAGAGAGAGAGAGAGAGAGAGAGAGAGAGTGAGTGAGTGAGTGAGTGAGTGAGTGAGTGTGTGTGTGTGTGTGTGTGGGCGTGGGTGTTGTGGTGTGTGCATGCATGTGCAGGAGTACATGTCTGCTGATCCTTTGGTTCTGTTGTCTTTACAAAATCTTAATTTCTGCTGAGAAGCTTCAATCTGTATCATCAACATCTGTGACTTTTACCTCACACACTTTTTCACATTGGCTTAATGTCAAAATTCATTTACTACAAAAGTGATTTAGAATAAGACAGGCATATAATTATTCACTCAGTGATTTAAACACAGTAGAGAGGGGGCTGGGTTAAATGAAAAGTAAAACGGGCGTGGGCGCGCGAGTATTTGTGTGTGTGTGTGTGTGTGTGTGTCTGTGTCTGTGTGTGTAGTAGTAGTAGTAGCAGTAGTCTTCAGTTTAACGTCTTCCACTTTAAGTGATATTAGACGAGAAAAAAAAAGGGGGGTGGAGGGCGGGGCGTGGTGGTGGGAATGGTATTGGGCAGAGGGTGAAGAATGGTGTGTGTGTATGTGTGTGTGCATGTGTGTGCGCATGTGTGTGTGTGGTGGGGAAAAATACAGAGCACTGGAAAAAATAAAACATTAAAAGGGGAGACATAGGCATAATATAGAACTAGAAGGAAACGCTAACATCAAACAACTGTAACAACTATAACAAATGTCCAATTGGACTATGCAGCAAACCTTCTGCAATAGCAGATAACATCTTGAAATTGTCAAAAAAAAACATTCAAAAGATTTTTCCGAGAAGTTTGGTAAAAACGATTTCAGAATCTGACATTCAAAGAGTATATGTTTGCTAGAAATAGATTCTCCACATATGCATTTAACATCTCTGCTGAACTTTGTTATAAAAGCGTTCAGCTTTATCCTGTTTGATAATACCTGAATTTGCCTTAATTTGAATAAATTACTGAATGTATTTGATTGATTGATAGATTCCGGTTGTTGAATATTATTTATACTTTTATTTAAAACTTTGCCATTTTGCTGGTATACTTCCCTGACTTTGCTCCATGATGCTTTTTCTAGTAAGCGGTACCCCTCTTGTACAGTCAAAGGCACATAAAGTTCTGTGGTTCCCTGTTGGTGTTTTGCACCTTTTCTTGCAGCCCTGTCAGCCCATTCATTATATAGGAGACCAAGTTGAGAAGGAACCCAACAAAAAGTTATATGTGTTCCTCTCAAATTCAAAAGATGTACAATGTGACTTAGTTCTAGTATTATTTTGGCCTTGTTCTTACAATTTGATGAGTTTAAAGCATATAATACAGATTTTGAGTCCGGCAACACAAAATAAGACTTGTAGAAGGCAAACTCTGTGTGTGTGTGTGTGTGTGTGTGTGTGTGTGTGTGAGAGTGTGTGTGTGTGTGATTCGTGCACACGTGACAGATTGAATCTGATATGGTCACCGAAAGTGCTTAAAACATAAATTACGTCTCTTCTTCCAATTCAATGTGAATGTGCAACATGGGGGGAAAAATGTCAGTCACATTATGCGCTGCTTAGTTGGAAAACCTGTTACTTTGACACAGAAGTTCTATTGCGGGGTAGGACAGTTCACGGGGTAGTTATATCGGAAATATTGTCATTTTTATCTCACCGTAGGTGTGGTCGGCCGGCAGGGCACTATTGGGAACCGCAACAATGTTTTCACAACGATTGTGAAGTGTTTGGGGCCGTGGTCCCGGTTGACCAATCACCATCAGGATTTACTAATTTCTATTTTTAACTTTTCGGGGTCAAGGTTACAGAAGCATACCGAAACAACCTTTCCAAGTCTACGCATTTCGAACCATGCTCTGAGACACAATCAACAGCAGTTGAAATATTTTTGCTTTATCTTATATATGTCCTGATTAAAAGCATTCGCTGGCTGGGACGGGAGCTTTCGCCAACTCACCTTTCACCGGAAATAAAGTTAGAATGTGGACAAGGGTGGGACACTCCACACTTCCGGTCTTTTCGATTGTTGACCTCCTAGAGTAACTGAGTTCACTGGTGTCAATTCACAGTTCACCCCGAATTGGCGGCTTCCTTGACCATTCATGCTGGTGAACTCAGAATGCAGGGCCCATATGTGGGGAATGCGCGATGGCTAGCTGCTTACCTCACAGATATCGACACGACAGTGAAAACAAAAGCAGAGTGGAGAAACTGGTGCAGACGATCCGATCCAAGAGGATCAAACTGCTTGCTCTGGATTTCGATCTGACGTTCATCGATATTCATACACATGGCACTTGGGAAGACACCCTCGACGCCTTAATTCAGCACGTGCGACCTTGTATGCGCGATTTGTTGCAGCATGCCCAACAGAAAGGGGTGTATGTGTGCATTGTCACTTTTCATCCAATGTCCTGGCTTATTCGTGATCTGCTGCGAAAGATATACCCCAAAAAGTCAGTGCGTGTGTTAAATTTAATCTTAATGTTGATAATTGACTCATAGAACATCATATATAATTAACATACGTGTGCTTGTAATTTTTAAATAAATTTAGGCTTGTGGGTTGTGTGCATGCAAACACACAGGCACACACACATGACTCAGGTTTACTCATATAATTTGCATGCAAGGTCCAACAGATTTCAGAGACAGAAGAATACTACTTACTGACTTGACTGACAATTATCTGCCTCTTATTTCTGTTAATTATTAGTGTTAATGGGTATTGACATAACAGTCAAAGCAAGATGGTGTGCTTGCATTCACACGCACACATTCAAAGACTTGGTAGGCAATGGATTCAAAATTAGGTCCCCTAACGGATTCAAAACTAAGTTATCTTAAAACGAAAGATCATCCTGAACTGAGCATCTCAACAAAAATTAAAACCCTTGACCCCAAGAAGACCAAGATCATGAGTTTGGTGCTCTACCAACTGAGGTACTCCCACCCCCCAGTATTCTGATTTCAATGCCCATTCATCTTAATCCCTCTGTGCTCAGCAGCACACAAGGCCACCACCAGATAGATCTCCAGTGTTGCCCATCTTTGGTTTGACAGAGTGCCAGATTCATGTCTCACCCATGCCCTACTTAATGTATTATATAATAGTATGCAGAACTGTTGGCATTGTCGTGTAATGTGAACCTTTAGTTCTTTTTGTGTTGGTTTTTTTGTTGTTTTTTTTATTGGGGTGCTATAGTCCTGGTGTGTTGACATAGTGTCCCATTTCAAGTACTTTGCATTATAAATTTAGTCTTCCCTTGTTGGAATAATTGACTAGACGTGTGTGTGTGTGTGTGTTTGTGTGTTCATTTTTTCATGGGAGAGAATATATAGTCTGATGCTAGTTATTATGTACTGTATCCTTCCTGTATTATATATATATATATATATATATATATATATATATATATATATATACATACATACATGTATATGTCTGCTATTTCACTGATACGCAATGATTCTGAGTCAATATACTCATGGAACTGGCCCTGAAGGCACTATGCTAACTGTGTGTAAAGGGGGACCATTATTCTTCTGCCTCTTGTTTTTAATGACAGGTCACAAAATAACTTTCATACGTTTTATTCAGATCACACACAAACACACAGAGCAGGAGTTTTTTTTTTAGTAGTGAGAGTTTATGCCTCTTGAAAAGGATTTCGTGAAAGGCTTAGTTAGTGGCATGCAATAGAAATCCTCAAAGCAGAACACCACAACTATTGCTATGATTAGTTTGTAGAACTTTAGAAATGCTGCACATTTTAACATCTTCATGGTTGTAACTTATGTTGCATGTTTGATGATGTTTAGGGGTATTATATAACTTGTGCAGCTTGATTTGCAGAGTGGCTGATAACATATACCTGCAGGCAGCACCAGCCCATAGATCAAGGCGAGAAAATCCTGGGGGGGAGTTCACAGGGAAAGAATGGCACTTGCAAAAGGTGGTGGCTGAGATTCTTAAAGACCACAAGGTGTGTGAGTCTCTTTTTACCAGTATGATCTTTTTTGTGTGTGTGTTTTTGTGGGGATTTTCTTTCTCTTGAAATGACAAAGTTAATGTCTGTTGCTGTTAGTTACTAAGTACAACAAAGCATACAGCTTAGTCACTTTAGTACAAATGTTGCTTGCTTACCAGTAGGATTATATATTTTCTTAAAAAGACAAAGGACAATATCTAGTGCACTTCAGCAAGACAAAAGCTTACAACTTTAAGCAACGTTTGTACAATTGTTGCTGTCACTTACTAAGAAAAAGGCATGTGACTTAGGATTCTGCAGTGGCTTTAATTAATTTTTAAGAAGTTGTGTGCTTGAGTCTTGCCAAGAGTATCAGACTTTATTGTACAAGTTTAGTTATTGTTCAGCCATTACCTCTTATTTGTTGTTGCTGCATCTAGATAATTCCTTTCAACATGCTACTGTTACAAGCCACTAGAGCCTGTTTGTGTTTCATCATCCCCCATCTTGAAATTTTCTTGAAGGGGCACTGACAGTAGTATCCAATAATTACAATACAGGGTGTGATCGGCTGTTGCCTTCATGGATAATGAAAGTAGACATATCAAGCTTTCTGATCAGAGGGGTTTTTTTTTGTTGTTTTTTTTGTTTGTTTTTTTGACATATCAACGTTAAATTGTAACAGAGAAAAATCCTGAACTGATGCGGACATTTATATATATATATATATATATATATATATATATATATATACTACATGGGGCAAACAGCAATGCATTTTTCATGATGTATAATATATACCTCATAGAGCACTGAAGAGGTTAAAATTCACCAGAGATTCGAAAGTTAAGAGGGTTAATTCCATTTCATTGTTCATGGTACAAATGACTTGATCCACCTAGATAAAGTGACTGATGTTAATACATGTACCAAATGCTGTGTGTGTCAGGTGACCATTGACAAGCAGGACATTTTACTGCTGGACGATGACTTGACCAACGTCAGCATGGCATGTAGTCATGGTCACCACTCCATGCAAGTACAGGTCAAGGAAAAGGTCATCGACTACAGCACGCTGGAGAGTTTCGAGAGAATGTTGCGCATTGCCGGGTGATCGAGGGACTGTCACACATTGCCAAATGATCAAGAGAATGTTGTGCATTGCCGAACGATCAAGGGAATGTTGTGCATTGCCAAATGATCAAGAGAATGTTGTGCATTGCCGAATGATCAAGGGAATGTTGTGCATTGCCAAATGATCAAGAGAATGTTGTGCATTGCCGGATGATCAAGGGAGTGTTAGGCATTGCTGAATGATCAAGGGAATGTTATGCATTCCCTGATGATCAAGGAAATGTTGTGCATTGCTGGATGATCAAGGGAATGCTAAACATTCCTGGATGATCAAGGGAATGTTGTGCATTGCTGGATGATCAAGAGAATGTTGTGCATTGCTGGATGATCAAGGGAATGTTACACATTGCTGGATGATCAAGGGAATGTTACACATTGCTGGATGATCAAGAGAATGTTGTGCACTGCCAGATGATCAAGGGAATTTTGTTCGTTTTACTTTAAGGATCATTGACTGGACTGGCTATTTTTGTGATGTACTACCGTTGTGTTCAGAATTTATAGGCTTTTATTGTGACTTAAAAAAAAAAAAAATTTAAGCAGAAGAAAAAGTGGCAGAGGAGGAAGAAAAAAACCTGACAAGCTTTAACCTCGATTTTCTTATTTAAAAAAAAACAACCCAAAACAGATAATAAACAGAGTGTATATCTATAGTAAATCAGGCTAGAAGCACGGTTGTGAGACTGATACCCGAAGAGGAACATCAGAAATATTTAATAATTCTGGACAATACATTTGCCAGACAGTGTGATTTGGGAATATATTTTATTGGTTGATTTGGCTGTCCTATTTTGTGATTATTTATATTCTTGGAGATAATCCAAGGGGAATGCTCTGCATTGTGATATTTATTTATTGAAATGGATGGATAATTTCCTTGGTGAGAAGCCGGTTTTATTTATTAAAGACTGCAACTGACTGCTGATGCACCTCAGTCAACAAAAAACATTAGATGTCAAATCAAGTTAATCCCAACACCCAGTTGATACCAGAACTTCTGACAGACTTTGATTTAAGGTGGTTCTGGAACTCCCTGCCTTTGCTGTTGAAGAGGGGGTTCTGGAACGATGCTTAAACACAACTCCCCCAAGTCGGGCTTTTGTTTTACGGATACCTGATTTTTCTTAGCCACATACTGGAAACTGATCTGTGATCGTCACTGACGTATGCTATAAATGAGCTGTCATTACCATCTGCTTTGTCTTTTGATGTCCCTACGCCATCTGATAATGTGTTGAGGGAACTTCCACGATTACTGAAACTTTACAGAATGAGATCTAAGACTGCCTTATGCAAAATCAAAAGTGTGTGTAAGAATGAACACAGAATGTCAGTTGTTTTCTGTAATGATCTGTTATGCTTGCTCCAGCACTTGATGTATTTGTTGTGTTCAAGCTGTGAAAGCGTTAGCACATTTAGCACATCTTGGGCACACAGTGTATGCAGATCCATTTGAAGATGTATCCCAAAGTTGAGTTACATGCATTGTAAGATGGTGTATTATAAACACCACAGTTTTATTATGACACGTTGTTAAAGGCCCCATCAAAGAGAAAATTCGTACAGAGTCACATATATGCTTCTTTTCTTTAAAAAAAAAAAAAAAAAAAAGATGTTGTTACCTATGCGTGTTGTTTTCACAAGTTGTTCATGTTGAATGTATAGTTTATTTCCCGGTGGATCATGTGATGAGCAGAGATCAGGTTGGGTTCAATAGACAATAGGTCATATGACCGGAAGAACATAAAATCAATAGGTCATTTTGAAAATCAATAGGTCAAATATCACCCGGTTAATGCAAAAGTGGGAACGCCAATTCTTCTTGCCGAAGCTCGCGAAAGGCAGCGATAAAGATTCATTTCGGATTTCGTTTCATCACGGATCCGTATTTTAATAAACCAGTTTATAGTCATTTCCTGTAGGAGCAGACGAAAAAGCGATCGCGATCGTTAAAAAGAGAGAGAGAGAGAGAGAGAGATGGTTACTTTGGTTGACCGACTGGTCATAAAAACAATAAGTCATGTGACCTGGCAACTTGAAAAACAATAGGTCATTTCAAAATTAAATGCGCTCAGTGACCGATGACCGATGTCGAACCTGATCCCTGGATGAGAAATGAAAACAGTGAGTGACCATTGTTACTGATTGAGCTTTTTCTGTCCACAGTGTCTTGTACGTCCAACAGAGGGTAGAGAGCACTGATTAATAAAAAGAAAATATTTGAATATGGAATTGGAATTCCCTGGGTAACATTTTCACCCTGGTTCCTTTTTGCACAGATGTCAGTATTACATCGAGAATATAGATGGTACACACAGTGAGAAACTGAGAAAATGGCAACAGATTACCTTTAACATTTGTCTTGAAGATCATACACCCAAGTCTTGATTCCAAGACTTGCAAGTGTTTGTAAAGTATTGAACATCTTTGTGGCCATTCTGCATTTATTTTGTTGTGGCCATGTATGTTCAAACTAATTATCAGCTTGTAAATATTTTTTCTTTCATTTCTTTTAAATGTAAAATGTAGATATAACCTGTAGTTCTGTAAGCAGGGGATGAATTGACATACGGTACCAGACTTGTCAAACGAAGGAAATTAACATGACAGAAAAGGGAGAATATTAAAAACATTTGACAATGATTTGCATATATATATAAAGAATGATTACTTGAAATAGTTGAAAAAAATGGTATCGCCACCTCTAACGTAATTGTTACTTAGCTTGGCAGTGATAGTGTTTTGAAATCTTCCAAACAAATATTTGTTAAGAATATGTTTATTACAGTTTTATCTTCCTTCTAAAATATTATAAACTGTCAGAACTGTAGATTCAGAGAAATAAACAAACAAAACAAACAGCCATATCAAAAGCTGTCACTGTCAGCGCCTTCAGAACGTCCTCAGATTTTGAAGTATTGCATTGTGTTACTTAGTGTCACAACAACAGATTTTCTCTGTGTGAAACTTTGGGCTGCTGTCCACCGGAAGGATGTGTCACCACAGTGCAGTGTCGCCACAGTGCAGTGACACCACATGACAGTGCAGTGACAGTGACACTGGAATGCAGTGACACCACATGACACCGCAGTGCAGTGACACCACATGACAGTGCAGTGACAGTGACACTGGAGTGCAGTGACACCACATGACACCGCAGTGCAGTGACACCACATGACACCACAGTGCATTGACAGTGACACCACAGTGCAGTGACAGCACAACACAGTGACACCACAGTGCAGTGACAACACAGTGCAGTGACACCACATGACACCACAGTGCATTGACACCACATGACACCACAGTGCAGTGACAGTGACACCACAGTGCAGTGACACCACAGTGCAGTGACAGTGACACCACAGTGCAGTGACAGTGACACCACAGTGCAGTGACACCACAGTACAGTGACACCCACAGTGACAGTGACACCACAGTGCAGTGACAGTGACACCACAGTGAAGTGACACCCACAGTGCAGTGACAGTGACACCACAGTGCAGTGACAGTGACACCACAGTGCAGTGACACCACAGTGCAGTGACAGTGACACCCACAGTGACACCACAGTGCAGTGACACCACATGACAACACAGTGACACCACAGCGCAGTGACACCCACAGTACAGTGCAGTCACACCCACAGTGACACCGCAGAGCAGTGACAGTGACACCACAGCACAGTGACACCACAGCGCAGTGACACCACACCACCATAC
Source organism: Babylonia areolata (assembly GCF_041734735.1). Lineage (NCBI taxonomy): Eukaryota > Metazoa > Mollusca > Gastropoda > Neogastropoda > Buccinidae > Babylonia > Babylonia areolata. The sequence continues at coordinate 37,136,399 of NC_134904.1, read as the reverse complement.
AGTCACACCAATGTTTCTTTTTCTTCTCTTTTTCTGTCTGCAAGTGAGTTCGTTTGGGTTTTTTTTTGTGTGTTTTTTTTTTACTACCAAAGTGGAAATTATGTAAGGATTTAAGATTTGTGACCAGTGTCAGTATCAGTAGCTCAAGGAGGCGTCACTGCGTTTGGTCAAATCCATATACACTACACCACATCTGCCAAGCAGATGCCTGACCAGCAGCGTAACCCAACGCGCTTAGTCAGGCCTTGAAAGAAAAAAAATTAAATTAAAAAAAGTAATAAGATCAAATAAATTAAATTAAATTACTTTATTTAAAGATCATCTGTTGCTGAAGAGCAAAAAAAGAAAAAAAGAAAGGGAAAAAAAAGTTGTCAAAGGTATATGGTAGATCAGCTGTTGCCAAAAGTGCAACAAGAAAAAAGATTTTTTTTTTTCTTTTTTGGTGATTCTTTTTTGAAGATTGATGACAAATAAGCAGTTGTCAAATGAGTCATGAAATTATATGAACACCTTGTAATTGATAAACAGAGATATGTGGTGTCTGGATAGTGATATTGTGAAACGATAAATTTGGAGCTGTTGTTTTCTGAAGGAGCAAGAAATCTACTCAGATAATTGACTCGTAGACAGCATGTATATAAACTGTTAAAGTTCTACAGGCAGAACCAAGTCTTCCATTTTTTTTTTTTTTTTTTTTTTTTTTTTTTTTTTTTTTAGTTTGTGTTGGAGATCTTCTGCATCTGTGGGCTGCAACTCCCACATTCACTCGTATGTGCACTTTTATGTATATGACTGTTTTCACCCGGCCAGGTAAGCAGCCATACTTCGCTTTCGGGGGTATGCATGCTGGGTATGTTCCTGTGTTTCCATAACCCACCGAACGCTGACATGGATTACAGGATCTTTAATGTGCATATTTGATCTGTTTGTGCATACACACGAAGGGGGTTCAGGCACAAGCAGGTCTGCACATATGTTGACCTGGGAGATTGGAAAAATCTCCACCCTTTACCCACCAGGCGCCGTTACCAAGATTCAAACCGGGGACCCTCAGATTGAAAGTCCAACACTTTATCCACTCGGTTATTGCGCCCTTGTGTTGGGGGTAACTGGTTGGGAACATGATGTGCAACATGTCAGAATGAGACAATGTAGGGTTTTTGTCTCGTCTTGTGCTATATTACCTTAAGTTTTTGTCCAAAATAGGTCTTTGTTATTCAGAGTGGAAACATAAGACACAGGTTCAGTATCACTGTGTATAAGAATGGAACAAAAACTACTAGTCAAATAACAGGTGTAATAAATGCCCCATATCCATCTTAATTTTCATGAGACTAAGTCTGGTCATTTGTTGTCAATCTGATTTGAAAGATTGATCATATAGAGCTTTCCTAAGTCATGTTCTGCCTTGATTACTGTTACTGATACCAGTGAAATAAAATATTCTCCCTCCAGATATTTTTTGTTTAAGAAAGAAAGGAAGAAGAAAAGTTTATGTAGGTATACTTTTTTTTTTGTATATGTGTGTCACTGACTATATTATTTGCAGATGAACTGAATTGTGTGTACTTGCTGAATACATATATTTACCGAGTAAGGGAGTGGAGTCAATGCAAGGGCAAAACTGGTGTTATTTTGTTACTTTGCCCCTTCATTCTGGGTTCCCAGTGCATGTAATAATACTGTACATGTTCACATTGCAGTCACTCGTACACACATTTCCCCCTGCCCCTTCCCCTCACCTAAACATATCTCAGTCTCTGCCATCCATCCATCCTTGTTAAGTCACAGGTGTTTGTGGGTTGTCCTAAAATGGGAGACGGTGTTCGGCATGTCAGCCCGTGTCTCCCCACCTCAGCGCTCGGCTAAAATCAGAGACTGACATAAGCTTACAATTGGGCCAACAGCAAAGTGAGAGTTGTCTGATCAATGGTTTAAAGCAACTCTGCAGTGGGAATTCATTTACAGCTCAGTCTTTTGTTAAGGACTTCGACTCAAACTGGAAGACAAGATTGCGCAGGCCCTTAGTGTTGCAGCTTTGGGGGCTAGTTGGCCTTTGGGAACCATCCCAACGCTGACTGTCTTAAAGCCCTAAAGCCTAGAGAGTGGGGATGTAACTTGGGCAAGACACTCTCCACTATAGTAAAATTCTAACCCAGACAGTTGGGACAGCAGTTGCCTCCTCTGCTGCTGAGATGGTCATAGTTGGAGACTACTGACTATCATACAGTTATTGTCTCCTCTTTTGGGGCGTTAGAGTGTGTCATATAATTAGGTCTGACTCCATTTTCTGCTGACAGTGTTGAGTTGCTAATGCTGTACGATCTCTCCATATCTTTCTTCTTCGTTGTATGGTCACTGATGATAAATAAATAAGCAAATAAATTTATTTATTTATTTATTATTATTATTATTATTACTACTACCCCTTTTTTATATATTATTATTTATTTATTTATTTACTTACGTACGCTTATCTATTATTTATTCACCTTTTTTTTTTTTCTCAAGGCCTGACTAAGCGCGTTGGGTTACGTTGCTGGTCAGGCATCTGCTTGGCAGATGTGGTGTAGCGTATATGGATTTGTCCGAACGCAGTGACGCCTCCTTGAGCTAATAAAACTGAAACTGTTTGGTCACTTGCCTGGGCCATTGGTTAAACTTTCATTGATCTTTCAGTTGGGTTTTGTCAGTGTCCTTCTTCTTCTGCGTTCGTGGGCTGCAATTCCCACGTTCACTCGTATGCACACGAGTGGGCTTTTACGTGTATGACCGTTTTTACCCCGCCATGTAGGCAGCCATACTCCGTTTTCGGGGGTGTACATGCTGGATATGTTCTTGTTTCCATAACCCACTGAACGCGGACATGGATTACAGGATATTTAACGTGCGTATTTGATCTTCTGCTTGCGTATACACACGAAGGGGGTTCAGGCACTAGCAGGTCTGCACATATGTTGACCTGGGAGATCGGAAAAATCTCCACCCTTCACCCACCAGGTGCCGTCACCGTAATTCGAACCCAGGACCCTCAGATTGACAGTCCAACGCTTTAATCACTCGGCTATTGCGCCTGTCTGTCAGTGTCCAAATATGGATATCTGACTGGAATGATCAGCATCTTGATTTTTAAGTCGGGGTTGTAGTGGTAAATGCTCTTTTGATCACATTATTATTGATATTAATAGTATTTTTATCAAATGCTTTTTTTTTATATCACTGTTGTTGTTAATGGTATAAAAATGAATTCTCTTTGATTACTTTTGGGTCTAATTGGTATTACTAGTGTTTAGGTTTTTTTCTTTTCTATTTTACAGTGGAAAAAAAAAAATTTTTTAATGGATTGAACTAAATCTGAATCTTTTTACTGTGGTCTGAAAATGGGAGGGATCATTTTGTTGTGTGTTTTTTTTCTTCCTGCAAGCAATGCAGTTGGATTTCTTGTCCATCAGCAATTCACAACATTGCTTTACTTTCGATGTGTGTTGTCTTCAGACTTAAGGATCCACATTAAAACAAATGCACTTGCACTTGCAGAGAGGAGAAAAAAAGATATAGATATATATATATGTGTGTGGGTGGGTGGCACTGCACCATGGCTTGTGTCATCCATATGTGACTCCTCCTCCCCCCCCTGGGTAGAGCAGCCTGAATTTCACACAGAGAAATCTGATTCATTTTGTGAAATGCTTTTGTGTTGTTTTATGTCAGTTTGATATTTTCTTCAGACAGTGGACTTTATTATCAATAATGTGCTTGATTTGGACAGCTGATAGCCTGTCCACTGTTGTGCAGACTTGATTGTGAATTCTTTGTGGTTGTGATGAATGAGCGGCTCCTCACACATGCACACCCCGTACCTCTCCTACCTGCACCACCCCCATCCCCCTCCCCCTGCCCGTCCCCCTGCCACCCCACCCACCCCCAACTCCCTTTCTCTCCACCGTAGGGGTGCCGGGGAGTCTTTCAGTAATAGATAGCATCCCCGCCTTTTGGAAATTGTGTGCTAGAAATTTCTGCTTTTTCTATTGTTCTGTCTATTTCTGCCTCTTTTTTTTTTTCATTTTTTTTTTTCATTCACTGTTGTCTCCTTTCTTGCCTTCCCAGTCTGTTCCCCTTTCTTTTTTTCAAGCAAGCCTTGACACTTTTTTCTCTTTTCCGCAGTCTGTGATGTACTATATCTGTGTTGTTTTGCTCTGGCAACTAGGTAGTGAGATGTAAACACTGGGATGGGCACTAGATGTATGGCCTTTTTAAATGTATTTTTTGTTTGGCTTTGAAGTGTGTTTTCCTTTTTTATGATTTTTTTTTTTGTAATCTGGGGATGATGAATTAACTGGAATGGCTGGCGTCCTCAGCATGGCCTAGTCTTATTCGCCATAAGGAGCTTAAAATGGTTGGGATACTGTATCATGAACTGTTTATGTTTCGTGGGTTTGTCTTGGTGTTGTTTTAAAGATGTGACAGTGTTTGCGTTGACCCGGTTGAGCATTTGCATGGTTTGACAGTCCTGATGTGGCCCAGTGCCGGTCAGCTGGACTATTAAGTGACAAGAATTAAGAACAAGCCTTTCCACTGTTGTGCAGACTTGATTGTGAATTTTTTGTGGTTGTGATGAATGAGCGGCTCCTCACACATGCACACCCCGTACCTCTCCTACCTGCACCACCCCCATCCCCCTCCCCCTGCCATCCCCCTCCACCCCACCCACCCCCAACTCCCTTTCTCTCCACTGTAGGGGTGCCGGGGAGTCTTTCAGTAATAGATAGCATCCCCGCCTTTTGGAAATTGTGTGCTAGAAATTTCCGCTTTTTCTATTGTTCTGTCTATTTCTGTCTCTTCTTGCCTTCCCAGTCTATTCCCCTTTCTTTGCAAGCCTTGACACTTTTTTTTTCCTCTTTTTGTGTTGTCTGTTTTGCTGTAGTGACAGTGTTATTAATAAGCCTATATGGCTTTTTTATGTATTTCTTGTTTGGCTTTGAAGTTGTTTTGTTTGTTGTTGTTGTTTTTTTGTTTTTTTTTTTTTTTTTTTTTTTTTTTACAATGTTTTTGTAATCTGGGGGTGATAAATCAAGTGGAAAGGCTTACATCTTCAGGGTGGCCTAGTCTTATTTGCACTAAGGAGTTAAATGGTTAAGATAATGTGTCCTGAACTGTTATGTTTTGTGGGGTTGTCTTTGTTTTTTGTTGTTGTTGTTTTTTTTTTTGTAGATGCGACAGTGTTTGTGTTGACGCGGTACAGCATTTGTGCGGTTTGGCAGTCCTGATATGGCCCTGTGCGGTTGGCTGGACACAAGCAACAATAAGCAATAACCCCCCCCCCTCCCCCTCCCCTTCTCCTACTTCCTAGCTCTGTTAAATAGCATTTTAATTGGGACGAGTCATGGTTGTGACAAGTGAATGGCATCTCCTCCCTCCCTGCCCCCCCCCCACCCCCCCTCCCCCCTGCTTTCACTGCTGGTTGTGATTGTGAATGTTTCCACATGGTGGCCTTCTTGGCTGTCACCCTTTTTATTTTATTAATTAAAATAAATTATTAAACAAATTATACAGATGATGTTATGTATATACTTCAACCAAAAGACAGTCATGTGAGTTGTGTAAAAACTTGATTCTTGTCTTAGCTTAAGAGTAGTAGTAGTAGAAGTAGGCCTCCTTCGGTCATGGCTGACCATGGATAGAGTATATCTGACCTAATTTCTAATTGGGCTGTCTGCTTGGACCAAGCAGCGTCGCCTGTGACTGTAGAGACCGATGCGAGAGAGACAGTCTCTGTCGCAGCGGTCACATGTGTAAGCTGATGCTGGTCTGTTGGCTGCAGTCCCTTTTCTGCGAGCTCGCTTTTCTGCTGCAGCAGCTGACAGTTTGTCCTCACCAATCCGTAGCTGAATCTTGAGAGTGCTTCTCCATCTGTTGTGGTCATCTGCAAGGCCCTCCCAGGACTCAGTGTTGATCTCAAGCGCCTTCATGTCACGTTTGCAAACGTCTTTGTATCTCAACTGTGGGCGGCTGATGCTTCTCATCCCCATGGGGAGCTCTCCGTAAAGGATGTCTTTTGGGATGTGACCATCTTCCATGCAGTGAACGTGGCCCAGCCAGCACAGCCAACGCTGTCTCGGCATGGTACATATGGTCAGGAGGCCAGCGCAAGTCAGGACTTCGGTGTTTGTCACCTTGTCTTGCCAGGAGATGCCGAGTATGCGCCGTAGGCTTCTCAGGTGGAAGGTATTGAGCCTTTTCTCCTGACAAGCATGTGTGGTCCATGCCTCACTGCCATACAGCAAGGTGCTGAGGACGCAGGCATTGTATACAGCCATCTTTGTCTTCGTGGTCAGCTTGGGATTTGTCCACACTCTTTGTGTGAGGCAGGCTAGCATTGTGGCTGCCTTCCCGATCCTCTTGTCGATCTTGGTGTCAAGGGAGAATAATAATAATAATAATAATGGATACTTATATAGCACACTATCCAGAAATCTGCTCTAGGTGCTTTACAAAAACGCTTTTGATAACATAAAACATTATATCTATGTTACATACACACACCAAAATGTGACCACACACACACACACACACGCACGCACGCACGCACGCACGCACGCACACACACACACACACACACACACTGCATACATACATATTAACATGCATGTGTATCTAACAGCTACCCTAACATATACGCACACACAGGCAGGCACAAACTTACATAAACACACGCACACACGATACACATTCATATACATGCATGTAGTTGTGGACCTGCCACAATTGAACTTAGTGCTGAGGGAAAAGGTGAGTTTTGAGACGAGATTTAAAAGATGCGAGGGAATCAGAATGACGGAGGTTATCAGGGAGCTTGTTCCACATCTTTGGCGATTGAAAAGAAAACGATCTGTGTCCATCTTAAGAACTTAAGAACACTTATGATATCAGGAATACACAGGTTAGATCAAGAACGTGCAGATAACATCAAGCATATGCAGATAACATCAAGAATGTGCAGTAACATCATGGTTAGTTACACAAAACACACATAATTATCTATTGATCTGTGTACAACAGAACCCACTTAATTATTTATTGTGGAGTGGAGTGATGGCCTAGAGGTAACGCGTCCACCTAGGAAGCAAGAGAATCTGAGTGTGCTGGGCGCTGGTTCGAATCATGGCTCAGCTGCCGATATTTTCTCCCCCTCCACTAGACCTTGAGTGGTAATCTGGACGCTAGTCATTTGGATGAGACGATAAACCAAGGTCCCGTGTGCAGCATGCACTTAGCGCACGTAAAAGAACCCACGGCAACAAATGGGTTGTTCCTGGCAAAATTCTGTAGAAAAATCCACTTCAATAGGAGAAACAAATAAAACTGCACGCAGGAAAATTTTTTTTTTAAAATGGGTGGCGCTGTAGTGTGGCGACACGCTCTCCCTGGGAAGAGCGCCCCAAATTTCGCACAGAGAAATCTGTTGTGATAAAAAGAAACACAAATACAAATACAAATCTATGTCTTTAAGCGTCATGAAGAATTGAAGTCTAATCAAACATTTGTTGTTGGTTGGGTTGTTGTTTGTTGTTGTTGTTTTTTCTAAGTGGATGAACCTTGCTGTGTAGGGCAACTCATTCTGAACTCTTTGTTTGTTTGTTTTTTGTCCTGCAAAACTCCCAGCTTTGCTGTGTGTTGCAGTCTTGTTGCTCCTGTCAGCATACCAGAGATGTCTTTCAGCAGTGAATAGTTTAGCCCCCCCTACATCCCCCCCCCCTTTCCCGGGCCCCCCACACCCAACAATAGGCACTAGCTGCCCATTCTGCAGTTATTTGCCTATATGGCCTTTTTTATGTAGTTTTTGTTTGGCTTTGAAGTGTTGGGTTTTTTTTCCCATTTTTTATGATTTTTTATAATCTGGGGATGATAAATTAAGCGGAATGGCTGGCGACCTCAGCATGGCCTAGTATTATTTGCCATAAAGAGTTAAATGGTTGGGATACTGTGTCATGAACTGTGTTTTGTGGGTTTGTCTTAGTGTTTTGTTGTTGTTGTTTTTTTTGTTAAATGTGACAGTTTTGTGTTGGTGCGGTTGAGCATTGGTATGGTTTGACAGTCCTTCCTGATATGGCCTTGTGTGATCGGCTAGACAATAAGCAACAAGAACAAGAATAAGCCCCACGCCCCGCCCCCCACCCCTCCCCTCCCTGTTGCCCGCTGAACCCATAGTCTGCCCCAGATATTTCCTTCGTTCCCATTGATTTCGTTGTCAGTTGTTTTTTGGTCTCTATATTTTTGTTTGTTTTGTTTTCTAATCAGTCTGTTGCCTCTTAGTATCACCCTTAGCCCAACCCTCGGCTTATATCACAGATTGACATAAGTTTACATTTGGGCCAACAGCAAAGTGAGAGCTGTATTATCAATGGTTTCATCAGTCAATGGGAAACCATTTACAGCTTAGTCTTTCTGTGAAGGACTGTGACTCTCAGACTAGGAGGCAAAATTGCACTGGCTCTTAGTGCTGCAGCCTTGTGGGCTAGTTGGCCTTTGGGAACCATCCCCAACGCCGACTGTCCTAAAACCCTCTTGGTCGAGAGAGTGGGGATGTACTTGGGCAAGACACTCTCCACTATAATCAAATTCTAGCCCAAAGTGTCGGAACAGCAGTTGCTTCCTCTGCTGTTCTGATGGTCATAGTCGGACACGACTGACTATCATATATATATCACCCTTCTGCATTTCCCATTCTATTCAGCTTTGGGGGTGGGGGGGGGTCACCTGAATTTTTTTTCCAATACAGTTGTTGAGCTTCTTTTTTTTTCATTTTTTTTTCACCAGTCTGCTTCCTTTGGATGCATGGTGAGTGATATTAAGGACACTGGGGTAGGAATCAAGCTGCCCATTTTGTTGCGGCATTTACCAGGATCGTCTATATATATATATATATATATATATATATATATATATGATAGTCAGTCGTGTCCGACTATGACCATCAGAACAGCAGAGGAGGCAACTGCCGTTCCGACTATCTGGGTCAGAATTTGATTATAGTGGAGACTGTCTTGCCCAGGTTACATCCCCACTCTCTCGGCCACGAGGGTTTTAGGACAGTCAGCATTGGGGTGGTTCCCAAAGGCCAACCAGCCCACAAGGCTGCAGCACTAAGAGCCAGTGCAATTTTTCTTCCTAGTTTGAGAGTCATAGTCCTTCACGAAAGCTGTAAATGGTTTCCTATTGACTGGAGAAACCATTGATAATACAGCTCTCACTTTGCTGTTGGCCCAAATGTAAACTTATGTCAATATATATATATATATATATATATATATATATATATATATATATATATATAAAGCATTTGTTTGTTTAATGGATAGGTAGGTTTTCGATTTGGAAAGGCTATAATAAGTGATTAAATGGAGTTGTTAGCATCTGAAAGACAGCATATGTTACTTATCATAGGAGTTTAGTGGTGTGGTTGAATCACTTGGCATTGTTTTTATATCTAAAGTACTGTCAGTTTCTGATTTGGACTTTTTGAGTTTTGACTTGAGGATAGTTCCAATTCGAGCATATGTGAATTTATTCTTCATTGGGCACTGCGCTTGGTTTGAGGATGAACTTGGCGTGAGTATTGGCTGTGGATGTTGGCATGCTTTCTGCCAGAAATGGGATCCAGAACGTTGAGGCAGGTGGCAAAGAGCAAGATTGGTGACATATTCGTTGCAGACAGTTACATGTGTTTTGTTGGTCTGTGTTCAGCGTGTTTTAAAAGGTTTCTTTTGGTGGTGGTGGTGGTGGTGGAGTTTTGCCAGATGTGGAGGTCACTGAAGTGCTGATGACTGCCTAAAGTCTTGATAATGAATATCAGTTTCATTCATTCTGGGGAGAAGAAAGAATAGAGCCCCCTTTTTTTTTCTTTTTTTTTTTTAAATTCAAGCTGTGCTGTGAAGCAACCAAAGGTTGTGGCTTAAGTGCCAGTGAAAATCACTAACCAGGCTGTTGAGATAATGTTACTGACTAATCATCATAAAGTACTTGAGTTTTTATGGGCGTGGTGCTGTTTGATTTGATACAGGCGTTTCCTGAAAACTTGATGAACTCAGTTAATTGACAGGGGTTCATTTTAATGTTTCATTGTTTTGTTTTAATCAGCTTTTCTTCATCAGATGCACTTTGAATGTTTGCACAGTGCATGAAGACAAAAGCAGAAACTGCAGATGGGAATGTACCAGTGGACAGTTTGAGGAAGAAGTTTGACAGGAAGGCATTGGGAAGGATATGACTGGTGTAGGGAAAGTAGAAATAATGTTAAATAACATACTTACCGTGACCCAAATTTAAGACCCTCCCGTCCTCCCCGCTTCCTGTTCTCCCTGCTCGCTGCGCCGGTGATGGCATATTGCTGTCAAAAGAGGTCGCTAGCCAGCGGGACAAAGGGGAGGTTACCTACTTCCAGGAGGTTATCGGCCGTAGTTACTTTCGTTTTCTCCGTATAGGCGGATAGTAGTTTGCACAGGGCAGGAATGTCAGACCCCTGCCAGAGTCTGCACTAGTTGGGTCACAGTAAGTATGTTATTTAAATGTAATTTTAGATAGAAAATTTCCTTTTCTGTTGGTAGTGAATTCATGCATGTTGATCATTTAACTCTTGCTTCATAATTTTATTTATCTTTTGCTCGTACAGGGTGGTGGTGGTTTTCAACTATTGGCAATAGTTGGATTGTACTGTGCTGTGTTTCTCTGTCTGTGATATTTTGTGTGTGTATGTGTGTGCATGTGTTGAGGTTGAAACCAGTGGCTACATAATCTGGGGTTAAGTCATTTGACACACAGCAAGATGCTCACTTTGGTTTTACTGTGTTGCTGTATGTAGTTCCATGTCTGTAAGTGTAACCGTTCTCTGTACAGGCTGAAATCTTTGCCCACAGTTAACTCTTGAGCCTGGTCATCCGACCACAGAGGAAGGTGCCTCACTTAGGACTGCATACAAAACACACTCACGTTTGTTGTTTCTGTTTCTAGTGCTTTGATTTGTCTATGCACAAGATTCAGCGCTGTGTAAGTACCATTATTATTATTATTATTAATATTATTATTTCTGTTTTTCAACGTTACATGGAGTAGATTTTTAGGTTAGTTTTTAACTGACCTGGTCAGCTGATACCTGGCAATTTCTGTGTGTGTGTGTGTGTGTGTGTGTGTATATATAGTGTGTGTGTGTGTGTGCATGGACTATACACACACACACACACACACACACACTCACACACACACATACACACATATATATGTGTGTGTGTGAGTGTGTATTTCAGTTTCATACATTTACACACAGCAAACAAAGAAAAAAGACCAAAGAAAGAAGTAACAATATGTCGTAATTAAAAAAACAAAAATTGGTGTTCAAATGACAAGAGCAAAAATCCTGTCAACCTTAGTACATTTGTGCCTCCATACGCACGCTATGAATATAGATACATAACATATATGCACCTACACATAAACATACATTGCCATGACACCTTGCAATTCTATGAGGATGTAATTGTGAGATGTACACGCCTGTGTGTTGTGGTTGAGCAGGGACTAGTTGGAACTTTGAAATTTAAAAATGCATTTACACTCAATTCAGTTATCGAATGACATGCATATATCCCTGCACTTCTTGCCAACATCACTGGATGCAAGCCCAGAGCAATGTGACTTGATGGGCTTTTTTTTTTTTTTTTTTTCCAACAGGTTGTGCAACTCACCTCAACACCTGCCTTCATCAGTCCTCATTTTTACAACAAACAGCAGCATCGGAGTTTAAAAAAAAAAAAAAAAAAAAATCTTGTTTCTCAAAAACTTTCAACACTCAGCATGGTGATTGAACCTTTTTTTTTTTTTTTTTGCATGAGCGCTGTGCACGACTGTCAGAAAAAGAAACGAGAACAACACGTTAACATGTGCACGAAACTGTTTACACAGCACTAGCATGTGTGTACTGTATGTCTGCATTACTTGTTCTCATGTTAGTTCAGCACTACTGGAGAATCTGCAATGGGTGATTCTTCCCTCCTTTTTTTTTTTTTTTTTTTTTTTTTTTAAGGACGATTTCATTGTTTGTTTAGTTGTTGACTTGTGATTGAAATTCCTTTTTTTTCTTCTTCTTCTTCTTTTTTTTTTTTTTTTTTTTTTTTTTCAGGGAGCTTTGGATTGAATCCTTTTCTGATGAAGTCATAGAATTTTGTGTGGTGAAATCTAAAAATGAGAGTTATGACCATTTAGGTGAAGGTATGGTTGACTTTGCACCCGCAACATACTGCAATGGTTAAATTAAATGTGTCTTGGAAACTGTATTGTTGTTCGTTTGCATTCATGGACAGCAGTTCCCCCCCCCTCTTTCATGTCAATGAATGGCGTATCACATGGCTGACCATTTTCACTCTTGTCATTTAGGCAGCCATACTCAGTTTTCATGGGTTTGTTTGTGTTTCCATAGCGTGTGGAACACCAATACGGATTGGGAATCTTTAACCAGCGCATTTAACTCACTCAGTACGGCCAGCCCTCTCTTCTCCTCTACACAGACCCCTCGGATGTCCAGTGGGTGTCTGAATGATCCAACCTTTAGCTTCCGTCGTCAGAATTGTGGTATTCTTTGTCAACATTCACCTCTTGAGTATAAGAGCCTTCCGCTTGCAATATTTTGATGATGGTAATTGGCGTGAAACGCTGTTAACGTCGTCTTTTTCGCCGTTCGTATGGAGAGAGTTAATCTTCTTCATGTGTATATGCACAAGAAGGGGATTAAGGCACTAGCAGGTCTGCACATAAGTAAAATGACTTAGGGAGATTCGAAACATTGAACCTTCACCATAAACCCACCCAGTGCTGTGACTGGGATTTGAACCCAGGACTCGCGAGACTGAAAGCCTCAACACTGTAAACACTGAACTGTCACGCCAAACTGTCATGCGATCAAGTTCACTGAAAGATTTGTGTGTGTTAGCTGACAAAGTGAACCTGTTCACACAAACAAAACTGAACTGCCATGTGATGCCAATGTATAACGCTTGAGTTGTTCATATCAGTCCAGACATTATAAAATGTTCACACTCCCCCCCCCCCCCCCCCCTTGCCCCTCCCCCCTCTCCACCCACTACCCTGAATAGTTTTGATTGGAATTGATGTTAAGTGCTGTTAAACATTTTGTCATGCTGTTGATTTAAGTGTTACAGTACTAGCTGTTGCCATTTTTGTGTGTTTGTTCTTTTTGCTATTTTGACTGTTGTGACAAACAGCGGTGTCTGCAAAAAAAAAAAAAAAAAAGCGCACTGCTGATGCATGCAAATCCCATTCATTGTTGAAATTAGGAAAATGATGTAGTCATTTACATTTACTATTTTTTGAAATCTGTTGTGACAGATGATTGATTATGATACGTTTTTAAAGCTAAGAAAAGAATAGTAAATGATACAATTGGAAACAGACAGTTCAGACTGTATTCAAAGTATGGCATAAAGACCAGGAAAATCTTGTATTCAAATTTTGTTGTTGTTGTTTTTTCTCTCTCTCTCTCTTCATTCCATTTGCCTGTTTATTTAATTAATTTATTTGTTTATTGATTTGTTGCTCAGTTTAACCAGTTGGTGCCCTGCCCAAGTTGACCCAGAAAAAGTATGAAGTAACATTTGACAATGTATTGAGAAAAGAAAAGAAAAAAAAAGAAATACAGATTAATGCCACACAATACAAAACAAAGTTTCTTCATGTCTTTATTCCTGCCCACATTGACCCAGAAAAAAGTATGAAGTAACATTTGACAATGTATTGAGAAAAGAAGAAAAAGAAACCCAAGTTGACCCAGAAAAAAGTATGAAGTAACATTTGACAATGTATTGAGAAAAGAAGAAAAAGAAAGAAAGAAATACAGATCAGATAATGCCACACAGTGGAGTGTTGGCCTAGAGGTAACGCGTCCGCCTAGGAAGCGAGAGAATCTGAGCGCGCTGGTTCGAATCATGGTTCAGCCGCCGATATTTTCTCCCCCTCCACTAGACCTTGAGTGGTGGTCTGGACGCTAGTCATTCGGATGAGACGATAAACCGAGGTCCCGTGTGCAGCATGCACTTAGCGCACGTAAAAGAAGCCACGGCAACAAAAGGGTTGTTCCTGGCAAAATTCTGTAGAAAAATCCACTTCGATAGGAAAAACAAATAAACTGCATGCAGGAAAAAATACAAAAAATGGGTGGCGCTGTAGTGTAGCGACGCGCTCTCCCTGGGGAGAGCAGCCTGAATTTCACACAGAGAAATCTGTTGTGATAAAAAGAAATACAAATACACAATACAAAACAAAGTTTCTTCATGTCTTTATTGTTTCATGTTGTTGTTTTTCATACCTGTCTGTGTGCAGTAGGCAGCATCAGTCTTCCTGGACTGCAGTTGAGTCCTTTTAGTCCTGTTTGCCGTAAAGTTACTAACATATTATTCAGTATCTGATACTTATGACATGATCTGTTTGATCACATGGGAGAAGGATGTGTGTATTTTCTGTGATGTGAAGTTGATGTCACTAAGATCTTCTTTTTTTTCTTCTTCTTCTTTACTTTTTTTAGGGGTGGGTGGGGGTGGGGACAAAGAATATTACACTTGTGTTCCCTCCCCACCCCCCTCACCCTTCCAAAAAATTTTAAAAAAAAGAGTGCTGTGAATAATGTCTTGGAAATAAAAACTCTTAAATGCACATGCATGTTCTGGTGTGGAATGACTTTTTTTCTTTCTTTCTTTTTTTTAAAGAGAACTTGTGAAGAGCGCTGTGTGTGACTGTGGGTGGTCTGTCTGTCTCTTCTTTTTTGTTTGTTGTTAATTGTTTCCTTTTTTTTCCTATCTTTTTTCTGCAACATCAATTGCACGGTTGCAGTAGCATGAATGTCACCAAGCCACTCATTATGAATACACATTGGGCTTCTTTTCTTATTTCAGCCTCTTCATCGGGAAGAAGAACCATCCATGTGTCTGGAATAGGTTCTCATGTGTTCGTTCCTCAGTTCAAACGTGGTGGTTTGAACCGTGCGTTGTTCCTCTGCCTGCCGGGATAGTCCGAGGTCAGTGTAGTTGTCTTTTGAGATGGCACCTTTGTCAGCTCTGTCTGCCATCTCGTTTCCCCTTACCCCACAATGGGATCATGATGGTATCCACATAATGGTCAAGCTGTGCTTTTCTCTATTATCTGGTGGCCCAGATAAAATCCTGTTTTTCCTTCCTCCTCTCGCAAGAACCTGCAGAGAGGATTTGGAATCGGAATGTATCGTCACTGCTTGTGGTGGCTGGGGCATATCACTTACAGTGGTACACTGAGGCCATCAGGATGGCGTACAGCTCGGCTGTGAAGATGCTGACTCCCTTCAGCTGGTACATTTGAGTGATTTTCAGGTCAGGGATGACCATGGTGCGTCCTGCTTTTCCATCCTCAAAGACAGACCAGTCCATGAAGATTTGCAGGTGCTCTGAAAATCGTTCGTTCCACATGAAGGGGTTATATAAGGCACTATATATATATCACTGCAGTCTGCACGCATGTCAGTCTGGGAGACTGGAAAAATCACTCAGTACCGCTTAACCAGGCACAGGTTCCGGGATCGAGCCAAGAAAGCTGCCGGCGGGGATGTGAATATGCTATGGGATGATCTGAGAGAACAGAGCATGTGATGAATCAGGCTGTGGAAAAATGGTATTTCAAGCCGTATAGACATAGAACAGACTCTTGACAACCTCCAACACGTAATGTCTCACCACATTTATATCTCTTCTCTCAGCAACAGGTACAGTTGTGGCATGTTCATCCAAACAATATATCATGCTCCTGTATATGTGTGGTATGCTGGAATGTTTGTGCACAAGTATGCATGCTTGTGTGAAAAAAGTGGGTGGTTTTGTGTTCCTTACTATCTGTGTACATTTATAGTTTGTGGCATGTTTTTTGTTAAGCAGCTAGAGCAGTTTTTTGGAAAGAGTGCCATAATAGAATGCATTATTATTGTAATGGACCATTTGCTCTAGTAAGAAATGGCATATAACATTTTTTTCTCCTGTTTTCGAGGTTTTTGTTTTTGTTTTTGTTTGTAAATTACAAGGAAACAACTTGTCAATGGGGATTTCTGATTTTTAACCATGTTTGAAATGTGACCTCAGGTAATGAGGACAGACCATCCCTCATCCCAGGTTCAAGAATAACTAGACAACAGATGGCAGAGGCTGCAAACAGAGGACTGGTCATCAAGGACAAGCATGTGAAAATAAACTGGTAACACACACAGTGACGCACACACCCACACACACAAATCAGTTGGCCATGGATTTCATTTGCAAATTTATTACCATTATGCAAGTACTACGTATGTGCAGTACTTTGAAAGCACAGGTCTGACAAAATATTTCTTTTCACTAAGATCAGCACTCAAATACAATCTCCTTCATTATCAATATGATTATTTTTAAACATATATCAACATGGCAATATCAGCAGGTATCTGGTTTAAAAGGCAACACACTGTATACACGGCACTTCCATTCAGAATGTGTATTGTGAATCAATATGACCAGATCTTACAAGAGTTCTGTTATTGTTTCCCTGTTCATATGATAAGACACTTTGTTCCAAGCACATCCATTCCGGATGTTGAACTTGAAGTAAATCAGCCAGGTAACATATATAAACGTAACTACTGTATATTTATGTATACTGTACTCATGTTGTTTTTTTTTTTAAGGTTACATTAAGTTGAGTGGCTTGAGGGTTTAAATCAGCAACATATGTCAGTATGCTTAAGGGGCCATACAGACTAGGATTACATAATGCTATGTTTAGCACATTTCTTTCAAAGTTATCTTTTTATATGGATAACAGACTTCCATATTGCACATATTTCAATTTTCATGCACTTTTATTAAAAAATAATTAACATTATACTACTGTTATTGTAACTAAATTCATCATTTGTTTTTCCAGGGTAATTTCAAGTGACTGGAAGGCAATGGCCCTCATGAAGGGCATTATTGGGCCCAGTGCCTTCCACTTCTGTTTGTGGTGCCTCTGTACAAAAGCTGAAATTGGTGATTTCGAAAGTAAGTTGAAAACACCAGTTAACATATTCACATACTGAACAACAATTATCATGGTAGTGATGATGATAATGTGGTGGAGTTGATGATAGTGATGTTCAGGGTGGTAGAGTTGGTGGTGATTATGATTTTTGTTACACATGGAAATTGAAGTATGAACAATGGCAGCATCATTTTCTCCTGTTAATGTGCTACAAGCCTCACTATCATAAACATAAATATATATACTTTTTTTTAATTTTTCTAATTGGCACACATCTGGTCCAAGTCATTATTTTGATTTCTGATATGTTTTATTTATTTTTAAGAGACCTGGACAACCACCAGGAATCATACTGAGCAGCAAGAGTGCCTTGCAGCTGAGCGCACCAAGCTGGGGTACAAAGAGGAGGATCTGTTTCCCTGGGTCCAGTATGATAGCCTGATTCCAGATCTGTTGCATCTGAGGATGCGAATCTCCAACAAGCTTCTGAATCAGGTGAGTATCAATAGTTGATTCAAAGGGAAGAAATTGATAGTTGTGCTTGGTCTGTTGGAGGCTGAGGCACAAAGAAACAAATCTCCCTCCTGTGCTGACCCCAAGAGCTGAAGAAGTGGTCCCTCTTTCTAGTTGTCTCTTATTTTCCTCTCATCTTCATTTTATTCTAGCCATGATCTCTCACCCTGTTTTCAAAACTTCTCATCTTCTTAGAAGATGGAATGTGGCTACCCTCGAGGTGAAAAAAACCCAACAAAACAAAGGTAATGGTGTGAGTTTCCAGAAACATATATTTAATCTGCCACAGCCCCAGTGTAGTAAAATATTGTTTGAAACTTAGTGGTAATTTCTGACTATGAGTATTGGCTACCGGGTATACCGGCCTGGCTACCTGGTATACCGGCCTGGCTACATGGTATACTGATCTGGCTACCGGGTATACCGGTCTGTCTACCTGGTATACCGGCCTGGCTACCAGGTATACTGATCTGGATACTGGGTATACCAACCTGGCTACCTGGTATACTGACTTGGCTACTGGGTATACTGGCCTGGCTACCTGGCATACCGACCTGGCTACTGGGTATACCGATCTGGCTACTGGGTATACTGATCTGGCTACTGGGTATACCGGCTTGGCTACCTGGTATACTGACTTGAATACTGGGTATACCGACCTGGCTACCTGGTATACCAATCTGGCTACTGGGTATACCGGCCTGGCTACCGGGTATACCGGTCTGGCTACCTGGTATACCGACTTGAATACTGGGTATACCGATCTGTCTACCTGGGTATACCGACCTGTCTACCTGGGTATACCGACCTGGCTACCGGGTATACCGACTTGAATACTGGGTATACCGATCTGTCTACCTGGTATACCGACCTGGCTACCAGGTATACCGGTCTGGCTACCTGGTATACCAGCCTGGCTACCGGGTATACCGGTCTGGCTACTGGGTATACCAGTCTGGCTACTGGGTATACCGACCTGGTTACCTGGTATACCGATCTGGCTACTGGGTATACCGGCCTGGCTACCTGGTATACCAACCTGGCTACCGGGTATACCGATCTGGCTACTGGGTATACCGACCTGGCTACCAGGTATACCGGCCTGGCTACCTGGTATACCGACTTGGCTACCGGGTATACCGGCCTGGCTACCTGGTATACCGGCATGGCATGGGAACACGTGTATCTTTCCACTTCTGTTCTGATCGTCAAACGCCAAGATAAGATCACGCGTCTGTGTGTGTGTGTGTGTGTGTGTGTGCGTGCGTGTGTGTGTGTGCGTGCGTGCGTGCGCGCATTAGTATGTATGTTATATGCTAAGTGTGTATGCACAGAGTTAGTGTCTGTTGAACTTATGTAGCATGCATACATGAGGTTGCCTGAGTATGGATAAGTTAGTGTGTGTGTGTGTGTGTGTGTGTGTGTGTGTGTGTAAATGATGTAAAGAATAAATAACTTACATGATTAGTAAACATGAAATAAGTTTAAGATATGTTGTTACATAACACTTACATCAATTTAAGTGAAACCATTACAGTGGAGTAGTAATGAAATTAGTAGATCATGTAGCAGTGCACATTCATCATACACTCATGCACACACACATATAAATGATATATATGCAAAAGCATCCCTGAAAAAAAAAAAGAAGTATTTTAAAACATTAGAGCTGTCTCAAATTTCATGCCTGTGTATTTCAGATGATGATCAGTATAAAGCCTTAAGGGCGACTATTGCACACAGTGGACGAGGAAGACCACCATCAGCACCCAAGGTTCCATTCAGCAACAAGCTCTTGATGCAGTTAAATATGTTAAAGCATCAAGAAAACAAAACCTGGGGGGAAATGGAACATTTTCTACACAAATTGTTCCCAGAGTGTACATTTCCACGTGTGGTGTCAGTAGTTGAGCGCACTGTTAAGGAATTCAGCAAGTGTGAAACGATCAGTGGTGCTGAATGTTTTTTACAAGAAAGGAAAGATTCATGCATCTTCCCTGGCCCCTCCTGTGAGAAGTTTGGAATTAGGCTTAGTTGTCCAAGTCAAAGACTTCTGTTATGTCAGATATGCATATTTACAATTACTCTGGTGATATCTGACAGCATAGTCTCATCATGATTGTAAAAAACTTGCTCATTTGTTACTAAAAACCATATACTTTGTGACTGTTTTCATTATTATCTGCATTTCTGATAGCATTAAGTCTTCCAAAAAAACTGTATTCTACATGCTTTTCTGAACATGCACATATTTGAAATGTTTTTGTAGCATGAAAACTTTCTGAGATATCAACATTATAAGTCGGCATGTTATCATTGTGAAATCAGGCCATTCAACACTTGACAAAACTGAATATTTTGCTATTTTGGAGGCACTGTCTCTATCAAAGCATGTTCTTGAGTAGGCCAGAAAAAATTCAGCATAAACTAGGTATTGGTGGTACCAAGTACAGCAAGGAACAATGTGGTAAGTCTTCATCTTAAAATTTTATGACAGTCTAAAAATAGCAATTTGTTAAATCTGTCAAAACGCGTCATTTTTGCACATTTTTAGATGCCGTTTTCTTAAAAACTACTGGGTATAATGCAATGAAAATTTGCATGTGAACTTAGTTTTTTATGTTCTTTCCAATGGTGTAATTAGTTTTTAGATACGTTGAAGTTCAAAATTTAAGTGGTCCTACCTACATTCTCCCGACAGACGTTATGACCACCACTACCATCATCAAGACAGATATATCCATCATCACCTCTTCTTGGTCTTGCTGTCCTTGTGAACAATCACACAAATATTATACTCTTGTTCCTGATACTAGACATGTAGACCTCTACCACCACAGCAACAGCTTGACCAATACATCATCATCTCTTCTTGGTCTTGCCTGATAGTTCCAAGCTATGACAACAACTCTATGAATCTATCATCACCTCTTCCTGGTATTGATGGCCTTGCTAACATACAGTAACAATCACACGCATAAACACACTCTTAGAATCTATCACCACCTGGCACCACCACGGCAACAGCTCTTAACGATCTGTCATCATCTCCTCTTGGTCTTGCCAGCCTTCGTCTGCAATGCCGGCGCCTCTCCTTTCTTTGGGTCCTTGGCATCGCAGAACTCCCACAGACGGTCCAGAATCTCCACTGTGCTCAGGTGTTTCGTCTTCATCAGCAGCCGGTGGCCGTCCACTGGAGGGGGGAGGAGGGAGGGAGGGGGGATGGGTGGGGTGACAAGACAGAATGATGTGATTGAATGACAACAAGATCACACTACAGGTGCACACACACATACACTTAACTGCACACATGTGGATGCATACACACTACATGTGCCCACACACACATACACACACAACTGCACACAGGTGGATGCATACACACTACATGTGCGCACACACTCATACACACACTTAACTGCACACATGTGGATGAATACACACTACATGTGCGCACACACACATACACACACTTAACTGCACACATGTGGATGAATACACACTACATGTACGCACACACACATACACACTTAACTGCACACATGTGGACGCATAGACACTACATGTACACACACACACATGCACACTTAACTGCACACATGTGGACACATACACACTACTTGTGCACACACACACACATACACACACTTAACTGCACACATGAATATGCATACACACTACATGTGCACACACACAAACATACACACACTTAACTGCACACATGTGGATGCATACACACTGCATGTGCCCACACACACATACACTCACTTAACTGCATACGTGTGGACGCATACACACTACATGTGCGCACACACACATGCACACACAGCGCGTGCGCGCACACATACACACACACACGCAGAGTGAATATTCTGTCTTCATCACCAGTCAGTGGTCGTCCCCCGGGGAGTGTCATGACAGATTGCTGTGTTAGATTACCATGGACACACACACACACACACACACACGCACCTGTGCACACACACACACATACACACAGAGGTACAAACACACATACACTGTCACACACACACACACACACAAACGTTGGCCAAGTGGTAACACGTCCTCCTAGGAAGCAAGAGAATCTAAGTGCACCGGTTCAAATCCCACAGCTGCCAGAATTTTCTACCCATCCACTAGACCTTGAGTGGTGGTCTGGACACTCTGGGCACTCGTCATTCGGATGAGACGTGTGTGCAGACCTACACACACACACACACACACACTGAACTACACACCACTAACACCACTAACACTCAAACACATATGTGCAGATCTGTACACACACACATACAAACACAAACACAGTGACACACACAGACAAACACAGACAAACACACACACACACACACACTCTCTCTCTCTCTCTCTGAACTACACACCACTAACACCACTGACACTCAAACACATATGTGCAGATCTGTACACACACACATACAAACACAAACACACACACAGTGACACACACAGACAAACACACACACAGTACACACCAAAGATAACATCAATGGCTGGCTCAGTTCCATCCGACTTGACGTCCACCTTGAGGTAAGTATTCTGGTTTGTGTTCACAATCCTCGGGGTGTGCATTTGAAAGAGAACCTCCCTGAAACAGTCAGTGTCTTTCAATAATACTATTAGTATTACCACTGTTAACTTTATTTTTTATACATGGTTTCTCCCTTACCCTGGTGTTTTTGCTGAAAGAGTATGCGTACAATGTGTGTTATAGTGTGTGTGTGTGTGTGTGTGTGTAGTGTTGTGTGTTAGTGTGTGTGTGTGTGGTCTTGTGTGTGTGTGTGTGTGTGTGTATGCACGTTCGCCTGCGTGCGTGTTTCTGTTGTTCTTTCTACATTCCTCCTCGTAAAATCATCAACATGTCCTTGACAAAGTGAAAACACATGCAAACGTTTAGTACATCGTTCGATTTTCTCGAATAAGTACTTCGCGATTTTTTCAACTATTATTTCCTAAAAATCTAGAAAATTACCTGATGGATCTGACATTTGATGTGTATGGATCGAACGTAAATTTCATGCTTTTCACGGGTCTTAAATGATACATTTTCAACATCTTCGCAATCCTCCGGTGAGCCATTTTGGATTTGTGCTGGGCAACATAACTCTTCTTCACTTCCACAAATATGAATGAGTAGCCTCCCTTGAACACACAATCGTCTGCTACGATGTCCCTGTATTATGACTGTATTATGACTACGGAAAAAGTAACGTGGTAAGGTCTGGTCAGTCATAAGTTCAGAATTTCGTATGCATCAAACATCAAAACTAGCAGTGATATAATCGCGCTTTTTTTTTCGTTATAAAGAATTTTAGCCATATGATAAACTTAGTAAAAAGGCATATGACAGTCCAACTCGATCTGTTCCTTCGTTTTGTTGCTGTTTTTCTTCGTTGTATTTTTTATGCAGTTGCGTGAAGAAACCGTAAATATTTTCATCATTCTTAATTTAAATCAGTGATTGTGATTACAGTTTGAATTCACTAAGTTATATTCTATTTTTGCATTGTCCCCATGTGAGACTAAGTATACATGATACGTCATTTTTTGCTTTCCTTTATTACTGAGTTGCCGGCCGTGTCTCAATGGCAGCGATACTGCAGCAGCCGGATTGGTTTGTGCTGTCTTGATATCAGTTTTCGCTATTCCGACATTTATGTCTATATGTGTCTGTCTCAGTCTCGATCTGCCGGTATCTGTCTCGATGTACCGGTTTCTTCTTCTTCTGCGTTCGTCAGCGATGGGCTGCAGCTCCCACGGCCAGTTAATTTACACCGTCGAACTATGTACACGAGTGGTCTTTTACGTGTATGACCGTTTACACCCCGCCATGTACTGAGGCAGCCATACTCCGCTTTCGGGGATGTGCTTGCTGGGTATGTTCTTGTGTTTCCATAACTCAAGTCGGCGAACCTGCCACCGACTCGGAACGCTGACATGGATTACATGATCATTAACGTGTGTACTATTTGATGATCTTCGATCTGCTTGCGTATACACTGACTGACACGAAGGGCCGGGTTCAGGCACTGACTAGCAGGTCTGCATAGATCTATATGTTGACATTGGAGATCGGAAAAATGTCCACTGTGACCCTTTACCGGCCACCACTGAGGCGCCGTCACCGAGATTCGAACACGGGACCCTCAGATTGAAACTGGTCCAACTGAACGCTTCAACCACTCGGCTGTTCCAGTGGGCCCGTCTGTCTCGACCGGGTACGGTTTGGGTGGTACGGGGCAGCACTGAGCAGCCGGCACTTTTCTAGCATTCATCTGTGCCGGACAGATGACTCGACTTCGAGGCACAGGCTGGTCTGACCGCACAGGGAGTGAGGGACAGATCGAGACAGCTAGGGAGCCAGAACGTCCAGCTCATCGCAGTACTACTGAGTCGATCCGATCGAGGCGAGGTCCACACTGCATGCACCCTGGTCCATCCGTAACTACTAGATCCACTGAGCAGAAATGACGAATAAAGAACACTGACTTGCCGGGATACACACACACACACACACACACACACACACACACACACACACACACACACACACACACACACACACACACACAGATAGATAATCACTCCGCTCAGAGATACAGAAACTGGATCTAGAGAGTGAATTAACTGATTTGGGTCGGGATGGATGCGGGGGGGTATGGGTCACATCCGACCACCAACTGCCAGTTACTTGAAAATGAGGACTGTATTGTCAGTAATGGGGACCAATAAGAGACCGTGACGTGTGTGTGTGTTTGTGTGTGAGTGACTCTGTGTGTGTGTGTGTGTGTGTGTGTGTGTGTGTGTGTGTGTGTGTGTGACCGATGTATGTGTGTGTGTGTGTGTGTCACGTAGTGTGTGTGTGTGTAGGCTACGTGTGTGTGTGCGCGCGCCCACGTGTATTTGATGCGAATATCTGTCGCATCAGTGTGTGCGTCGTCACGGTCACCATGAGCCAAATTAACTGTCGGAGATTACTAGCCTGTAGTACACAGAGTTATACGATGGTGTGTGTGCAGATTTGCAAAGGGAGAATTGTAGCATCACCGGCTGCAGCTAGGTCAGTGGAAAGGCTAAAGGTTTACAGTGGTATGTATGACTGATTTTACTAATGATATTTTTTACGTAAGTGATGATCGAGTAGGTGATTGCAACTGACAAAGGCTCAACACTGTTGGCTAACTCATTGACACTAACATCTCATATTAGTGTCTATGGCTAACTGGGGGCGGATGCAGTCGTCAACGATCACTACTAATCAAACCACTGAATGATTTTAAACAGCAGATTCATGCAGCGGGCAAACTGCATGTACTGAGGTGTCGACTCAGTGACTCTCTATCCCGATCTCTACAACAGCTGCTTCCTCCCCACTGCCGGACCCCCCTTTCTGTGTTTTATAATGCTGACGTTGCACGTATGGATCAGTCCGCACGCCTCCTTCAGCCTCGACAATGGGATGCGTGGCAACTGTAAAGAACATTAAGAAATTTTCTTACTGCCCATCGTGTGTGAGCGCGGCTCTGAGTAAGCTTTCTGTATCCGCTGTATCTGTTAAGTACATCGCTGTCGCCGGCCAAGATTATGGCATAATCGCGACCGGTGTGGGTGTGCGCAGCTTAACAGGTTCACTGTTGAGATGTTAATAGTTTTTTTTTTTTTTTGAAGATCTCAGGAGTTGGTGCTCTTACTATGTTTTCTCCCAGGTGGTTCCAGTCTTTTACTGTGCTGACCAAAAATTATTATTGCTCTGTCTGACATCTGCTGACTTGGAATGTTCTTGTGTTGTTTCTTATATGATTACAGATCGCACTGGTGGTATCGTACTGATCGCCAGATGTTCGTAGCCTTATGAGTGGTCCTGGTTTATGTGGGGTTAAGTACTCAGCAGGTGGTATGGCCGGTACCAACCCCTCAACCACCTTGTAAAGGAACTGAGATGAGGCGTCTAGTAGATCATGTCTGCGCTGTTGGAGCGTCGGCAGTTGCAGAGTGTGAAGCTTTGTGACACAATGTTCAGCATTTTGAAACAGACTGATCATGCCATTTAAAAACTCTCAGTGGCCCGGCCCGGTGCATGAAACCCCCTTTCTTGCGAACGTGCGCGCGTTCCTTGTGAAAGAAAGCACTTTCGTTGTGAAAGAAAAGCACTTTCACAAGGACTATGGGAGGCAACTCCATTCTCCACACAGCAGGAAGTGTGTGATTGTGCGAGCATTGTTGCATCGCGACTACTGACCTTTCCGCCGACGACCACAACGCTGGTGACGACAACACATTACCTTACACACCTGTCACAACCACCCAGGTTGGTTAATTTTATCGGGTTGGTAATTACCCAATATTCTTTTGTTTTCGAGTTTCTTTGTTTTTTGTTGTTATCTTTTCTTTAAGTCTGAACTGTGTTGTGCCTTTAGATGAATTGGTCGGGATTCAGAAGAAGTATACGACGAGTGCTCAGCAGTATTTACAGTTCTGCTTTATTTTTGTTCTTCTTTGCCTCTGGACTTCCTTGTCGTACACCCGGACTCTTGCTATTGCCTCTGTCTAACATTGACTCGGCCAACGTCAGCTGGGTGTGTTCAGAAATAAAATAGTCCTGAAAAGGAAAGCGCGCATTGCTTGCTTCCAAAGCTGTCTGCTGCGGTGTTCGCGGAAAGCAGCAAACAGGAAGGGAGGGAGAAGAGTTGAATGAGTAGACGGAAATGTTGTTGTTGTTGATGATGTTGCTGTTTTTTTTTAAGACCTACCACGCTCAGTGTATTAAAGAAAAAGAAAAGAAAGAAAAAAATTATGACAGTTTGCGCAACTCGACAACAACGATGCGGACCAGCGCAAAATGATAATTTGGCGTCATGCACTGTTCCATGTCAAACTCAAAAATGATAAAATGTCTGCTTTGTGTTTCTTAAGCAGAAATAGTGTGCGGTTTTGTTTTGTTTTCTTTCATTTTTTCATTAAAAAAATATGTATGTTTAGATGTTGTTGTTTTATTTTATTGCATGATAAGCGAATTAGCTGCTTTGATTTATTACTTTTATGGTTTTATTTAGCATGACATGTTATACCTTTTGACATTTTACATTTGATTTAATTCAACCATTGTAGCTTGTTCATTCTTTCAGTTTCAAGGGGGTATTATACTTTATAGAATGCAGAGAGATCTTGTTCAATTTCAAATATGTTGGGCTGAGAGAATGTGTTGTTTTAGTGACAAAGCTTTTGGTGTACACATAATTTCCAATCAGTTTGATATATAAAGATAGATTGTACCAGATAGAAGCTGATAAGGAGTAAAAGTAGGTCCTGCTATCTTAGAAATGAAAGGTCCTGGATAACAGAGAAGTATCAGGCAGTTTCAAGATGAATTCAGAGGGTGTGGACAGATCCATATGTATACAGTCCACCATATCTGCTGGGTGGGGAGGGGTGTGGGGGGTGGGGTAAGAGCAGATGCCTGGTCTTCACTCAACCCAACACGGTGATCAAGTCTTCAGAGCCTATCCTAGTTTTGTGCAAAACAATAATATGAAAATGAAATGTATATTACATAATTGAAGAAAATAAACAAAAAAGGCAAATACATTAAAATGTAGTGAAAGGAAAATACTTGAAAGGCAAATGACTGGAAACCCCCCCTCCACCCCCACCCCCTCCCAAACACGGTGATCAAGTCTTCAGAGCCTATCCTAGTTTTGTGTAAAACATTAATATGAAAATGAAATGTATATTACATAATTGAAGAAAATAAGCAAAAAAAGCAAATACATTAAAATGTAGTGAAAGGAAAATACTTGAAAGGCAAATGACTGGAACCCCCCAATACCCCCCTCCCCCCACCCCCATCCCATAAAAAAACAACCCCAAAACAACAACAACAAAAAAACAACAACAAAACCCAGCAAAAACACACAACAACCAACAAACAAACAAAAACAAGAATGAACATAATTTCTACTAAAGACTGATGAAATTATTCAGGTTGGCCCAATTAGCCAGGTTTTTAGGCATGAATATTAGTTTAAAATGTTAGGCAGCACATGTCGTCATGCTGATGATGGTTATATACAAAATTTTGTGTTGTGGTGATTTGCAAAAGGTACCCTGCAATGGACAACAGTGAGTGTAATAATTAAAGATGACCTGATGCATTCCATTCGTAGACAGTGTTTCATTTTCATGTTGAGTTTTGTTTCCTTTCCGATGGGCGCAATAGCCGAGTGGTTAAAGCGTTGGACTGTCAATCTGAGGGTCCCGGGTTCGAATCATGGTGACGGCGCCTGGTGGGTAAAGGGTGGAGACTTTACGATCTCCCAGGTCAACATATGTGCAGACCTGCTAGTGCCTGAACTCCCTTCGTGTGTATATGCAAGCAGAAGATCAAATACGCACGTTAAAGATCCTGTAATCCATGTCAGCGTTCGGTGGGTTATGGAAACAAGAACATACCCAGCATGCACACCCCCGAAAATGGAGTATGGCTGCCTACATGGCGGGGTAAAAACGGTCATACACGTAAAAGCCCACTCGTGTGCATACGAGTGAACACAGAAGAAGAAGAAGAAGTAGTTTCCTTTCAAAGGAGGCATAAAAAATGATGTCAAAGAATGCTACATCTGCTTTGAAACGATAAAGTCACAGACCTCGTGATTCTCTTGCTCTTTTGCCGTGATTCTCCAGCTCTTTTGCTGTCATAGATGACTTTAGTTGACTAGACAGTTTACAGCCAAAGGCGACTTAAATCAACATTGAGAGACCATGTTAAATGGATAATAGGAAGTTGACTAACCTTCTTTCCTTGACTGAGTTTGAAATGAAGTTAAGTGTGCTGTGTTGTTTTGACTCAAACTGAAATCATATGACTACGAGCGTTGAGTCTAAATTATTTGGCAATGGGGAGTTTTAATCGCACTTTGCGGCAAAAGTGCTAGAGACAAACTTGATCAAATGTGCTGGGGGAAAAAAAAAAAAAATCCAAACAACACATGAACACAGTCAGCATTTCTGTAGCCTTGTGATGGAATATTCTATGATGATATATGTGTAATGTTCTTTGATAGAGTATTCAGTGACGACAGACGACAGTATTCAATGAGCAGATCATGACGGACATGATGACACATGATGTAGCAGACAGTGAAAACATATTGAGTGAACTTGGCAGACCTGTTGATGTTATATTAAACATGGTCAGTCACCATGTTTGATAGCAACACCTGCATGACCTCGTTGCCCTATTTCTTCCTTTATCATTGCATTATTTGTCTGTTATCTTTATTGAGATTAATATTTTTTATGTACTTTGTTCTATTTCATTTTTGACTCACTTGTGTAAACAAAGTGAGTCTATGTTTTAACCCGGTGTTCGGTTGCCTGTGTGTGTGTGTGTGTGTGTGTGTGTGTGTGTGTGTGTCCGTGGTAAACTTTAACATTGACATTTTCTCTGCAAATACATCAGTTGGCACCAAATTTGGCATAAAAATAGGAAAAATTCAGTTCTTTCCAGTCATCTTGTTTAAAACAATATTGCACCTCTGGGATGGGCACAAAAAAATAAAAAAAGAAGCCTAATTATATGCAAACTGCCTTTACTGTTATATTTATATTTTTTGTATTCTCTAAACTTGGCACTTTGACCTCCTATTCTGACACAACAAGAAGAGGAGTCATTATTATCATTTTTTGTTCAAACAGGAACTTCTTTTGCTAAGCATGGAATTTTTATTTATTTTGCAAACGTTTTGGTGCAGTTAGTAAAAAAGAGAAATTACTCTGTAATTAATGCTAGGGGACTTAATTTATCACAAATGAGTCTTGAAGGCCTTGCCTCTCTTGTTGTTATATATTGTGATCAACTCTCTTTTTTGTGTGAATATAAGATAAAGGTTTACAATACCATGTATTCTTTTTTAAAATATTTTTTTTAACTCTGCCATGTTGTGATCTAGACAACCATACTCAGTTTTCAGGGGTGTTTAGGGATTTAATCATCAGTACCATTTTATTTAACTGGTAGTTTTTATGTGCTCTTGTGTTAGTCGTAGGAGTGAAAGATGCTATACTTGGTACTCATGTTAACAAAAGAGTCAGAGAAAAAAAAATCAAAGAAAGGGGAAAAAAAAGGCCATGTTTTCTATTTATT
>NC_134904.1:37094147-37099147 GCF_041734735.1 Babylonia areolata | reverse complement strand
GTGTGGTGGGTGATCGCTGGATTTGATAGAAATGATAATGTTCACCTGGCACCTGTACATACACTTTTATCGCCATCCTTGTGCTTCTAGCCCCTTGGTTACTTGTGAACATGAGGACTTTGTACGTTTGTTGAACAAACAAAAAGAAGAAATTTGAAAAAAACAAACAAAATGGAGACACCCCCCCCCCCCCCCTCACCCCCCTAAAAAACAGCCACAAAACATAACAACAACAAATAGAAATATGAAGGAAAAAATTGAAATGGTGGTATGAGGTATGGGCGGGCAGTAAATGGAATATTCCTGTTCATTCATTCTTTTTATATTTATTTAGTATTTGCAAATGCGCACCTGCATACACACACACACACACACACACACACACACACACACACACACAATCATAGTTTTGGTCAAAATCATGTCTCTGACTGAATTGCTGAACTGAGATTGGTTTAGAATTTCATACGAAACCTAACCAACTGTAACTGTGAGTGTCCACACTACAGAACTTAACATAGAAAGCTGACACCTTGGCGTATATTGAATGTTTTTTTTTCTTTTTTGTGGTCAAAATTATGACTCATTGATGTTCTAAACTTAGAAGTTTTATTTCAGATTTTCTTCTTCAGCTGTGACCTTTCCTGCTACTGAACTTGATAGAAAGCTAATGTCTCCTTAGTAATGTTGAATCTGGAGAGATAGCCAGTTTATAAAACAAAAACAACAACAACAGCAGCAACAACAACAACAAAACTGCAGTTGCAACCATTCTGTTTATGTGTACATTTCAAGATGGCCTCACGAAAATGGACCTGCTACATGAAATTTCAACCTTTCTGTTTATGCGTGCAGATTAATATGGCCTGATAAAAAAATAATCTGCTACACATAGTTGTAACCTTTCTATTCAAGTGTACAGATGTAGCATGGTCTGACAAAAATAGACCTGTTACAGTTAGTTGTAACCATTCTTTTTATGCATG
Source organism: Babylonia areolata (assembly GCF_041734735.1). Taxonomy (NCBI): domain Eukaryota; kingdom Metazoa; phylum Mollusca; class Gastropoda; order Neogastropoda; family Buccinidae; genus Babylonia; species Babylonia areolata. The sequence continues at coordinate 37,098,161 of NC_134904.1, read as the reverse complement.
TGTGCAGAGTACCTGACCTGACCATAAATAGATCTGCTAGTGCTACACATAGTTGTAACCTTTTTTGACTCACTTGTGTAAACAAAGTGAGTCTATGTTTTAACCTGGTGTTCGGTTGTCTGTGTGTGTGTGTGTGTGTGTGTGTGTGTGTGTGTGTCCGTGTGTCTGTGTGACCCTGGTAAACTTCAACATTGACATTTTCTCTGCAAATACTTTGTCAATTGACACCAAATTAGGCATAAAAATAGGAAAAATTCAGTTCTTTCCAGTCATCTTGTTTAGAACAATATTGCAACTCTGGGATGGGCACAAAAAAACCCACAAAAAAACCCGAAGCCTAATTATATGCAAACTGCATTTACTGTTATGTTTTTTATATTATCTAAACTTGGCACTTTGATCTGATATTCTGACCCAACAAGAGCAGTCATTATTATCATTTTTTGTTCAAACAGAAACTTCTTTTGCTCAGCATGGAAGTTTTATTTATTTTGCAAACGTTTTGAAGCAGCTGGTAAAAATGGGAAATTACTCTGTAATTAATGCTAGAGGACTTAATTTGCTTTAAACTGATCTTTCTCATCTTAAACATTACATTTTGAAATTATACTCAATACATAAAAAGCTTGGATTTTTTTTTTTTTTTTTTTTTAAAGTGTATCACAAGTGAGTCTTGAAGGCCTTGCTTCTCTTGTTTGTATTTTTTCCTCTGTGCAGTTTTGTCTGTTTTTCCTATCGAAATGGATTTTTCTACAGAATTTTGTCAGGAACAATCCTTTTGTTGCCGTGGGTTCTTTTACTTGTGCTAAGTGCATGCTTCACACGGGACCTCAGTTTATCGTCTCATCCGAATGACTAGCGTCCAGACCACCACTCAAGGTCTAGTGGAGGGGGAGAAAATATGGGCTGCTGAGCCGTGATTCGAACCAGCATGCTCAGATTTCTCTCGCTTCCTAGGTGGACGTGTTACCTCTAGGCCATCACTCTGCTCGTCACTCCATTCGTAGTGGTGTTGTAAACAAACACTTAAACTCAATACATAAAAAGCTTGGATTTTTTTAAAAGTGTATCACAAGTGAGTCGTGAAGGCCTTGCTTCTCTTGTTGTTTATGTGTGCAACAACATGGCCTGATAAAAAAAATAGATCTTCTAAACGGAGCCTGTTTATGTGTGCAGACTAATGTGGCCTAACAAAAATAGGTCTGCTATACTTTGTCGTCAAAAGTTTTATTTGTGTGTGCAGATAACTTGGCCTGTCAAAAATGGGAATGCCACGTGTCGGCATGGATAGGAACCACTGCAGGATAATGTGAATGTTGGCAGTCACATATCTCCATCATCGTTGGTTTCTTTGATCGTCATTTCGCCTGCGAAGATTGCCGTGCGATGTTTGGATTGCGGACGTATATGATAGACAGTGTTAGTTGATGTGTTGTGCGAGAAACGGTCTTTGTGAAATTTCCCCTTTTTATAAGGGAGTGTGGTGGTTTTTTATTTATTATTTTAAAAATATTTCTTCATTCAGTATTCTACTTTGATTTTAGTTCAAGGATTGCTGAAAAACGTAGAGTGAGGCAATGTTCTGGAGTTTCCAACGCTCCAACATTTAAAAAAAAAAAAAAGTGTGATATTTTTTATCCTGGATTATTGAAAGTTGTGCTGATGACAAAAGAGATGGAAGTTTTTTCAGCTTTAATGAGAAGTTTCATTTTATTGTAGAAACCATGAAAGGTGGACAAAAAAATATTACAAGAGCAAAGCATCAGAACAAGGGAATAATAACTCAGTAGTGGCTGATCAAGAAACACACACAAAGGCACATGCTTTGGGTAAAGATTGTTCGCAGTAGCAGCTCAAATTATAGATGAACATTTTAACAACTAAGAAGAAGAAAAAACCCTCCTGAGGAAAACAAAAAAAAACAAAAACAGTAAGACAAACCCAAATACCCAAAAACAAGTTGTGACTGAAAACAAAAAAAAAAAAAAAAAAAAAAAAGGAAAGAAAGAAAAGAAAAAGAAACGGGTGCTGAAACAATTTCAAGGGAAGTCACTCCCGGTGCCCTATGGGTACGGGAGCGGTGGGAGGTCACCGAGTGTCCCCCGAAGACAGCCAGATCCTCTCACATACCTCCCCTTCCTCCGCCGCCGTCCGCTCCGACGCCAGAGACACCGAGGACAGAGTCGGGTCGACGACAGCCTCGGTGGGTTCGTCGAGCACACGCATGCCTGCGACCAGCAGCACCTCAGTGAGCAGAATGCCGAACAAGGTGGTGTCCTGTGAAACCTGTGACAACAGCTTTGGTTTCTTCAAGAGAAAGGTGTGTGATGTGTTTGTGCATCATGTTGTTGTTTGTTGTTGTTGTTGTTGTTTGTTTGTTTGTTTGTTGGTTTGTTTGTTTGTTTGTTTGGTGCTGCTGCTGCTGCTGCTGCTGTTGTTGCTGTTGCTGTTGTTGTGTGTGTGTGTGTGTGTGTGTGTGTGCTGGGATTTGTTGTTTGGTTTTAGTTGATGATGACGATGATGATGATGACGAAGGTGATGAATAATAGATACTAATAAAAAAGAATTATGATAATCATGATAAAAATGAAAACTACAATGTTAAAAAAGCAATGATTGTAATAACACTAATGATCCTACTAGTACCACTACTACTACTGCTACTACTAATGATGATGATGGTGATAGCAATGATGATGATAAGAATGGTAATGATAATTATAAAGATGACCATGAGAATAAAAATACTAAAAACAGCAAGAACAACAACAACAAAATAATGATAATAAATGCAGCATATACCTAGCTTGTGCTTCTTTACCTTATGTTTTAAATTGCATCAGACGACGTCATTCATTGACACAAATGAAAGTAAAGGAGCATGAGCAAATATATACAAGCTACAAAGTTCGGAGAAGTAGTAATGACATTGCAGCCGGTTGGACTTGTGACTCACGCAGAGCTCTTTTATTTCCTTTCGCTCTCGCCCAGAAAATCTGCAAAGACTGCCATCGCATCTTCTGTTCCACCTGCCTACCCAAACCTCCCAGCAGCCTCAAGCTAAATGGCCGCCAGTGTGACAAATGCACGATCTTGACCTCCGGAAAGTTCACCCGCCAACAGTTGCTGGCCTGGAGGGTCAAGGTGAGATTAGTGACCTCTGACCTTTAATTTTTTTTTTTTTTTTTTTTTTGTCTCGGCAGTAACGAGTGGTTTGTTTTGTTGTTATTTTAATTGAAGTCGGTATGGAGTTGCATTCTAGAAGCACTGGTTTGGAGTATTCAGACACATGCATGCATGGAAAGTTATCGTTGTGTGTGCATGTGTTGTAGTTGTTCGGGGTGGGTTCTATCTTCGATACAGCATTTTCCACAAGAGGGTAAGGAAGAACAAGAGGGGGAGGAAAAGGAATGAACACCTCACACAAGGTCGTTTTGCAAAGATTCTCTATTCTGATCTCGTAATTGCGTCAATGCGCGACAACGCGCGACAATGCGCTACAATGCGCGACAACGGGCGACAATGTGCTACAATGCGCGACAATGCGCTACAATGCGCGAGCCTCTCATCAGTGTGACAACAGGCCAAACATCGAAACACTAGGACCCGTCCGTTCCAGCCGATTCTCACGCTCTGGCTTACAGTTGCTGTGACAGGATCAGCTAAGCTATCCAGAACTGTACTCACTGACACTGAGGAGTGATGATCACAATAAAATCATATTCATAAGAAACACGCAATTGCTTCCCCTAGCATCACAAGCAAAACACGCACGCGCAATCTCAACCACACATTCATTCAAAGTGCAACAAAAATAAATGCTATCACACATGATTGTGCGCTCGAGCATGCGCTATCCTGTATCCTCCAATTGGGGATGCCGGGGGGTCTTTCAGTATAAATAGCATCCCCACCTTGTGGAAATTCTGTGCTAGAAATTTCCTCTTTTTCTGTCACTCTCTTTGTTTCTGCCTTTTTTTTTTTCTATCTTCACTGTTGCCTCCTTTTTCTGCC
>NC_134904.1:37059147-37086647 GCF_041734735.1 Babylonia areolata | reverse complement strand
AGTTTCATTCAGTTACTTTATGTTTTGTATTTTTTGTGATGTTTTTCCTATCCCTAACAAATGGGTCGTCTGTAGGGGAAAGCAAGGGAGAGAACTATTCGTCCTGAGTGAGTTAAGATTATTGGATTTTTTTCTTTTCTTTTCTTTTGCCGCACCGTCATCTACTGCCAGTCAGATGTCAGGTCAGTTTTCCTGTGAAGGTAAAGGTTAAGGTTAAAGGTTAAAGGTCCTGTAGCCTTTTACAGTCATCATGGTGCTGAACTTGTGTTCACTGTGTGTCTGGGACTTGGCACGGGATGGCAGCAGGGCCCAAACCTTCTGCCGTTTTGACCTCCCCAAAAACCGAAGTGAGGTACCCGTTTCACACATGGGTGGAGTGGGGGAAAATCGGGGGTAACGTGCCCAAGGATGCATGGTGGTGAACACTTGATCAGAAATCTAACTCCTAACCGATTCTGCCATCGTGCAGTAACTCGGTCCGGTCCTCCTGTACGCTGCGTTCAAAATCCTGGAGAGTGACAAGAAAATTGAAAGCCGGTTCAGAGGTTTTGAAGGACCGTGTCTCAACCGTCATACGACATAACACCCTCTCCAAAACCATCCTGCAAGGGACTGTAGAGGGAGGGCGCAGACGGGGACGGCAGAGAAAGAGCTGGTCCGACAACGTCAAGGAATGGACCAAAATGACGATGCCAGATCTCCTCACGACAGCTGCCAACAGAACGGCGTGGCGAACTATGACATCTTCCTCATGTCCCCCCAATGACCCCAGCGGTCGAGGGAATGAGTGAGTGAGAGTGAGTCTCAACCGAATCCTCAGACTTCGCTGGGAAGAGCATGCCACCGACAAATTAGTGAGCAGCGTCGACATCATGGATGAGGTGAAACAGAGGCATTGCGGGTGGCTGAGCCATGTGCTGAGGATGAGTAACATCAGACAGGCAGAGGTGGTGGTGATGCTGATGATGTGGTGTGTGCAGAAGGCAGGGGGGAGGGGGAGGAGACAGAGGCAGTGATGATGATGATGATGATGATGTGGTATATGGAGAAGGCAGGGGGGAGGGGGGGAGACAGGCAGTGATGATGATGATGATGATGATGATGTGGAATGTGCAGAAGGTAGGGGGAGGGGGAGAGACAGAGGCAGTGATGATGATGGTGATGATTAAGACGATGATGATGATGTGATGTGTGCAGAAGGCAGGGGGGAGGGGGGGAGACAGGCAGTGATGATGATGATGATGATGATGTGGAATGTGCAGAAGGTAGGGGGGAGGGGGGGAGACAGAGGCAGTGATGATGATGATGATGATGATGTGGTGTGTACAGAAGGCAGGGGGGAGGGGGAGGAGACAGAGGCAGCGATGATGATGGTGATGATGATGATGATGATGTGGTGTGTGCAGAAGGCAGGGGGGAGGGGGAGGAGACAGAGGCAGCGATGATGATGATGATGATGATGATGATGTGGTGTGTGCAGAAGGCAGGGGGGTGGAGACCGGGGCCAGTCGGAGCCAGGAGGGCTGGGGGGAGGAGGACAGCAACGTGAGGATCTTCATAACGGAGCACCTGCGCCAGAGACAGATGAGGGAGATGAGGGAGGCGGAGACTCGTTTGCAGGAGGAGCTGGAACAGGATGAGGTGAGTCGCCGATGAGGATAAAAAATGAGGAGGCGGAGGATAAGGACGATGATGAGGTAAGGGGATAAGGATGATGATATGATGTGGAAGATGTTGGCGATGAGGATAAGGATGATGATGTGGAGGATAAGGATTATTGATGTGGAGGATGTTGATAAGGATAATAAGGATGAGGATAAGGATGATGATGTGGAGGATAGGGATTATTGATGTGGAGGATGTTGATAAGGATAATAAGGATGAGGAGGGGGATAAGGATGATGATGTGGAGGATAAGGATTATTGATGTGGAGGATGTTGATAAGGAAAATAAGGATGAGGAGGGGGATAAGGATTATTGATGTGGAGGATAAGGATTATTGATGTGGAGGATGTTGATAAGGATAATAAGGATGAGGAGAGGGATAAGGATGATGATGTGGAGGATAAGGATGATGATGTGGAGGATAAGGATTATTGATGTGGAGGATGTTAATGATAATAAGGATGAGGAGGGGGATAAGGATTATTGATGTGGAGGATGTTGATAAGGATAATAAGGATGAGGAGAGGGATAAGGATGATGATGTGGAGGATAAGGATTATTGATGTGGAGGATGTTAATGATAATAAGGATGAGGAGGGGGATAAGGATGATGATGTGGAGGATGTTGATAAGGATAATAAGGATGAGGCACACGTGTTCAGCGCTTGACGTTTAGTTCATCTGAGGAGCGAACTTGACCCTGCATTCAACTCAGGAGGGAAAAGCGCCGCCTAAAAATAACACGCTACCGCCGGAAGAGTTGGAGCTTTAACTTGGAAGAACTGAGAGCACAAAACGCTATGACTTCTCTTTCATGTTGCGCCTCCAGCCGTTATCAGCTGTTGGGAGGGAGAAAGACCAGTGTGCTGTTCCGCGCGATGGCAGCGGCCACAGGGAGAAAACAACACCTCTTCGTTAACTTTTGATAACACACTGCTTGTCAACGCAATCGCTTAATAAATAGTATGGTTTGAAAGAGCACAGTCTTAGCTTTAAAACGATAGGAAACTCAAATGTGAACATCCGATTATTTTTCTCAGGATAACTGTTTGAAAAAAGCAGGTATGCTTACCACCAGTTTGGTAACATGCATTTTGACACATTTTTAACACACTGAATCTAATCTCACATATTTCGCTCAACACAGACAATACATTCCATGCACAGCATTACACATCAGCATGCCTCTCACTAACCTGTGTTGATGGCTGGAAATTCTGAAGGAAGCTGTGGCGTGTTAAAGATCACAACTGTTTTGCAGCTTGTACAAGTACTCCACAGGCACACTGATTCAGTCATTCACGCACATTGAAGAAAACCACAGCCACGTGTATGGGGTGTGGATGGCAGTTTGTTCTGGCGGTTTGTAAGAAAAATTTCTGCTGGTTTGTGTGTGTGTGTGTGTGTGTGTTAAATCTAGAACTGTTAAAATGGTAGTCTTCATCACACAGTCATTGGCAGAGAATATGTGTGCAAGACAGACAGAGGAATAAGAGGAAAGAAACAAAGAAGTGCAAAAAGAAAGAAAATGTCAGAGAGGGGGGCGAGCAGAGAGAATGAAAGAAAAAAAGAGTGAGAAAGAGAAAGAAGAAAACATAAATAAGAGATGAAACAGGAAGAATGGGTGATGAGAGAGATTAATGAAAGTAAGAAGGGCGTGGGAAGAGAAAGGGGTGGGGGTGAAGGGGTGAGAGAAACAGGAAGAACAAATGAAAGAAATAGGAAAGATAAACAGAAAGGATGACACAGAGAGAGAGAGAGAGAGAGAATAAACAGAAACAAAGAACAACAGGAGATGGGAGGTGAAAAAGAAACAGTGAAATAAAATAAAATAAAAAAAAGAAGAAAGAACGAGAGAATGAGATGGAAGAAAACAGGATGAAAGAAAGAAGGAAAGGGATGAAGGAGAGAAAGAGAAGGAAGGAAACAGCATGAAAGAAAGAGAGGGAAGAAAACAGAAAGAAAGAGAGGGGAGAAAGCAGCACTGACGAAAGAAAGAGAGAGAAGGAAACAGAACGAAAGAAAGGAAGGGATGAAGGAGAGAAAGAGAGGGAAGGAAACAGCACGAAAGAAAGGAAGGGATGAAGGAGAGAAAGAGAGGGAAGGAAACAGCACGAAAGAAAGACAGGGAAGAAAACAGAATGAAAGAAAGGAATGGAAGAAAGAAATGTGAGAGAACAGAATGTGAAGGAAAACCAAACTCACGGTACTTCTGCTATGAAAAAAACCACACCACCGCCAGTCACAATTGTCACCACAGTTCTCTCAAGTAAATGCTGCTATCTTAAAAAATATTTACCAGCCAAGGAAAGTACTACCACCATCCAAAAGATAAGTGTCCGCTCTTTCCAATGGTGCAAAACATTAATGCCGCAGAAATAGGAGTATGCTAACCAGCCCGCTCAAAAGAGGCGCGCAAATTGCCACGCTTTAATAGAAGACAAAGAAGGGTCAGTGACGGGTTAGCAGGCACAGCAGCTGGTACTTATCAGTGCAGTGTCTGGCACTATCAGGCCTGTTAGGGGGATCTCGCAGTCAGCTAAGTGTGTGGTTCTGCTTATAGCCTAGACAGCAGTGGAGGATGAGGATAAAACTGATGATGCGGAGGATAAGGATTATTGATGTGGAGGATGTTGATAAGGATAATAAGGATGAGGAGGGGGATGAGGATGATGATGTGGAGGATGTTGATAAGGATAATAAGGATGAGGAGGGGGATAAGGATGATGATGTGGAGGATAAGGATTATTGATGTGGAGGATGTTGATAAGGATAATAAGGATGAGGATAAGGATGATGGTGTGGAGGATAAGGACGATGATGATGTGGCAGATGTTGAGGAGGATGAGGAGGATAAGGATTAAAAAAAAAAAGAAAAAAAGATGATGTGGATGATAAAAGGGTGATGATGTAAAGGATTAGGATGATGATGGATCCGGAGATGGAGGAGGAGGAGGAGGGTAGGGATGATAATGATCAGAATAAGGATAAGAAGGATGAGGATGGTGATAAGGAGGATAAGGACGATGAGGGGGGATAAGGATGTTGATGAGGGGGATCAAGATGATGAGTTTGAGGAGGATAAGGATGAGGAGGAGGAGGAAGAGGAGGATAAGGATGAGTAGGAGGAGGAAGAGGAGGATAAGGATGATGATGAGGAGGAAGAGGAGGATAAGGGTGATGAGGGGGGATAAGGATGTTGATGAGGGGGATCAAGATGATGAGTTTGAGGAGGATAAGGAGGAGGAGGAAGAGGAGGATAAGGATGAGTAGGAGGAAGAAGAGGAGGATAAGGATGAGGAGGAGGAGGAAGAGGAGGATAAGGATGAGGAGGAGGAGGAAGAGGAGGATAAGGATGAGTAGGAGGAGGAAGAGGAGGATAAGGATGATGAGGAAGAGGAGGATAAGGGTGATGAGGGGGGATAAGGATGTTGATGAGGGGGATCAAGATGATGAGTTTGAGGAGGAAAAAGATGACGTGGAGGAGGAGGAAGTGGAGAATAAAGATGATAATGAGGATAAGGATGATGAAGAGGAGGATGTGGAGGGTAAGGGTGATGATGGATGATGAGGGTAAGGATGATGGATGATGTCGATGAGAATAAGGATGATGAAGAGAACGAGGATGGTGATGATGAGGAGGAGGAGGAGGATAGGAGGATAAGGAGGAGGATCTAGACAGTAGGGGGTGACGATGCGAAGGATAAGGATGATGAGGATGAGAATAAGGATGATGAAGAGAATGAGGTGGGCAAGGACATTGACGATGACGAGGAGGGGTGGTGGTGGTGGGGGGGGTGGGGGGGGGGGAAGACCGCTGCATGTTTTGGAAAACACGGCAAAAATGGCAGCCGCCATGTTGACCCGAGGAAGCTTCAGAAGGTAAGCGGCAGGCAGTCCAGAGAAAAAAAAATACTATGTCCTGACAGCCGGAGACGCGACCGGGGATACAGAGGGCCAGCATCGACGACCTGGACAGCGCTGAGGGGGCGGAGAAGCTGACGGTCAGGCAGCTGAAGGAGATCCTGGCCAACAACTTTGTGGACTACCGGGGCTGCTGCGAGAAGCACGAGCTGGTGGACCGGGTCAAGAGGCTGTGGGTGGAAACGCAGGCCAACAAGCAACGAGGTGAGAATGTATTACACGGGTGTGTGTGTGATTTGGGAGGTAGTTACTGTTCAAACAAGGTTATGAGAATATATATGAACAGTGATATTTGGGAGTTTCTGTTCATTACCAACACCAAAAACTAAAACTAAAGAAGAAAGATTAGAATGGACATGGGTTGCAATTTCTGTTTGTTACAAAAAACAAAACAAACACAAAACAAAACAAAAAAAACAAACAACAAAATTAAAAACAACCATGCTCAAATTACAGTTGCTCAGGGAGGAGGCTCGGGGGGTGGGGGGGGTGGGGGTTGACAACTTCAACTTCTTGCTGCTCGAAGTGCATGATACATTGTCATTATTCTGTGAACGTTTCTCCCTGCACTCCCCTCACCCCTACCCTCTACTGATAAAGTCAGTTACATTATAATTATAAGCTTAAATGATATCAGACATATTGTAAAACCAATCGAGCAAATGCAGACAAACTCAGTCTGTTTTACAATGGACGAAACAAGTTACAGTTTGTTTTTTCTCCATCACACACGCATTCGCACAAACACAGACACACACATTCGCACAAACACAGAGACACATACACACAAATACACACACACACACACACACACACACACACACACACACACATACACACAAATACACACACGCACACACACACACACACACACACACACACAAAAACACTGCATCGGAATAACAAAAGAACATGCTTGACATCACTATAATTATGTCAACAGCAGCAGCAGCAACAGAATCGAACCCCAACGACCCGACGGTGCCAGCGCCCTCGGGGACGGGTGGGGCGGACCCCGAGCAGGATGTGTGCAAGATCTGCATGGACGCTGCCATCGACTGCATCCTCCTGGAGTGCGGCCACATGATCACCTGCAGCAAGTGTGGGAAGCGCCTGGCGGACTGTCCCATCTGTCGTCAGTACATCACCCGCGTCGTGCACGTCTTCCGCTCTTGAAGCGGGTCGGTCATCATCGTCATCGTTGTCGTCTTGTGAATGGAGGGTGGTCATTGTGGAAGAAGTACTGACCCGCCCATCCCCCTGCCTTTAATCATCAGCTGGGTACATCATGTGTGTCTGTCGGGGTGTGGGTGTGGGTCCATCATTGTCGTCGTCAGCTTCGCTTGTGATGGGAGGTGGGTGTTTTGTGGGAGGGAAGCGCTGACCCGTCGCTCACTCCTGCCTTCTGTCCATCCGTCGTCAGCAGCAGTACATCAACAACCGCTTTGTTCACGTCTTTGAATCTTGATGCTGGTGGGTCATTGTTGTCATCTTCGCTTGTGATGGAAGTTGGTCATTGTGGAAGAAAGCTGGGGACCTTTCCTTTGTTCATGTCTTTCATCGGTCGTCGTCATCTTTGCTTGTGATGGAAGTTGGTCATTGTGGAAGAAAGTTGTGGACCTTTCCTTCCACCTACTTGTCAGTCTTTTCATCAGAGCGCTGCTGGTCGTTATCTCTTCTTCTCTTCCACACAGGAAGATCGGCGTGGAAAGAAAAACGAACCAAGAGGGTTTAGGAGGAACTGGGGTGCAGTTGACGGATCACAGCGCATGGGGGGAAAAAGTTGTGGTTGAAATGATTGCTGTGAGGCTGAGGCAGTGTGGGGAGGCTGGACAGCGAAGACTATGATCACCATGGAGCTTGAACAGAAGACGGTACGGACTTGGAAACAGTGAAGAGGGAAGGAAAAATTGGGTATGTGTGTGTGTGTGTGTGTGTGTGGATGATACGGTCAGGAGGATTACAATGGATAAATGATCCATGATGGTGATGGGCTGGAATGAAGCAGATTGTAGGATGTTTGATCCCACCAAACAGAACACACACACATGTACGTATACTCACATACATATACACACATATGCACACACACACTCAGAGACATGTACAAGCACATACACACCACACACTACACACACACAAATACACACACACACACACACACACACACACACACCACAAACTTACTCATCCAAGCACACAACCCACCAACACACATGGGTGAGGAGTCTATGACATTTTGTTACGATATTTTATTCACTTACGCAGCAAAACAACAACAACAACAAAACAAACAAATGACAAATACTAGTCAAATAGTAGATGGTCCAGAATATTAAAAAAAAATGTACAGAGCTGTAGAAAGTAGAACTGAACAAAATCATCGTTAAGTGGAGTGCAGAAGATCAGAGTGTGAAGGGCAATACTTGCATAACAGTTAGAATTTATTTGCTGCATGTCAGACCCAAATAGAATGCCATCAAAGCTTTTGGCACTTATCTGAAGTATGAAAGGAACAATCTCAGTAAAAGTTTGATAATTGCGGGAAAAAAAGAAAGAAAAAGAAAGTAGAATGCACATGGACGATAAACTGACCTGTGATGAAAAAGCGGAGTGTGTTTTAACCCATTCACAGCTGAAACCTTGGCGTGATGACCCTGAAATGAGCGTGGTATGAGCTGGAACGGCAGTTACTTCTTTTTATGTTCTTACCAATGGTGCGATTGATTTCGTTGAACAACAGTATAATGCAATCCAGAGAGGAAGAAGTCTAGAAACAGAATGGTGACTGGCCTGTAGTGTATTGGCTCTTTGTTAATATTTCACTGAGGTGATGGAGCCTTCACAAATGAGCATACTCGTTAGCAGCAGTCAAGAGGTTAAAGTGCCAGACTACCAAAGAAAACGTGTACACCATGGTATTTTAAGATTATATTTTATAAATGTTTTCATTATTTAATGAAGATTGTTAAGAAAACCATTCATCCCCTATGGAAAACAAGCACAGAAGCGGAAGCGTCACAGGCTGATTATTTCTCCTTTGTCACAACAGATTTCTTTGTGTGAAATTCAGGCTGCTCTCCCTGGGGAGAGCGCGTCGCTACGCTACAGCACCACCCATGTTTTTGTATTTTTTCCTGTGTGCAGTTTTATTTGTTTTTCCTATCAAAGTGGATTTTTCTACAGAATTTTGCCCAGAACAACTGTTTTTTGTTGCTGTGGGTTCTTTTATGTGCGCTAAGTGCATGCTGCACACGGGACCTCGGTTTATTTTCTCATCTGAATGACTAGTGTCCAGACCACCACTCAAGGTGTAGTGGAGGGAGAGAAAATATCGGTGGTTGAGCCGTGATTCGAACCAGTGCGCTCAGATTCTCTCGCTTCCTAGGTGGACGCGTTACCTCAAGGCCATCACTCCACTTTCCCAGGGTGCAGCTGATGACAACAGAGGTGGTCGGGTCAGACCAGTCAATCACCAGTCAAGGCTCATATGACTCGCACATAGTTTCTGAAACGTGGGTTGGTATGACTGTAAAAAGAAGCGAAGTAGCCGCCACAGTAAAAAAAAAAAAAAAAAAAAAAAAAAGCAAACTTACCGCCCTGTTTCCTGACCAAGGCAGTGCTAAGCAAAGCAAGAAGTTTGTTCATTGTAGCAGTGGGGTTGTTGAAGTGTTACTGACACATGCGTCTTTGACACACATCATACAGAGTGATGTCAGGAAAAAAAAAGAAAAAAAAAAAAAAAAAAGAAGAAAAGAAAGAAGAAAAAAGCAGCCAACAAGTAAATGCACGTTAACACCTTGACTCCTGAACCCAAGTAAAATAAGATCATTGTGGCAGGAATTTTGAAAGTGCTAGAACTAATTACTTGTGGTTTTTTTTAAAAAACTGTTGTAACTGATTTTAATGGGCAAAAGTAACGCTGTCCCAAGTGGAAGAAGTCCAAATAAAAGAAGCGATGACCGTCATCCTGTCCTGTCACCTCAGTCTCACCTCAAGTGAGGTGAGGGCCCATCACTGGTGAGCATACTTGTCAGCACAACAGTGAACGGGTTAACCAGCACATGACATGCCTGTTGACTCATCAGTGGGACTGTTGTGTCGTCACCCAGCCATTCATCTTCTTCTTCTGCGTTCGCGGGCTGCAACTCCCATGTTCACCCGCATATACGCGAGTGGGGTTTTACGTGTTTGACCGTTTTTAACCCGCCATGTAGGCAGCCATACTCCGCTTTCGGGGTGTGTGCATGCTGGGTATGTTCTTGTTTCCATAACCCACCGAACGCTGACATGGATTACAGGATCTTTAACGTGCATATTTGATCTTCTGCTAGCGTATACACACGAAGGGGGTTCAGGCACTGGCAGGTCTGCACATATGTTGACCTGGGAGATCGTAAAAAATCTCCACCCTTTACCCATCAGGCGCCCTCACCGTGATTCGAACCCGGGACCCTCAGATTGGGGGTCCAACGCTTTAACCACTCGGCTATTGCGCCCGCCCCCAGCCAGTGAAAAATGATGGTTTAAAAAAACAAACAACAACATGAAACTTGATCATGATTTTGGAAGCTGGTAATAGGAGGTGAATGGCTTTGTTCTTGTCGAAAAGACCTGTAAGTTGATTTTCTGTTGTTTTTTTTAAAGAAAGGTGATTCTATAATTCTATCTTTTGTTGTTGTTTTGTTGTTGTTGTTGAATCTCTACTTATTATTGCATTTTTTGTTCAGAGGAGAAAAACAACAACAAACCCCAAAACATTTGTGATATTGAATTGTGACCCTCCCTCTTAACAAGCGTCCAAGGAATGAATGTTTTTCTAATGCAAAACGTTTTTTTTTTTTTTTTTTTTTTTTGAGAGTGTCTTTAAATCTTTAATGGCAGAAGAAGAAAAAAAAATGTATGCTTGCAATGACAGCAACGTTTGATCAGTAAAAAGTTGCTTCCCCACTCCCCCCCCCCCCACCCCCCCTCCCGGCCCCCCCACCTCCCAACCCCCTATCCCCAACATCTGCTGAGGTAATGACCAGTATTGATGCCCATGTTATGCCATACATTACAGCAGTATTAGTATGATTTCTAAGCGAGGCCTTTGGAATTGTTTGTAGAATATGTCCTATTTTGTTTTATTTTATTTTATTTTTCCTAAGTAGAAAACTTTGGTCAGTATGGAAGCAGTTAGCTGACTTTCTTCTGTGTTTCCAGGTGTCTTAATTAAATGGCATGTGCAGCTTGTAGGGCACAGTACACATTGATCCTGTTGATGTCCACAGTTTGGTCCTGAATGGCCGCCAGACTGGGCCGTGTTTGTCCTGAATGGCCTCCAGACTGGGCCATGTTTGCCCTTAATGGCTACCAGACTGGGCCATGTTTGTCCTGAATGTCCACCAGGCAGGACCATGTTTGTCCTGAATGGCCACCAGACTGGGCCATGTTTGTCCTTAATGGCTACCAGACTGGGCCATGTTTGTCCTTAATGGCTACCAGACTGGGCTTGCTTTGTTCTGAATGGCCAGCAGACTGGGCCATGTTTGTCCAGAATGCCTACCAGACTGGGCCATGTTTGTCCTGAATGGCTACCAGACAGGGCCATGTTTGTCCTGAATGGCCACCAGACTGGGCCGTGTTTGTCCTGAATGGCCACCAGACTGGGCCATGTTTGTTCTGAATGGCTGCCAGACAGGGTGTTTGTCCTTAATGGCTACCAGACTGGGCTTGCTTTGTTCTGAATGGCCAGCAGACTGGGCCATGTTTGTCCAGAATGCCTACCAGACTGGGCCATGTTTGTCCTGAATGGCTACCAGACAGGGCCATGTTTGTCCTGAATGGCCACCAGACAGGGTATGTTTGTCCTGAATGGCCGCCAGACTGGGCCATGTTTGTCCTTAATGGCTACCAGACAGGGCCGTGTTTGTCCTGAATGGCCACCAGACTGGGCCGTGTTTGTCCTGAATGGCCACCAGACTGGGCCATGTTTGTTCTGAATGGCTGCCAGACAGGGCCGTGTGTGTCCTGAATGGCTACCAGACAGGGCCGTGTTTGTCCTGAATGGCTACCAGACAGGGCCGTGTTTGTTCTGAATGGCTACCAGACAGGGCCATGTTTGTCCTGAATGACCGCCAGACTGGGCCATGTTTGTCCTGAATGGCCGCCAGGCAGGGCCATGTTTGTCCTGAATTGCTGCCAGACAGGGCCATGTTTGTCCTGAATGGGCTACTGCACTTACGCATGTTTGGTGCCTCAGGGCATCAAAGATGAGGCAGAACTGCAAGACGTGGACTGGGGTCTTCTAGAAAGATGTGCCAGTAGATACTTCTGTGTTTCCAGGTGTCTTCATTAAATGGCATGTGCAGCTTGTAGGGCACAGTACACATTGATCCTGTTGATGTCCTCAGTTTGGTCCTGAATGGCCGTCAGACTGGGCCGTGTTTGTCCTGAATGGCCGTCAGACTGGGCCGTGTTTGTCCTGAATGGGCTACTGCAACAATGCATGTTTGGTGCCTCAGATGAGGCAGCAGGGTGTCATTGTATCAAAAAAGGAGAAAAGTCCCTAGCTTCTCATCAGTGAGATTTTGCAGGTAGCGGGATGGTAGCAGGATTTTTTGGTGACCTCCCGTTGAAACAAGTTGTTGAGCTGGTGTTAATGATTATTGATGGATATGTTAGCTTTATGCTATCAAAACAAGTTTGAAAAATCTGGGGTGGGGTGGCCCATGTCAGTCACAGTCACAGTTCAAACCTTGGTTTGTATCCGTTAGTCTTGGTGGAATGGGCTGGGTGCTGTGAGAGAAGAAGGGGGGAGGAGGAGGGGTGTGGTGTGTGTGTGGGTGTGTGGGGGTGGGGGTGGAAAGAGGCGATGAGAGAGAAAGGAAGGGAAACAAAAATGAAAGAAAACGAAACTCGATGTTAATAGTGTTGGTTTTTATTTTGTGTTGTTTTCATTTTCCTTGTTCGTTACTCCCCTTGGGAGAGGGCTAGAGGGGAGTGATGGGAACCTGGAAGCTGGCTAACGTCCTCAGGCGAAGTCTCAGACAGCAGTTTGCCCTCTTCGTGAGCTGATGATGACGGAGAAGATCACAATACCGAACTGATGTTGATATTTTTGACAGTGTTGACCAGGCCCAATTTTCTTTGTTGTTGTTGATGATGATGATGATGATGATGGTGACTGTCGTGATTATTATTATTTTTTTTCTTCAGAGAGCATCTTGCCATGTGCCTCACATGGCATACTGTACAATTGGTCTCACTCCCATCCCAGTGCTGAGACGTGGAGATGGGCACAAGCCGAGGTGGAAAAGTGGAAGAAACTTGGGACTTGTTGGTCGAAAATGTTCCACACTTTTCGCTCCTCCACTGACTGACTGCCCATGGTTTTACAGTTTGTTCTCTCCGTTGTAGCTTTTTGTTGTGTGATAACAATGGCTCATACTTAAGCCAGATTAATAGTCCAGCGCTGATTAGATAGGACATGTGAAGTGGAGGATAAAATCTTGTCAATCAATTATGGCATGCATTAGACAATAGATAGTGTGATATAGTTTTAAGCGCTGATGTTGTTTGATAAATATTTAGTTATTAGGGAATGATATTACAACATTTTTTTTTTCATAATAATCATCCTGGAATGATGTATGTTAAATCTCCCATCAGAAATGTATGCCTTTTATTAGAATCAAGGATAAGCCTTCAGACAGACTTTTCCTTCGCAGAGTTGTTGGTTAATCATGAAACACTGCACCTCATCTTCTAAAATCATGGTGCAAAGGCCTTAAATCCTTGAGAAAGTTTTTCATGTGTTCACTGAACTAACCTTATGAAGCTGAAAGGATTACCTATTTCTTTTTAAATCCGATGATGCTGAAAGACAAATTATTTTCTTAAGAAGAGTTTCTGTTTGGGGGGGAAAATGACCATACTGACCTTACCTTTTTTGATCACCAGCATTGTTTCTGACCAGCATTTTTTTCTGAAGCTGGTTGTTGTGTTGATTATAATGTGTAAGGGTTGCATCATGTTGATCATGGTGTCTGAAAGAATGAACTATTATTTTGTGAGTGTGCGTGCGTGCGTGCTTGAAAAAAAAAAAATCTGGTTGACTCATTTTGCTTGATGTAAATGTTCTCAGCATATTGTGAGAATGACCAACGCATTATGAGCTGAGATTCATGTAGTGTGGCGATGTGTGCAGTCTGAAAAACATGAATTATTATGCATACTGTCTGGAACAACCAAACACGCATATATTCATGTATGTATGTATGTATGCATGAACAATTTATTTTTGTTGCTTGGATGAAAACAGATCCCACTTGTGATGTATTGGATTATTCACTGTTGAAATTGTTCTTGACAATATTGGACATTGTGTAGATGTGTGTGTGGCTCGTTAACATCAAATGGTGCAGGGGTTGGGGGAATGTGAATGTGACCATTTAATTCATTACAGGCCATAGCCCTTCATGAAGAGGTGGTGTGAAAACAATAGTTCATTGGTACACCAAATCAAACATTGGAATTCAACAAACAAAACGAGTTAAGTTCAACTGGAAGACCAAATCTGACATGCCTTGAATACAAACAAATGGCGCATTGTTTGACAACTTCATTCACAGAAGTCATAGGCAATGTAAATGTGAATATAGGATGGTGTCTGTGAATTTGAATACAGAAGGGTGTCTATAAAAAAAAACCTTGTGGGGATTAATTGGTCTCTGAGATCATCAGGATGGAATAACAAAACACAAAATGGACTTTACTTTTGCAATGGACAAACAAGATCATTTTCAGTATATTATCAGTGATGAAAATGATCAACAGCAATATCAGGCAAGCTAAATTCAAGTCTTGTCATTGTAAAATTCAGATGTTTATCTTTTTTTTTTTTCAACAACATATATGCTGGAATACATTACCAGGCTGGGAGGAGGGTAGTGGGGTGGGGAGAGATCACAGGTTCCACAGAAGTGGTGTTGACCTGCCATCTTATTTATCACCATCAGAATAGATTTTTCAGAGACAGACAGATGGAATGTGTATCCTTCAAGAACGAAGATAAAAGCACAAATGACCATCTTAACTAACACACTATTTTTGTGTGTGTTTGAAGCAACAACAAAACATGTTACAGTGCAGAATCAGTCAGTTTCCTGTTCACAAGCTTTCGTGTTGGACATCTTGATTTGATGTTACAAAAGGCCTATACTCACAATGACAATGATCTGGACTGAGATCCAGCCAAATGGTCAGCTGGTATTCTGTAAGGGGTAATTGTTTTGCCTTTTTTGTGGCAAAAAATGGTCGTATAGACAAGGACTTTTATCTGCATTTGGATGAGGAGCAAGAGAGAGAGAATGTGAATCTGTCAGTGAGAGTGCTCAGCGTTGAGCAGAGACATTGATAGATAGATATACGTATACATAATGACTTGTGCTTGTACAGATTTTGATGTGTGTAATGTTTGTGTGCGTGGATGTTATGCAAGTGAGGTGTTACATTGTTCAGACAATTCCATGTACGCTACACCACTTCTGCTGAGCAGATGCCTGACCAGTAGCGTAACCCAACGTAAGCGCTTGACTGGAGCTCCTGTGACATGATTTTGAAAAAGCAGTCACTGTTTTCTGTGAACTGATCAAAGGTGTAATTGATTTCCCACTGACAGTTCCTGCAGGAAGAAGAAGCCCCAAGTACAGAGTGGTGACCGACATCTTTGAACTTTATGAAGGCTCCAGTCTTACCTCGGTGAGACGACAACAGCCCTTCACTGACAAGTATATACCTGTCAGCAGCAGACAACAGCCCATCATTGACAAGTATATACCTGTCAGCAACAGACAACAGCCCTTCATTGACAAGTATATACCTGTCAGCAACAGACAACAGCCCTTCACTGACAAGTATATACCTGTCAGCAACAGACAACAGCCCTTCACT
Organism: Babylonia areolata; assembly: GCF_041734735.1. Lineage (NCBI taxonomy): Eukaryota > Metazoa > Mollusca > Gastropoda > Neogastropoda > Buccinidae > Babylonia > Babylonia areolata. Next base: position 37,071,121 of record NC_134904.1, on the reverse strand, counting down.
GACAAGTATATACTTGTCTTCAGCAGACAACAGCCCATCACTGACAAGTGTATACTTCTCAGCAGCAGACAACAGCCCATCACTGACAAGTATATACTTGTCTTCAGCAGACAACAGCCCATCACTGACAAGTGTATACTTGTCAGCAGCAGACAACAGCCCTTCACTGACAAGTATATACCTGTCAGCAACAGACAACAGCCCATCACTGACAAGTATATACTTGTACAACAGCCCTTCACTGACAAGTATATACCTGTCAGCAGCAGACAACAGCCCATCACTGACAAGTATATACTTGTCAGCAGCAGACAACAGTCCATCACTGACAAGTATATACATGTACAACAGCCCTTCACTGACAAGTATATACTTGTACAACAGCCCTTCACTGACAAGTATATACTTGTACAACAGCCCATCACTGACAAGTATATACTTGTCAGCAGCAGACAACAGTCCATCACTGACAAGTATATACTTGTACAACAGCCCTTCACTGACAAGTATATACTTGTCAGCAGCAGACAACAGCCCTTCACTGACAAGTATATACTTGTCAGCAGCAGAGAACAGCCCATCACTGACAAGTATATACCTGTCAGCAGCAGAGAAGAGGTTTCAAATGAGGGAAGCCAGTTCTTACTGCCCCACAGAAAGCAAGTCGTTGCTTTACTTTTTTCCTTTCTTCCCTGAATCATGTTCATTAAATGCACAGTAAGTTATTGACTGATTGAGATTTTTCACCAGCCACTGAGGCGAATCCTATTTTCGATCAACTTCCTCTTAAGATAGGGTGGTGTCGGCATTTTAGCTGTCACAAGTTCTACTTTCAATCAAGTCCTACCTTCAGGACAATGTCCATTAGGAAAGTTTGGGATGGGTGTGGGTGGTGGGTGGGTGGGTGGGTAAGGGGTTTTGTTCATTTACTGCTTTCCCCCCATCTCCCCCTATTTTTGGCCTGTTTTTCCTGCATTCCTGTCCAACAACTTCTTTTTTTTTTCTTTTCTTTTTTTTGTGGTCTGGTTGAAACTCAAGGTTACATCTGATGCTTGTGTTGTTGATGCGAGCTTTTTCACTTGTTGTTTTGAGGGTGCTGGTGTAATCGGATTTATTTTTAACCTGTTCAGTAATCAGTTGTACAGAATGGTACAGACAGTACCCAAAATCACCATCTGGGCTGTTGTGTGCTTTTTTTTTTTTTTTTTGTCTCAGGGACACTGACGTTTTCTAACTGTGTCAGTGCGTTGTTACCATTGGGGAGGGTTTAGGTGTTGCAGGATTTATTTACATTATTTTATTTTATTGTTTTGTTGTGGGATGCCCAGTATGGCTTCATCATTGGCTGGGTTGTAAGAATGGTGACTGATTATGATTTTCCTGATGACAAGAAAAAAAAGAAAAAAAGAACAGACATTCTTGAGTGGGAGAGCTGAGGAGAACAATGAAAAAAAAAGAAAAGATTTAACATTCAAACTATTTGCGATGTGTGCTTGAATATCAGTGGTTGGTGGTAGTTTTGGACGATTGGTATCATTAGCCTTTTGAAGGTGCGTGCGCGTTTAAAATGTTTGCATTTTATTCCCATGGGTTTTCTGCATGAAAAGTGGCAGGCAGTGCTGCACTACCCTTACCAGGCTTGGAATTAGCAGTGGAAGACTGTTAATTTTTTCTTGTTATATTTTGGAGAAGATACTTGTTTTGTGTTACAGTTCACGATGCTGTCATTTTTGGGTGGATGTATAAAATGGGGTGAAACGATATTTTGTTTTGTTCCTAAATTTAAAAAAAAAAAGAAGAAAAAGCAGTTTCCTGTTTCATGCCTCAGTATTTTGGTGGGGGGCAGGGGGAGGTGGTGGAAGGGAGGAGGTGGTTGGAGCTCAGTGATTGCTTAATTCTCTCCATACGAACGGCGAAAGACGACGACGTTAAGAGCGTTTCACCCCAGTTACCATCATCAAAATATTGCAAGCGGAAGGCTCCTATACTGAAGGTGAATGTTGACAAAGAATACCACAATTCTGATGACAGAAGCTAAAGGTTGGGTCATTCAGACACCCACTGGACATCCGAGGGGTCTGTGTAGAGGAGAAGAGAGGACTGGCCGTACTGAGTGAGTTAATGTGATGTTGTTGATTCTCTTGACATGATGTGGGTCTCTGTCTGCCATATATCGGTGTCATTCGGTCAGTATTCATTCTTGTTCTGGGATCACCATTTTGCTTTGCGTGTTCTTGTGTTTAATATCTGTTGTATTTCTTGTCTGAGAGGCACAGAATGTGTGACAGAGAAAGCGAGAGAGAGAGAGAGGGGGGGAGAACAAGCGAGTGATGGAGTTTTTTTTTTTTTTCTTCAGCAATGTTGTCAGATCATAAATGTTCATCATTTTGTGTTTGATGAAGAAAACTGTACTTTTGGTATGGTTGGTTCAGACGGGAAGTAGTCGTCACAATATCTAATAAAGGATCACCAAGAAAGTGAGTAATGGGGAAGGGCAGCATTGATGTATTGTATGAATAAAAGAAACTAGACAGGGACTAAAGAGAGTAGTAAGAGGGCACACACTGGCAATCTCATTTTGACTTTCTTTTGTCTAATTCACGTCAAAACCGAAAGTCTTATTGGGATAACTTTGGGTAAACCCCTGTCCCCCTTCCTCCCAAATCTTCCAAAACTGAGAAATTGCTCGGTAATAAAATAATCTTTTAGTGGCAAGAGACATGTATGTTTCTAGAAATAAAATATTATGCTGCAGTCAGTGCAGTAAGAATAAACTTTGAGTGTTTGTTTGGATGCAGGTCAGAAAAAGGTGGGGTTTTTTTTTTTTTTTTTTTAATCATCAGTGTGTGTTGTGGTAGTGACGATCCTACTCCATGACTGCTGAACATGAACAGACGACCAATATTTCTGTGTTCAAACACTGGCAAGATTCCCCCACACCCCACCGTTTTTGATCACTTCAGTGAAAAGATGTCAAAATTAATGTACAACCACCGTCGGCAAAACGATTCTTATATTGGTTGCAGTATTTCGGGAAGACACCATCTTGAACATCACTACCACTGTTTATCTTGTATTGTATTACTGACAGTGTTACTTTCTGTCACAACGATTTCTCTGCTTGAAATGTGGGCTGCTGTTCCAAGGGAGAGCACCACGTCGCTACGGGTTGGGGGAGGGGGGGTTAGGATGGGAACTCTTGTGAGTATGGAATGCAGATTTAATAGACAACACAAGACAGGCCTGAATTTTCCTGGCATAAGTGTCTTTTTTTTATTTTTCAGGTGAAGAGACTACTGTGAAACCGATTTGTAATGTGTTGACAGTAGTACTTACCTTTTCCACTGGGCTTGAAGAAGTGAAAAACAAAAACATGAGCTCTTTAACTTTTAACTCTTTCCATACGAACGGCGAAAGAGACGACGTTAACAGCGTTTCACCCCAATTACCATCATCAAAATATTGCAAGCGGAAGGCCCTTATACTGAAGACGTGAATGTTGACAAAGAATACCACAATTCTGACGACGGAAGCTAAAGGTTGGGTCATTCAGACACCCACTGGACATCCGAGGGGTCTGTGTGGAGGAGAAGAGAGGACTGGCCATACTGAGTGAGTTAAGAAAGCCAACACTGCATTTTGCTTTGCTGAAAATTGGCATCTGTCTTGTATGTCTTCTAAGTTCACATTCCAAACTGTCTTTTTAACATTCAGATTGCAAAGAGATTTTTTCCCCCCCTTTACCTCATTCTCTCTTGCTTTTCCTCTTACGCCCATCTCGGCTATGGAATATTGTTAATACAGTTGATGAAATCATCAGAAAAATACTCAAATCATGTTACAATAAATCTAGGCGGATTGATTTCCTTCTGTTTAAGCACGTCAGCAAATGAGGAAAAGTGATATGGAGTGACAACAGTAATATTCAAAGTGACAATTACTCATTTTCATGTTTGACTTTTTAAAATTTATTTTTCATTGCCCACCATGCTTTATTTTTGAATGTGTGGTCTACATGGTAATGGTTCTATTGAGTGTAATTTGTTTTGAATGCTTTTTTCAAGAATGACTTTATTTGTGCTTTGATGATGTACGTTTAGGAAAAGAAAAGAAAAAAAAAGGTACGAGTGGTTGCCTTGTATTTGTTGCAGAGTATAATCAAAAAAACTTGCTCAAATTATTTGTGAACTGATTACGGCAGCCTTTTGATCTGATTTGATGTTCATGTGACCATTTGTCAGTGTGACTCACTGTGCTGTGTTTGTAGTAGGATGAGCTGTTTGCGGAACACAAAGAGTGTGTTGGTGAATAAGTTTAGGTTTATTTCTTTGTGACAAATGCATACATGTATGGCAGGATCGATGATTTGCTGTGACCAGTTATAAAAAAGCTATACACATGCCTAATTTTGTGCTGGTTTGTTTGTGTGTGTTCTTTCATGTTTGTCAGACCAAGTATGACTGCCTGTATTAAAAAAAAAAAAAACACACCATATTTTTACAGACTTATCTGGGTAAATCTAATAATAGAAATACACACATACACAGTTTCAGTAGCTCAAGGAGGTGTCACTGCGTTCGGACAAATCTATATATGCTACACCACATCTGCCAAGCAGATGCCTGACCAGCAGCGTAACCCAACGTGCTTAGTCGGGCCTTGAGAAAAAAAAGAAAAAAAAAAAAAAGAAAAAAAAAAAAAGAGAAAAAGATAAATACACACACAAAAAAAGAACTACTACTACTAATAATAATATGTATAAGCCGCAAAAACTTGATGAAGTCAACTCTAAGCATAACCCCCCCCCCAAAAAAAAACAACAACAAAAAAACAAAAACAAAACAACAAACAAAACACACACACACAGGTGTTAACCAGTATGGACCTCCAATATCTTGTACACCAAGAAATGGAAGGCAGTCAACATCCCCTGCTGGGGGAAATTTTTTTTAATTTTTTTTTTTACAGATTTATCCAGTTATTTGGGTAAATCAAATTATCTAATAATAGAAACACACACACATTTATATAAAAAATTATATATATATACACTCATACACAGAGGTGTTAAGCAGTATGGACCCACAATATCTTGTACACCAAGAAATGGAAGGCAGTCAACTTCCCCTGCTGGAATTCCAGGAAACAAAGAAGGCGAAAGAACTTTCCCAACAAAGACCCAGAGGGAAGCAGGCAGGCAGGCAGTGGAAGCGCACTGGTTCAAATTCCATAGCTGCCAGTATTTTCTCCCCCCCCCCCCTCCATTAGACCTTGAGTCATGGTCTGGATGCTAGTCATTCGGATGAGATGATAAACCGAGGTCCTGTGTGCAACATGCAGTTAGCGCATGTAAAAGAACCCTTGGCAACAATAGGGTTGTCCCTGGCAAAATTCTGTAGAAAAATCCACTTCGATAGGAAAAAAAAAAAAAAAATTGCAGGCAGGAAAAAAAAGAAAAAAAAAAAAGAAAAAAAAGAAAAAAGGGTGGCGTTCTCTAGCGACATGCTCTCCCTTGGGAGAGCAGCCCAAATTTCACACAGAGAACTCAAGTTGTGACAGAAATAGAGTAATATATATAATACAATACAACAACATACAATACACAGAACATGTCGTTCATATCAAATGTCACTCACTTTTCTTCAGTCATGAACTTGCACCATTGCCAAGTCAAGTTTACAGCCCTGCGAACAAACAAGTCCCCATCCTACTGGGGGCGAAAACCTGGGAGCGAAAACCAAGTAAAAAAAAAAAAAAAAAAAAAAAAAAAAAGCAACAACTGGAATGATCAAATTATGGTGATTATCTCCCTTCATCTTTTGCACTCATTTTGAACCCATGCACTGTTCTGCGATTCCTGCTACCACACACACACACACACCTATTTAGATATCTACATATATGATGAAATGCGATGCACCTGAGCAACTCCTGCTTTTGTTGGACATGGCTGCTTAAACAGCTGCACACATATACTGACCTGGGAGACTGGAAAAATCTCCATCCTCAACCCAACAGATGCTTCAACACCAGGAATCGAACTGAGGGAATTTGAGGAGTGAGAATCCAGCGTTCTATCATTCGGACCACCACACCCGTTTGAGCAGTGGAGTGATGGCTTAGAGGTAACGCGTCTGCCTACGAAGCAAGAGAATCTGAGCGTGCTGGTTCGAATCATGGCTCAGCCGCCAATATTTCCCCTGCACTAGACCTTGAGTGGTGGTCTGGATGCTAGTCATTCGGATGAGACGATAAACCGAGGTCCCGTGTGCAGCATGCACTTAGCGCATGCAAAAGAACCCACGGCAACAAAAGGGCTGTTCCTGTCAAAATTCTGTAGAAAAATCCACTTCGACAGGAAAAACAAATAAAACTGCAGGCAGGAAAAAATGCAAAAAAAAAAAAAAGGGTGGCGCTGTAGTGTGGCGACATGCTCTCCCTGGGGAGAGCAGCCTGAGCCTGAATTTCACACACAGAAATCTCTTGTGATAAAAAGAAACACAAATACAAATGTATCACCTGTCCATTCTCACGGTGCTGGTTTTCGCCAGTCTCTGCTGCTGATTTTTCAGGGCCAGCAGTCTGGTCTTCTGAATCCTCCACTCGCACACCATGCTGTACTCGCACCCCCCGCATTTCCACGCCTCCTCTACGTCCACGCCCTCTGCCTCTCTGTGCCCCTGCCAAAACCCCATGCAGTGGGTGAACGTCCGCTCCAGCCAATCGCCGCTCTCCTCCTGCACCGCGAATCGACCAATCACAGATCCCGTATCTTGGCTGATGTATTCGATTTCCAAGGAGCTGATGCAAACCAGAACCTGGGCTGTGCTGAAATGAAACAGAAGACTATTTAAAGAGGGGGCGATGGAATGAGTGTCAATATGCGTTTTCATAACAGGTCCTCTTGGCAAAAAACGAGAGAGAAAAATATGAAAGCCAAAATATTCGCTAGAGCATAATAAGCTAAATTACGTAGGCATTACATAAGCATGCACAGGACATAATTATTTTGTGTTCACGTACATCAAAATTTGACATCTGAAATGAATGCTTACAATCCAGCCAACTGCACAAAGCCATAACACGACTGCTCAACGGAACAAAAAATTAAACCAAGTTAAACACAAAACTCTCAAATTGGAAAACACACACACACACACAAAAATTTATTACATAACATCATTACCATTAAGCTCCACAAGGCAAATAAGACTAGCCTGTGTTGAGGATGTCAGCCTATCTGCTTAATTTATCATCTGATGATTTTTTTCTGAAATGTTTAACTCACTCAGTACAGCCAGTCCTCTCTTCTCCTCTACACAGACCCCTCGGATGTCCAGTGGGTGTATGAATGACCCAACCTTTAGCTTCCGTCGTCAGAATTGTGATATTCTTTGTCAACATTCACGTCTTCAGTATAAGAGCCTTCCGCTTGCAATATTTTGATGATGGTATCTGGGGTGAAACACTGTTAACGTCGTCTCTTTCGCCGTTCGTATGGAAAGAGTTAAAAAAAACAACTTACATTAATACCTTAAAGCCACACAAAAAATGATAAAGGCCACACAGGCAAATAACACTGCACAATGGTCAAAAAGTGCTTGCCCAAGTGTTAGTTTACACCACCACTACGAATGGAGTGACGAGCAGAGTGATGGCCTAGAGGTAATGCATCCGCCCAGGAAGCGAGAGAAATCTGAGCGCGCTGGTTCGAATCACGGCTCAGCCGCTGATATTTTCTTCCCCTCCACTAGACCTTGAGTGGTGGTCTGGACGCTAGTCATTCAGGTGAGACGATAAACTGAGGTCCCGTGTGAAGCATTCACTTAGCACAAGTAAAAGAACTCACGGCAACAAAAGGATTGTTCATGACAAAATTTTGTAGAAAAATCCATTTCGATAGGAAAAAGACAAAACTGCACGCAGGAAAAAAAGAAAAAAAAGAAAAAAAAAAGGGTGGCACTGTAGTGTAGTGACGCGCTCTCCCTGGGGAGAGCAGCCCGAATTTCACACACAGCAATCTGCTGTGATAAAAAGAAATACAAAAAACAAAAAATACAAAACAGAATGGTAACCTTGATGTAACACGTCCACCTGAAATGTGTACCAATCAGAGGCTGCGGGATCGAATCCCACAATCCACAGTTATTTTTCTCCACCTCTGCTTGACCTTGAGTGGTGGTCTGTACTCCAGTTGTTTGGATAAGGTTCCATGCATAAACATACGCTGAGCGTTAGAACAGGAACCCACAGCCAAGTTAAGTCTTGCTGTGCTTGTGCCCCAGCGTTGATGCTTCTTGTTCTCTCTCTATTGACTTCTTCCTCCACCACACGTTTATTATTCATTTTCTTCACTTTATTTACATCTCAGCTTAGTTTTGTTCAAAACTCATGTATGTTCACATTCTTCTAGTTATGATGACATCCGTCACATATTCAGTATGTACATGTGTCAGGACAGGACTTTATATAAAATTTTCTTGTTGTCCTGTTCATCGATATCTGTGTTGTATTGTGACATGTTCCAAATAAAATACTGTTTAAACCAACCCACAGCAACATAAGGGGGGTGACCTTGGCAAAATTCTGCTGAAAATACACACTTGCAGGCAGTAAAAAAAAAAGAAAAAAAGAAAAAAAAAAGGTGATGCGCTCACCCTGGGAGAGAGAGAGCATCCTGAATTTTAGACAGTGAAATCAGCTGTGACAATGAGTAAAACAAAGTGATGACATCAAAGAATGGACAGCTGGAAATGACTGAGGTGTTCACTTGCTGTGAACGTGTTCTAAGATACTTGACAGTTTGTATTCCTTGACAGCTTGTGTAAGATCTTAAGAAATGAATGATAATACTCCATGATGATAACCAACCAGTGTATAATCCAGCTGCTTGGCTGTTTCTATCAGAGTATTTATGTTGGTTTTTTTTTTTTTTTTGTTCTTTATTTGTTTTTTCTTCTTTATAAATGTCCATTAAGATGCTGTTGTTGTAAAATGTCAACCTATCAAAATGGAATTAAAAAAATGTTTAAAAAAAAAAGAAGAAAAAAAAGAATGGACAGTTAGTGCTCATTTCAGCGTCGACATAACCACTTAAAGAGTCAAGTGGTGACCGACAGTTTCAGTTCCTCAAGGAAGCGTCAATGCCTTCAGACAAATCCATGTACGCTACACCACATCTGCCAGGAATGTTCCTGACCAGCGGCACACAACCCAACGCGCTTATTCAGGCCTTGAGTGAGTGCATATATATATAAATCTGTTCCTATCACAGCGGATTTCTTCTACAGAATTATTCCAGAGGACAGCACTCTCATCGCCACGGGTTCTTTTACAGCGCCCCAAGAGCAAGCTGCACACGGGACCTAGGCTTATTAGAACGTTGATGTTTTTGACTTTCTGCATTCATTATCAGTTGTTTCGCTTGTCAGTTTAACGACTTCTCTTTTACGAAGTCCTTTAAGTAATTTCCTGTAACTGTATTTAGAGGTTTTTTTTGTTTTTGTTGTTGTTTTTTTCTTCCAAATTTCACCCACATTTTTACCCTCATTTGCCGCGGTTTCTCCCAACCCTCCATTCATCCACATCTCCCACCCCTTCTAACCGATAATACTCAGATGTATTCATAAATACTTTAACAAAATGTCTTCAATCACCGATATGTGTTCAGCTCAGCTCAGCTGCCCCATGGCGGTTGCCGTTGGGGCGCTACAGATGACCTGTCAACCAGTCCTCTCCATCCATCCCTGTCTTTCGCACATTTGACCGCCTTGCTCAGCCTCAATCCTGTCCATTCTGTGATGTTGTCTTCCCATCTCTTCCTCTGTCTTCCTCTCTTCCTTCCTCCTCTGACTGTTCCCTGGAGCACTGTCTTGGCAAGCCCCTCTCTTCTTGTTACGTGGCCGAACCATTTTAATTTGCGCCTCTTGATGGTGGTAAGAAGATCTTCATAGGGACCAATGGCTTGCCTTATTCTGTTTTTGACTTCCTCATTGGTTATGTGGTCTTTGTAAGAGATGCCAAGCAGTCTTCTGAAGCATCTCATTTCTGAGGCCTGAATCCTCTTCTCTAATTCTGCTGTAAGGGTCCATGTTTCACAAACATACAGGAGAACTGAGTAGATAAGGGAACGCATGAGTCTTATCTTTGAGCTGAGCTTGACTGCCTTGTCCTTCCAAATGGTGTTCAACTTGGCTAGTGTTGCAGCTGTCATATGTGTGACGGGACATTAAACAAAATTCTTCCTTCCTTATTCTCATCCGAATGACTGGACGCTGTGTTAGATTTTCTGGTCAAAACCTGGGAGAAAGGGTGAGAGCGGGATTCTCTTCTTTCTTCTTCTTCTTCTGCGTTCATGGGCTGCAACTCCCACGTTCACTCGTATGCACACGAGTGGGATTTTACGTGCATGACCGTTTTTACTCCGCCATGTAGGCAGCCATACTCCGCTTTTGGGGGTGTGCATGCTGGGTATGTTCTTGTTTCCATAACCCACCGAACGCTGACATGGATTACAGGATCTTTAACATGCGTATTTGATCTTGTGCTTGCATATACACACAAAGGCTGTTCAGGCACTAGCAGGTCTGCACATATGTTGACCTGGGAGATCATAAAAATCTCCATCCTTTACCCACCAGGCGCCGTCACCGTGATTCAAACCCGGGACCCTCAGATTGAAAGTCCAATGCTTTAACCACTCGGCTATTGCGCCCGTCGAGCGGGATTCAAACCCACACCCTCATTCATTCATTCATTATGCCCATCGCTCCTGGTGGAGCATAGGCCATCGACGACCCTTCGCCATCACACTCTGTTCTGGGCTGTTCTGGCCATTCCAGTCCAGTTGGTCCCTTGCTGCTTCAGCTCTGCCTCGGTATCTCGCCTCCAGCTGCTGTTGCGAGGCCGGCCTCTCTTCCTCTTTCCCTGCGGGTTCCAGGTCAGGGCTTGGCGTGTGATGCTGGACGCTGGCTTCCTGAGGGTGTGTCCGATCCAGCCCCACTTCCTCCGCACACCCTCACGGACTGAAAAAACAAAAGCCTCCCCTGGCGGGGAACTGAACCCCAATCTCCCGCATGACAGGCGGGGGATACTGACCGCTAACACTACCAAGGATCTACATTACAATACTACCTGAGCAGCAGAGAGAGGAGGTCGGAGAGTGTTGTGGCGGAGACGCCGGCAGCTTTGACGTGCCGGAGGAGGTCTTTGCCCAGCGGCTGCTGACTGGAGGAAGCGGACAGGCTGAGCTTGGACAAGAACAGCTCACTGCTGAAGTTCCCTGTCACCAGGTTGTCCCACAGCTGTTTGTACATGAGCACCTGGAAAGGAAATAACAGCAGCTGCTGAAGTTCCCTGTCACCAGGTTGTCCCACAGCTGTTTGTACATGAGCACCTGGAAAGGAAATAACAGCAGCTGCTGAAGTTCCCTGTCACCAGGTTGTCCCACAGCTGTTTGTACATGAGCACCTGGACAGGAAATAACAGCAGCTGCTGAAGTTCCCTGTCACAAGGCTGTCCCACAGCTGTTTGTACATGAGCACCTGGACAGGAAATAACAGCAGCTGCTCAAGTTCCCTGTCACAAGGTTGTCCCACAGCTGTTTGTACATGAGCACCTGGACAGGAAATAACAGCAGCTGCTCAAGTTCCCTGTCACAAGGTTGTCCCACAGCTGTTTGTACATGAGCACCTGGACAGGAAATAACAGCAGCTGCTCAAGTTCCCTGTCACAAGGTTGTCCCACAGCTGTTTGTACATGAGCACCTGGACAGGAAATAACAGCAGCTGCTCAAGTTCCCTGTCACAAGGTTGTCCCACAGCTGTTTGTACATGAGCACCTGGACAGGAAATAACAGCAGCTGCTCAAGTTCCCTGTCACAAGGTTGTCCCACAGCTGTTTGTACATGAGCACCTGGAAAGGAAATAACAGCAGCTGCTCAAGTTCCCTGTCACAAGGCTGTCCCACAGCCGTT
>NC_134904.1:37051647-37056647 GCF_041734735.1 Babylonia areolata | reverse complement strand
ACCCACAGACATGGAGAAATCTGGTGAGCAGTTCTCCTGTACAGTACCCAACTCACACTCCACAGAGTTGAGTTCAGGAAGAAAAAGAACAGTTCTCCTGTACAGTACCCAACTCACACTCCACAGAGTTCAGGAAGAAAAAGAACAGTTCTCCTGTACAGTACCCAACTCACACTCCACAGAGTTGAGTTCAGGAAGAAAAAGAACAGTTCTCCTGTACAGTACCCAACTCACACTCCACAGAGTTGAGTTCAGGAAGAAAAAGAACAGTTCTCCCGTACAGTACCCAACTCACACTCCACAGAGTTGAGTTCAGGAAGAAAAAGAACAGTTCTCCCGTACAGTACCCAACTCACACTCCACAGAGTTGAGTTCAGGAAGAAAAAGAACAGTTCTCCCGTACAGTACCCAACTCACACTCCACAGAGTTGAGTTCAGGAAGAAAAAGAACAGTTCTCCCGTACAGTACCCAACTCACACTCCACAGAGTTGAGTTCAGGAAGAAAAAGAACAGTTCTCCTGTACAGTACCCAACTCACACTCCACAGAGTTGAGTTCAGGAAGAAAAAGAACAGTTCTCCTGTACAGTACCCAACTCACACTCCACAGAGTTGAGTTCAGGAAGAAAAAGAACAGTTCTCCTGTACAGTACCCAACTCACACTCCACAGAGTTGAGTTCAGGAAGAAAAAGAACAGTTCTCCTGTACAGTACCCAACTCACACTCCACAGAGTTCAGGAAGAAAAAGAACAGTTCTCCTGTACAGTACCCAACTCACACTCCACAGAGTTCAGGAAGAAAAAGAACAGTTCTCCTGTACAGTACCCAACTCACACTCCACAGAGTTCAGGAAGAAAAAGAAGAAGCAGAATACTACTGGAACACAGCAAATCCCATGGTTTTTTTACTCACTTGTGTAAACAAAGTGAGTCTATGTTTTAACCCGGTGTTCGGTTGTCTGTGTGTGTGTGTGTGTGTGTGTCCGTGTGTCTGTGTGTCCGTGGTAAACTTTAACATTGACATTTTCTCTGCAAATACTTTGTCAGTTGACACAAATTTGGCATAAAAATAGGAAAAATTCAGTTCTTTCCAGTCATCTTGTTTAAAACAATATTGCCTAATTATATGCAAACTGCATTTACTGTTATATTTATATTTTTTGTATTCTCTAAACTTGGCACTTTGACCTCTTATTCTGACACAACATTTTTATCATTTTTTGTTCAAACAGGAACTTCTTTTGCTAAGCATGGAATTTTTATTTATTTTGTAAACGTTTTGGTGCAGATAGTAAAAAAGGGAAATTACTCTGTAATTAATGCTAGGGGACGTAATTTATCACAAGTGAGTCTTGAAGGCCTTGCCTCTCTTGTTTTAATTTTTTTTTTTAATCCAGGACAGTCACTGCTTGAAAAAGACCACAATCATACCAACACACACCATAATGATTTTCATAAGAGGCAAATCATTTCTCTGATCTGCAGATGGAAAATGAATTGTTTTAGGGCAAAATATGTCAGTAATGTTTCTTGCATCTGTGGTGCTCACATAACAGCCGATCATATACCAACTTGCGATATGTTAAAGTCTCAAATCCCTGAACTGAAATAATCTTCAGTGTTGACGATCTTCAGCAGTCCATTGCTAATGTATGACTTTATCAACTCCTTGTTAAATAGTCCAGTTGGTTCGCTGTTATAGTTGTTAGTTTCTCATTAGAAATATGTTATATTGTTATGCGGTTGTTGTTTTTTTGTGTGTGTGTTTTTTTTAACAAAACTTAAATCAATCATTTTCTATATGTAATACAGACACACACACACACACACACTTTCACTTACTCGCATGCATACACAGTAATCCCCCCCCCCACCCCCCATTGCCCTCCCCCCACTCCCTCCCCCTCCTCACACTTGATTTTTTTCCTACCCTCATCTAATATCACTTACATATACAGTGAAAAGACGTTAAACTAAAGAACGAACGAACGAACGAACGAACGAACACACCTCGAGCCAAATGTGCAGACTTTCCAGCCTTCACTTCAGGCCTGTCAGCCGTCAGGAGAGGCAGAGGAAGGCTGGCGTCCGTCAGTGATGGCGGCGGCGGCTCAGGGGGCACCACTCCCATCAGAGTGTAGCACAGGTGGTGCTCACACCACAGCTGCTGCGTCAGGTCCGTCACACACAGGTACCCTCCCTTGTTGAACAGCTGCATGGGAGTGATCTCACCCTGGTGATAAAACAACAACAACAAAAAAATCCCCACCCCCACCAAAAAAAAAAGGAAAAAAAAAGGGGAATGGTCAGGAAAAATTCAAGTTCCAAACACTTTATTTTTTGGGGGGTTCAGAATTACAGCTGCACATGTGTTTTACTCTTTATTTAACATAAATATTGTATTGTATAGTACTGTATCATATTATATTGTATCAATTATTCATAACAAAAGACTTGTGTGTGTGAAATTTTGCGACCGGTCTTCCTAGGGAGAGCGTGTCATCACAAAGCACCACCATCTATTTTCCCCTTCTTTTTATTTTGCTGCCGGAAGGTGTATTGATAAGTTTTAGTACAATCAAAGTGGATTTTTTTTTTTTTTTAACCCAATTTTGCCAGGGACGATTCTTGTTGCCATGGGTTCTTTTACGTCTGCTAAATGCAGGTGGCACACAGGATCTCGGATTAATGTCTCATCTGAAAGACCAGCATTCTAAGGACTATTCAAACTCTAGAGAAGGGGTGGGTGGGGAGGAGTTAGGATCATGGTGTGTGTGGGAAATGAACCTGAGAGTGGGATGCTCGCTTTCTAGCTGCTGATCTACCAATGCGCCACCACTCCTGACACTTCATTTACGTAACAGTGGTCTTGTGACTGAGAGTTAAATTTGGGTTCCGTCTGCTTCAGTTCAAAGTCCAGCAATCCCCACAAGCAACAATCCACCTCAACAAAACCATGTCAGGAACAAAAAAAACTTTGACAAACCTGAAATAAGATTAGGGGAAACTGACCAAACATATGTATACACTCATAAGTCACATGTTCACTCAAAGGCATAAGCATGCATGTACATAAATGCACACCCATAAAACATACATATTTATACTTAATACTCAGAAAGTTCAGTGCCCTTAAAATGTTTATCATACACATGTACACACACACACACACACTTGAACACACACAGTGTTTCATAACTTACTAGTTCAGTGCCCTCAAGACTTTTATCAAACACATACCGGTAATTGCATAGGTATACATGCTTGCAAACACGCACACACACACAGAGCACCCCATAACTTACAAGTTCTGTGCCCTAAAAAGTAGGGTTTTTTTTGTTTTTTTTTGGTGTTTTTTTTCATCTGTCAGTCCCTCACTCACATCCTTAAAAAAAAAATCTTTAAAAACTTTAAATTACAAGCTTTTCCTACATAACTGTAATGCAATCCATTCCATACGATGTATTTACATATGTTAAGGCATTCCATTCCGTACTACATATTCTATGTATCCATATGTTTCTTCCATGTGTCTGTGTGTGTGTGTCTGCATGAGTGTGAGTGTGCATGTGTGTGTGCATGTGTACAAGTGCAAATGTGTGCATATGTGTCTCCTTGTGTGGGTTTTGTCTGACTGGTATACCATTGTAAAACACATACAGATGTTTGAAAGCACTAGATACAATCGACTATTACAGTATTAGTATCAGTATTAAAACTTTTATCACACACATGCATACATGTATGAACACACACACACAGACACACACACAGACACACACAGACACACACACAGAGTGCTTCATAACTTACAAGTTCAGAGCCCCTTATAACTTTTACAACACCAGCATCAGCGTCACAGACATCGGCAGAGGAGGAATGACCTGCAAGGATCTGGGACACTTCACACCTCTGATCCCCCTCTCTGCGTACGTCTGGGATTGAAACTCCCACCTCAGGTTTGAACACATAATTCTCTGTCGTGTTTTCAAGTTCATCATTTTCTGAAAAACAAAAACAAAAAAAACAAACCCAAAACAAGATAATTCAACAAGTCTGTTCACTTGGCTATCTGAGCAGCAGTAGCTTTTACATTATTATCACTATCTTCTTCTTCGTTCGTGGGCTGCAACTCCCACGTTCACTCGTATGCACACGAGTGGGATTTTACGTGCATGACCGTTTTTACCCCGCCATGTAGGCAGCCATACTCTGCTTTCGGGGGTGTGCATGCTGGGTATGTTCTTGTTTCCATAACCCACTGAACGCTGACATGGATTACAGGATCTTTAACGTGCGTATTTGATCTTCTGCTTGCATATACACACGAAGGGGGTTCAGGCACTAGCAGGTCTGCACATGTGTTGACCTGGGAGATCGTAAAAATCTCCACCCTTTACCCACCAGGCGCCGTCACCGTGATTCGAACCCGGGACCCTCAGATTGACAGTCCAACGCTTTAACCACTCGGCTATTGCGCCCGTCGTCATTATCAGTATCATTACAATGGAGTGTTGGCCTAGTGGTGTTAACATGTCTGCCTAGGAAGCAGGAGAATTTGAGTGCACTGGTTTGAACCCAACAGTCGCCAGTACTTTCTTCCAATAGACCTTGCATGGTGGTCTGGATGCTAGTTATTTGGATGATAAAATAAACCAAGGTCCCATCTGTAGCATGCAATTAGCACAGATTAAAAAAAAAAAGAACCCACAGCAACAAAAGGGCTGTTAAAAAAAAAAAATCCACTGTGAGAGGAAAACAAATGCACTTGCTGGCAGAAAAGAAAGGGCAGTGCTCTCACTGTAGTGACGCAATCTCCCTGGGGAGAGAAGCCCAAATTTCACAAAGAGTAATGTCTGCTGAGACAAAGAGGAACACAATACAGTACAGTACACTCCAATATAATACATACATGCACATACTGTCGCTGACCAAAACTGAAACCAGAACCCGATCTTTACCCCCTTCCCAACATACCCCCACCCGAGAAATAGGTAGAAC
>NC_134904.1:37024147-37036647 GCF_041734735.1 Babylonia areolata | reverse complement strand
TGTGAATGTGGATCAACACATGATGTACACGTGTTTGCGCGTAGAAGCGCAGACAGACATTCTGACTCTCTGGGGCACACACACACACACACACACATGCATACAGTTGTGCGCGGATATTTATACCAGGTATGCACTAAAGAAAAAGAGTAGTCCAGTAAAAAAAACAACAACAAAAAACCAAAAAAAAACCCCTAATATCTGGGCCTGTGGCCTTCTTCAGGTAAAATCGCGGTGAAAACTCGAATGCTCAAATGTATTAAAAAAAAAAAAAAGAAAAAAAAAAGAAAAAAAAAGAAAAGAAAAAAAGAGGAAATACACTCTCCCTCTCTTTGTGGAAGTCATTGCATTCTTTTCCTCGGTCTTCCCCAAAGTATCCCTCAGTCCATTCGGCTGTTTTCCTCTCTCTCTCTCTCTCTCTCTCCGTCTATTTCTTTCTAACTCCCTTTGTCTGCAGTACTAGCTGTCTTTCTCTCCTCTCTCTGTGTATGTGAAGAAATTCACTACTTTCCCCTGAAGTTGTTCGCAAATTTTCACTATTTTTATACAAAGCTTTCAAATTCAGAGAAATGGCTACTTCGTGAAAACGCTGTTTGTATTCTTTTGTTTTTTTTTTTTTTTCTTTTATTGTTCTACACATTGAACTGTAATGCTTGTATATTTTTTGTTTGACTGTGTTTATTGATGCTCACAGTGTCGTGATGTATTGTTTGTAAAATAATGTTCACATTCCCTTTCATAAGGGGCCTAGGCCTATACATGAATAAACCATCTTGAATCTCTCTCTTTCTCCATCTTTCTTTCTAACTCCCTTTGTCTGTAGTACTAGCTGTATTTCTCTCCTGTCTGTGTATGAAGAAATTCACAAAAACGAAGGCTGCTCTCTCTCTCTCTCAACGCTACACTTCTCCAGTCCCTCACACTGACACAAACTGTGTCAGTCGGTGATGAGGGGGGTCACTGATGACAGATCCGCAGTTGAGACAAGTCCCGCAGTGAATACAATACAGTCAGCCGAGTGGAGAAAAAAAAATCTCAGAGAACCCCCTCCCCCCCAATCCCTACCCCTCTCGCATTCCCCGTCACCCCCATACCCCACGGACGTCCGTGCCCATACCCTCACCCCCCCCCCCCCGCCCCCCAACCCCCTGCCCCCCCAGGAAAGCAGATTGAGCGGAACAGAATGTGGCACTGGCACCCGTGATAATGATTGTAAAGACGTAGATAACGGGTCGCTGCCGCGAACGGTCAGAGGTCACTTCGCGCTATGTGTCGTCACAGAGAAGAGGCATGTGTGTCGGTGTGTATGTAGATTTATATATGCACACACACACACACACACACACACACACACACGTTCACACACGTACACCACACACACGTGCACGAGCGTGTGCGTGTGTGCATTTTTAGTTTTCTCTTCAAATTCAATGTGTATTGCTGGAGGGAAATTATCAATTCAAAGTTCCCGCAAACGTTTTTATTTTCTATTCACGACATTCTTTTCCTGCCTTCTTCTAAGTTTTCCAGTCTGTCTCTCTGTCTGCCTGTTCTCTCTCTCTCTCTCTCTCTCTCTCTCTCTCTCTCTCTCTCTGCCTGCCTTATTGATTGATTGATTGATATGGATACTCAGTGTATAGCGCCTATCCTCGGTCGAAGACCAAGCTCTAAGCGCTTTACAAATACGGGTTCATTTGCACAACAGGCTGCCTACCTGGGTAGAGCCGACTGACGGCAGCCACTGGGCGCTTATCATTGTTTCCTGTGTCATTCAATCAGATTTCAGGCGCACACACACACACACACACACACACACACACACACACACACACACACACATAGACATGTAACATTTTTTACGTGTATGACCGCTTTGTAAGCAGCCATAACCCGTTTTCGGGGGTGTGCATGCTGGGAATGTTGTTTCCATAACCCACCGAACGCTGACATTGGTTGTAGGATCTTTAATGTGCGTATTTGATCGTCTGCGTGCGTTTTCACACTAAGGGGGTTTAGGCACTAGCAGGTCTGCACATATGTTGACCCGGGAGATCGGAAAAACCTGCACCCCTTACCCACCAGGCGCCGTAACCGAGATTCGAACCCGGGACCCGCAGATTGAAAGTCCAATGCTGTAGCCACTTGACTATTGGTTATAGGGTCTTTCCTTCCCTTCTTTCACTGTATAAGCGCCCCCCCCCCTCTCTCTCTTTCTTTCTTTTATACACTACACTTTTCCAGTCCTTCTCGCTGATACAATCTGTGTCATCCGCAGTGAATACAATGCCTTCAGCCGAATGGGAAAATAATCTGTGTCGTCCGCTGTGAATACAATGCCTTCAGCCGAGCGGAAAATAATATACCCACCCACTCCGTCCCTCCCCGAGCCCAGATTGAGCGGAACAGACTGTGGCACCCTGATAAAGTCATTGGTGATCATTATTAGTCACATGGACAACTGATTTGTTACCAAAAGTCAGGGGTTCCTTCGCACTGTGTATGTATATATGAGTTGAGATGTGTATCCAGTATTTCTTCTTAGTTTTGCTTCCACGTTTAACTCTCTCCATACGAACGGCGAAAGAGACGACGTTAACAGCGTTTCATCCCAATTACCATCATCAAAATATTGCAAGCGGAACGCTCTTATACTGAAGAGGTGAATGTTGACAAAGAATACCACAGTTCTGACGACGGAAGCTAAAGGTTGGGTCATTCAGACACCCACTGGACATCCGAGGGGTCTGTGTAGAGGAGAAGAGAGGACTGGCCGTACTGAGTGAGTTTCAGCAGTGAAACATGGTCGAAACGAAACGATTCTTAATTCACACACACACAGTATCTATCGTGTATACAGACAAGCATGCTGCGACATGACAGATCTCTTCTTTTTTCTTTCTGTGTTGTTGGTGTTGTCGTCACGGCAAACCCGAGTATAATCACTCAAGGGTTAGGTGAAAGGCATTCATGTGTAGGTATATAATTATATATATTTCTTTTTACTGCTGACCTGTGTATAATCACTCAAAGGCATTCATGTATGGG
Organism: Babylonia areolata; assembly: GCF_041734735.1. Taxonomy (NCBI): domain Eukaryota; kingdom Metazoa; phylum Mollusca; class Gastropoda; order Neogastropoda; family Buccinidae; genus Babylonia; species Babylonia areolata. The sequence goes on along the minus strand of NC_134904.1, from coordinate 37,033,602 downwards.
TAGACATTGCTTATAGATTTGATTTTATATTACGGCGGACGTGTGTATAATCAGTCGAGGGTTAGTTGAAAGGTTGAAAGGCATTCAGAAACCATTTTATTCGATTGATCGGCTGCATATTGTATAGGTCCTAAAAATATATCAAAACGTCAAGCAGTTCACATCACGGTTTCATAAACAGAACAGCACCCCCCCCCCCTCCTCCCTGAGGTTTAAGAGAGAGAGAGAGAGAGAGAGAGAGAAAGAAAAAAAAGTGCCTTTGTGGAGCTGTCACTCAAACTGCGATAGAAAGTAAATAGCGAGTATACACACGTCAGCCGGCAAAGCAACTTGTATAGACGTTATCTGACGGTCTACAATTTTGACCCTCCCCTGGCCCCCCGTCCCCTCCCCTCCCACACACCTATTTTTCTAACTTGGTTTAAGTTTTGACGAATTTTTCTTTCTTTCTTTCTTTCTTTCTAAATTGGCTTAGTTTTACAGCAGACAAGCATGGGTTCATTTTTAGGTAAGACAGGCGCGCGCACACAGACTCAGACACAGACACAGACAAACACACACATACACAGACAGACAGACACACACAAACACATACACACACACACACACACAAATACACACACGCGCGCACGCAATGTACAAACAAACAAACAAACAAACAAACGCATAATTGGTGGTAAATGAAGAGAGGAGTGACAGGGAAAGTGGTGATGATTTAAGGCAAAGGTGGGGTGGGGAAAGTGAGATATTTTCGTCCAATATCACAATTGTGGACAGATGTTAAACAAAAGAACGAACGAACATCGGGTCCACTCCATTTACGCATACCCAGATTCAAACTCTCGACTCTTGGCCGCCGTTCTTTCTCTGTCTCTGGACCTTGCAACTGGAATGAACTTCCTGTTTCGCTTCGTCAAATCTCCACACTCAGCTCTTTCAAGTCTGGCCTTAAAACCCACCTCTTCCCAAAATAGCCTCCCTTCCCTGCCTCTTTCTTGTCTTCAGTTTTTCCAGTTTTAGAGTTATGCATGCGTGTGAATGACTGGTGCGAAAGCGCTTTGATTTGTCTGTGCACAAGATTCAGCGCTATATAAATACCATTATTATTATTATTATTACATAAACGCATGTCACAACTGGATGATACAGCTAATAATGGAACGAAATGCCTTAATTATGTTATCTGATTGAAAGGAATGTTTTTTTTTATACTTGTTTTAAAATGGTACAAGTGAGTCACAGGGACGGACAGAAAGAGGCGGTGAATTCCAAGTTAAAGCCCTCCCTTCTGTGTTTCTCTCCCGGCTGAGTTTGGGTTTGCTAAAGATTATGATTCAAGAATCAGCAGAAAAGCGGAAAGACCTTGATGGGACGCATACTGTTTGCTAAAAAAGAAAAACAAAGGGGTCGGGAATGCACTTAAGTGCAGTTCCAGAAATGACATGAAAGCAGAAAGATGACATCATTACTGTGATGTCGCAGTTCCAGAAACATATTTGGGACAGTCTTACTAACTCGGGGGAGGGGGGGGGGGGGGGGGGGGGAACGAGGAAAAACAAAAAAACAAAAACAAAAGTTTGAAACAAACACACTTGGCCGTTTACAACCAACAAATCATCCATCATGCAAGTTTTCTCTTTTCTACATGGGAAATTTAGCCCTGAAACAAGCAAACAAAAAAGGTGTAAAATTGAGGACAGCTTTCCACAAATATCAGTTGTTGTTTTTTTTTTTAGCAAATTAAAAACTCGATATAGAATTGAAGAATATAATGCATATATTAACTAAAACCATGCCATTTTCTCTGCCAAATGGCTGCCTTACAAATTATTGATCACAGATGATTAGTAACCTGTTCATGATTAACGAAAATTAACCACCCATATTTATTTTCTTTTTATTGATAGTTCACTTGCTGTGAACGTGTCCTAAGATACTTGACAGTTTGTATTTCTTGACAGCTTGTGTAAGATCTTAAGAAATGAATGATAATACTCCATGATGATAACCAACCAACGTATAATCCAGCTGCTTGGCTGTTTCTGTCTATGAGAATATTTATGGTTTTTTTCCCTTCATCTTTATACATGTCCATTAAGATGCTGTTGTTATTGTAACATGTCAACGTATCAAAATGGAATTAAAAAAATGTTTCCCCCCCCCCCCCCCAAAAAAAAAGGGTTTCGAGACAAGACATGCATGGCTTTTTTCCATGCATGCTGTGCATGCTGGGTATGTTCTTGTTTCCATAACCCACCGAACGCTGACATGGATTAACAGGATCTTTAACGTGCGTAGTTGATCTTCTGCTTGCATATACACACGAAGGGGGTTCAGGCACTAAGCAGGTCTGCACATATGTTGACCTGGGAGATCGTAAAAATCTCCACCCTCTACCCCACCAGGCGCCGTCACCGTGATTCGAACCCGGGACCCTCAGATTGACAGTCCAACGCTTTAACCACTCGGCTATTGCGCCCGTCTGCATGGCTTTCGATCGATGTAAAAACTAAAGACAGTCTCCATTACAGTGCTGTATTATTGATCTTGTGTGTGGCTCAACGATGTTTGCAGGCACCGCTATCTTTGCTTCGGGGGAAAAAAAGAAGGAATTATTGACGAGTTTTGTTGTTGTTGCTGCTGTTGTTTTGAATACATTCTCTGCATTCTGTGTTCGATCTTTCAAAAATTACACAGTCATGCGCGTATGTGTGTCCGTGTGTGTGTGTGTGTGTGTGTGTGTGTGTGTGTTTCTGCGTGTGTGTGTGTGTGTGTGTGTGTGTGTGTGTGTGTGTGCCAATGTGAGCGCATGCAAGCATGCGTGTCCGCCACTTATCATTAATTTTACTACTGTACACGAGCATGATTTCTTTTGATCTGAAACAAGCCAATTTCTCCCCTCTCTCTCTCTCCCGACCACCCTTCTCTCTCCACCCCCCCACGCCTCCCTAAGCAATGCGGCCCCTAACTATCCGTTTTATGCAAGTACATACCCGTATATATAATACATCATACACCTGCCAAAGTTGTCAACCGAAGCTGATCTGGCTGTCTCGGCAATCTTCGTGAGCACCAACTATTCACACTAAGTTTGTGCCGTTTTAACTCACTCAGTACGGCCAGTCCTCTCTTCTCCTCTACACAGACCCCTCGGATGTCCAGTGGGTGTCTGAATGACCCAACCTTTAGCTTCCGTCGTCAGAATTGTGGTATTCTTTGTCAACATTCACCTCTTCAGTATAAGAGCGTTCCGCTTGCAATATTTTGATGATGGTAATTGGGGTGAAACGCTGTTAACGGCGTCCCTTTCGCCGTTCGTATGGAAAGAGTTAAAGTCCTCTGGAAAGAATGACTTCAATCCTAGCGACCCAAGATTTTTCTGCTTCAAGCCTTCCCTGTATAATCTATGGCAAGTCGAGCAGTGCTGAGATATATAATGTTATACGCTTCGCTTTTGGGACCCCCGTCCTAACTGGGGAGTTTGCCAACTAAAGCTTCTAAATATATATTGTGGTTGTTATGCAGAAAGCCGAAGGTATAGTAGGATTATAAAGCAGTGCTTTTAGGTTGTTTGTTTTCAGCGGTGGTATAGAGGCTTGAATGTTATTAGTTGGTGTTTTTTTTCCACTTTGTGTGTGTGTGTGTGTGTGTGTGTGTGTGTGTGTGTGTGTGTGTGTGTGTCATTGTGTGTGTGTGTCATTGTGTGTTTGTGTGTGTGTGTACGTTAGAATAGATAGATAGATAGATAGAGAGAGAGAGAGAGAGAGAGAGAGAGAGAGAGAGGGTGTGTGTGTATGTGTATGAGAGCATGTGTGTGTGTGTGTGTGTGTGTGTGTGTGTGCGTGTGCGCGTGTATATACACATGAGAGAGGTGAAAGAGAGTGAGAGAGAGAGAGCGTCAGATTCTTATTGGCTCATCGCGCGTATGCGTGCGCGCACACTGCTCCTCTCTCTCTCTCTCTCTCTCTCTCTCTCGCGTCGCCCCTTTTTTTCTTTTTCAAACCTCTCCAATCTTTAGGCTGCCAATACGACAAGGTGTCCCCGTTGAAAACAATAGGTGTTGGGCAAACAAGTTGGGCATGGAGGCCGGCCACACGGCATCATGCAAACAATAGGTTGACTGAGCAGGCAAGCAAAGATTTGGACGCGCGATCTAATCCTCTCTCGGTCTGGAAACACTTGACAGCTTAAACGGGTGAACTTTTTGGCAGGTAAGCTCGCTAGCTAGCTGCCCTACCTGCACGTTTATGGTCGGGCGTGAGGGTCAAAAGTTAAACTTGGGTCATGTTTGTCAAGAACTTGCCACTCATGAGGGGGGTAATAAGCGGGATTGCGGGATGGACTGCAGCGAGTAGTGTGAGCGACAGTGACAATATTTTCTTTCAATGTCGAGGATGACAACACCCAGTAGTCTTCTTCTTCTTCTTCTTCAGTTTTCTTTTTCTCACAGGTTTACAGTCTATTCTCTACAACTGAGGTGCTTTTGACTCACTTGTGTGAACAAAGTGAGTATGTTTTAACTCGGTGTTCGGTTGTGTGTGTGGTGTGTGCTGAGCAAAAGAAGTTCCTGTTTGAACAAAAAATGATAATAATGACTGCTCTAGCTGTTGGGTCAGAATATCAGATCAGAGTGCCAAGTTTAGAGAATACAAAAAATATAAATATAACAGTAAATGCAGTTTGCATATAATTAGGCTTCATTCTTTATTTTTTTTTGTGCCCATCCCAGAGGTGCAATATTGTTTTTAAACAAGATGACTGGAAAGAACTGAATTTTTTCCTATTTTTATGCCAAATTTGGTGCCAACTGACAAAGTAGTTGCAGAGAAAATGTCAATGTTAAAGTTTACCACGGGCACACACACACACACACACACACACACACACACACACACACACACACACACACACAGAGACAACCGAACACCGGGTTAAAACATAGACTCACTTTGTTTACACAAGTGAGTCAAAAAACAACAACAACCTCAAATGTGTTTTGTTTTGTTTTTGACGCCACGCGCACGCATTTCCATTACCCCACTGACACCGACCACCACCTTCCCCACTCTCTCTCTCCACCCCCCCCCCCCCACACCCCTACGGCCCCTTTCTGCTAACTCCTTCCCTATACCCCTTACCTACCAAGGCACTTAAAAAAAAAAAAGGAAAAAAAAAATCCCAGTAGGTATGGACTCTTATACACAGGAGGCCACAGATCGTTCAACCATTCCATTCCAATGCAGTTCAGTCTACGGTCAAACAAAGTGTTTATAAATCGCCAGTCCACCCCCCCCCCACTTACCCCCCCTTCCCCCCCACTCCCCCCTCCCTTCCCCCCCTCCCCAACCTCCACTGAATGCCCTTTCCCCCAACCCTGTGGATACTAACTGACCTGTTCCAACTCGTCGTGATCACGGTAGTACGGTCCCCTGACTGGGGTTGACCAATAAATTGCTAGCGTCCGCTTCAGCCAGGTTCAAGGGGAGGGAGGGTGGGGGTGGGGGAGGTGGGGGGTGGGGGGGCTCTCTGTACCACAAACAGTATGGTTGTATTCATGCGCGCGCGGCCTTTTTTTCTGAGAGACTCATGGGCATGGGGTGTTCTTTAGTTAAATGGGTGGCTGGGTGTGGGTGGTGGGTTGGGGTGGGGCGGGGAATTGTGTTTTTCCCTGTTTTTTTTTCCCCTGTGCAAATACCACTCCACCTTGTTGATTTTTCTCTTCCAGTGGGGTCGGGAGGTGGGGGTTGGGGTTGGGGTGGGGTGGGGTGGGGGTTAGCGGAAGAGACTGAGTGGGAGAGAAAGTGTGTGTGTGTGTGGGGGGTGGGGTGGGGTGGTAGGGTAGGGGGTAGAAAGGAGGAGAAGGAGAGAGAGAGGGAGAGGTGGGGGGAGGGGGGGAGGAAGAGAAAGAGGGGAGGAGAAGGAGAGAGAGAGAGAGGGGGGGATAGAAAGGAGAGAGACAGAGACAGACGGGGGGAAAGAGAAAGAGGGGAGTGGAGGGAGAGAGGAGGAAGGGAGAGAGAGAGAGAGAGAGAGAGAGAGAGAGGGAGGGGGGGGTAGGAGTCGGAGGAGGTCAATGCTGAGAGGGAGAGAGAGATCGAGAGGATGGGGAAGAAAAGAGGGAGAGAGAGAGGGAGAGAGAGAGAGAGAGAGAGAGAGAGAGAGAGAGAGAGAGAGAGGACATTCTAAAAACGAAACCAAACCGTAAGTTTCTTACATTTGCTGCAGTTTAAATTCAGACGCAACTATAGCATACACACACGGACATTGACACAGCTTCAGTTTCTCAAGGAGGCGTCAGTGCGTTCGGACTTCTTCTTCTTCTGCGTTCACTCGTATGCACACGAGTGGGCTTTTACGTGTATGACCGTTTATACCCCGCCATGTAGGCAGCCATACTCCGTTTTCGGGGGTGTGCATGCTGGGTATGTTCTTGTTTCCATAACCCACCGAACGCTGACATGGATTACAGGATGTTTAACGTGCGTATTTGATCTTCTGTTTGCATATACACACGAAGGGGGTTCAGGCACTAAGCAGGTCTGCACATATGTTGACCTGGGAGATCGTAAAAATCTCCACCCTTTACCCACCAGGCGCCGTCACCGTGATTCGAACCCGGGACCCTCAGATTGACAAGTCCAATGCTTTAACCACCCGGCTATTGCGCCCGTCAGTGCGTTCGGACAAATCCAGAACACCAACCAGCATCATAACCCAACGTGCTTAGTCAGACCTTGAGTGCGTGCATATAAATACTTGTATATACCTATCAGAGTCGATTTCTTCCACAGAAATTTGCCACAAGATAAACACTCTCGTTGCCATGGGTTTATTTTCAGTACTCCTCGGTTTATCGTCTCATCCAAATAACATAGACGTTCAGTTTGATTTTCCAGTCAAACTTGGGAGAAAGGATAAGAGCGGGATTCGAACTCAGACCCTAACCAGACTCTGTATACACTGATCAGTTTGATTTTCCAGTCAAACTTGGGAGAAAGGATAAGAGCGGGATTCGAACTCAGACCCTAACCAGACTCTGTATACATTGATACATGATGTAACAAGTCGCGAAGCCTTCGTGGCTCACGTGTGATTCCTCATGTTTCAAAAACTACAAGAACGACACCTAAAACGCGGGTAGGGTAGTTGTGAGGGATAAGGGCTTACCTGTAAATATACTTACATATAAAGGCTTATATATCGATCCAAATCATACTTTCATACTTTCATCCACAATCTGAAACGAGTGCTTGTCAAACCGAAAGCTGCCGTGTGCTGTAAACCGAACCATTCCATCTATCGAAAGCATTTCAATGCTTCACGATTACAATGCGGATCTATTTAAAAACAAACAACATTACCTGTCTTCATCACGACTTTCCATCTTCGAGAACTGTAACAAAATCACCAAACTATTTCTCAAGCAAGAAGGCTGACCAAGCAGTGCCGTCAACTAGAAATGTCAGCGTGCTAATTCTAGTTACTTCAGTACACCCTGTAAAACGTTCGTATACAATAAACACGTCGATGGTGACGTTACTGCCTTTCTGTGTGTTTTGGAACTTCTTCTTCTTTTAACTGCAGACAAGAAATGTGTTATGCTCTCTGAAAACCACAACCAAACAGTACTTTCCTTAACATAAACGTTATGTAACGAGCTGGGAAGGACCCAATAACATCTTGCGAATCCGGACGCTAAACGAAATGATAAACTGGAGACTAAACGAAATACGATTTGGAGATACGGTTTAATCCGGAAAACGTAAGTCTATAATTTTATTGGTGTGAGTGGAAAGAATTTTTTTTTTTTATATTATCTGTGTATAATCCAAATCTGGTATCGACAGACAAAGCACTTCCAGAGCTAAAGAATCTGTTAGAGCTTACCACGAACACACACACAGACAAGGACACACAGAGACAGAACACACACACACTCACGGACCACTGACAAACAGAATCAGGGAGACACAGACACACAGAGACAGACAGACAGACACACACACACAGAGATACACACACTCACGGATACGGACACAGACAACCAAATCAGGGAGACGGACTCCCTTTCTTCACACCCGTGAGCCAGAAATGCACACACCAGTCCACACCCGGCTTACATCACCCTTTTGGCAGCCAAAAAAACCCACCACACACACACACACACACACACACCATCGAGGTGAACCCCCTGCAATAAGAAATGAAAACATGTCATGAACAGCTTTTTTTTATTTTTTATTACACAGTCTGTACACCCCTCCCCCACCCACCCCCAACCAACCCCTCCTCCCCTCTCTTTCTGCACCCCTCTCCCTCCCTCTCTGCTCCCTCCCCTCCCCCCCTCCCACCCACCCCATTCCACCACCTTCGTCTCCCGTGACCACTCACGCCACTAAGTTAAACTGCTGGACAAGGTGTAAAAACTCTTGACCAAACATCGCTGGCCTCCGCCCCCCTTCTCCCCCACCAATCCCCCTCCCCACCCCTACCTACTTGGTTGAATAAGTATGACTCAGTCTGTAATGTATATTGGTTGGTTACAACATATCGGGTACGTATTCACATGCTTCACTACGCAACGTTCGGTTTGAAAGCAACACCCGTTGTCGGTTGATAAGGCAAGAGAGAGAGAGAGGTTCAGTTTTCTTGGGGGGGTTAGTGAGTATGGGTGGGTGGGTGGGTAGGTGGGTAGGGAAGGGGTGTGGGCGGTAGTAGGGGTGGATGAGTAGCGAAGGGAGTGGTAGGAAGGAGTGAATGAAGAAGGATGTCTTGAAAAGACGAAGGAATAACGGGGGATATTATCAAACCAAAAACAACATCAAGACATTTTAAATAAACAAAACAAAACAAAACAACAAATAATCGGGGAAGATGGAATCGAAAAACAACAACAACAACAACAACAATAATAATAATAACAGTACTTATATAGCGCTGAATCTTGTGCATAGACAAATCTAAGCGCTTTCGCACCATTCTCACGCACGCAACAACAAAGAGTATATAATTCTGATAGGAGGGCTGGAGAGAGAGAGAGAGAGAGAGAGAGAGAGAGAGAGAGAGAGAGAGAGAGACAGACAGACAGACAGACAGACAACAGACAGACAGAAAAAGAGAGTCACATTACGAGCTTGGTTTAAAGCAGAAACAAACAGGAAAACAGTTTAAAAATCAGCGGTATCAGATTAACACTAGTACCCACAGGGGGTGTACAGATGGTCTTTTGAATAGGGCCCCTGATGTCCAGTGAAGGGCTCTTTGGGTTGGGTAATGTTACCTTGCTTTCTTTGCAAGACGTTTCCAGTCTATTTCCACCACCTTCTCGTGATAATGGCACGATTGTGGATTGTATTAACTCACTCAGTACGGCCAGTCCTCTCTTCTCCTCTACACAGACCCCTCGGATGTCCTGTGGGTGTCTGAATGACCCAACCTTTTGCTTCCGTCGTCAG
>NC_134904.1:37016647-37019147 GCF_041734735.1 Babylonia areolata | reverse complement strand
CAGTTTTGAATTATCAATGAAATCAACCCATTCATATACCCTTCCTCAACCCTTTCTTTCCAAGCACCCTATCTTTGTAGGCTATACGGTTATATTCTTGCCAAAGAGGAAAGAGCTTTTTTTTTGAAAGGCAGTGGCTAAAAAAAAAAAGACCGATTGTTGCTATCCCATTGATGACTTTCTACAGAGCTTGTTTTTTTACTTTTATGGCCTTTTTATGGCCTTAACTTTGAGAATTGATATTCTATGACCCTCCTATGTGCTCAGTGTGTGTGTGTGTGTGTGTGTGTGTGTGTGTGTGTGTGTGTGTGTGTGTGTGTGTGTGTGTGTGTGTGTACATGCGCGTACCTGTGCCTGTATTGAACATTCTTGACCTCCCATCCCCAACACCACTAAAAAAAAAAAAAAAAAAAAAAAAAAGAAGAAGAAAAAAAAACAACAACAACCCCCCCCCCCAAACCCTCACTCTTGCCACCCTCCCTCCACTTCTCTCTTCCTTCCTTCACACCCTTTTCCTCCCCCATCCTTTCTTCCTGCTTTCACAACAGCATAAGTGGTGGTATAAAAAACAACAACAACAACAACAGTTCTTTCAAACTGCACGATTGCAAAATATATGCTCGCCGAAAACCAGCACGTTTGTATGCTAATGATCCCAAGAAAAATCGCAAGAGGGGGTTTGGGGGGGTGCGGGGGGGGGAGGGGGAATTATTGCAGAGAGAGAAAGAGAGAAGTTGGTATAAAAGGAGAAAGTGTGTGTGTGTGAGGAGGGGGTGGTGGTGGAGGTGGAGGGGGACGAGGGGGGTGGGGGTAGGGGGCGAGGATGGAGAGAGAGAGAGAGAGATAATAATTCCTTCTTCTGTGTTTCTGTCAATCGCCTGTCTGAATGTCAGTGGTTATGAATGATGTGTACTCCTCTTCGAACTTACAGTAGTCCCTAGAAAATTAGAAAACTTTCCGCAAATTTTTTTTATCATTTAATCTTGTCACTATTTATTAAAAAGGTGTTGCTGTTTTTCTTAGTCCCCCCCCCCCCCTACCCTCTCCCACTACACCCCTTGTTGTAGTTTGCTATGAAATTTAATGTGAAGGTGACAATGTGACTGTTGTGTATACATTTTTAACAAGCCATTTCTTTGTGTGCCTTGAATACTTACTTTATTTATTTATTATTGTGGGTTTTTTTGTTTTTTTTTGGTGAGCTGAGAGGTTATTTTCTATAGGATCTTAACAAAGATACCATACTGCTGATTTCTTCCCTTTTTATTGTATGACTGTAATGTGGAGATGTTAACTGAAAAATCGTGTGTTGATTTCAATTAACTATTATCAGCCCCTCTATTATAGGTATTCATGCGCGCTAGTGACTACTACTGATACTACTACTATTACTTATTATTATTATTATTATTATTACTCACCTTCTTCTTATCATTGCTGATCGACATTTGGCGGTCATGTGCGTAAAAGCCAAAGTTGAGGCTATTCATTTATTCATCCATTCGTTCAGGACGTAATTATAACTTGTCTTACTTTTAAACGTTGGTACTAATAAATTATAGTCAGAGGGCTTGCGGGACCTATTATGTTGCGAGGGGTGACAGGGTGGTTTGTGTGGAACGTACCATGTGGTGGTGACAGGGTGGTATGTGTAAGGCAGCGTTGTATAAGTGCTCGGTTTTTTTTTTTAATTATTATTTTTTTTTAAATCAGTGATCAGATTCCAATTCTTGTTGTCATCAGTGTTGCGCGAATGTGACTGTGTGTTCATGAATATTTCGGGACTACAAAAAGAAAAAAATGTGTTGAGACTTTGCGGGAGAGAAAAAATAGGATTATGCTTTGTTTGATAATTTATCCTCTTAAATGTTTCCTTGATCTATTTATTCATATTAGTAGTTTTGTTCCTTTATTAGACAGCTTGTTTAAAAAAGAAAGAAAAGATTTGAATATATAACTTGAACGTCGCTGTCACTCCCCTTTTTATGTGAAGCAGAGACATTTTCAACTGTTGTGATATACATATATCTTCTTTTAGAATTTTGTTTCGCTGGAAAAAAAACAACAAATAAAAGAATTTACTACAGTTATTCAACAGTTATTGTGTGTGCACGCAACCCCCCCCCCCCTTCCACCCCCTCTGCGGCCCCCCCCCACATCCCCCCCCAGTGATGTATCGCTATAATTATAGTGAACATGGCATGCATCGCTATGATTATAGTGAACATGGCATGCATCGCTATAATTATAGTGAACATGGCATGCATCGCTATGATTATAGTGAACATGGCATGCATCGCTATGATTATAGTGAACATGGCATGCATCGCTATAATTATAGTGAACATGGCATGCATCGCTATGATTATAGTGAACATGGCCTGATAAAGTATAATAAAAAAAAAAGAAAAAAAGAAAAAGAAAAGGAAAGAAAAGAAATAATGAATAAAACAAAAAATAGAAATGATTTGGAGTGAACTGATTAAGAACCACGAACCCG
>NC_134904.1:37009147-37014147 GCF_041734735.1 Babylonia areolata | reverse complement strand
AAATAGTAGTAGGCCTCCTTCGGTCATGGTTGACCATGGACAGAGTATATCCGACCTAATGTCTTCTTCTCTTCTTCTTCTGCGTTCACTCGTATGCACACGAGTGGGCTTTTACGTGTATGACCGTTTTTACCCCGCCATGTAGGCAGCCATACTCCGTTTTCGGGGGTGTGCATGCTGGATATGTTCTTGTTTCCATAACCCACCGAACGCTGACATGGATTACAGGATCTTTAACGTGCGTATTTGATCTTTTGCTTGCATATACACACGAAGGGGGTTCAGGCACTAGCAGGTCTGCACATATGTTGACCTGGGAGATCGTAAAAATCTCCACCCTTTACCCACCAGGCGCTGTCACCGTGATTCGAACCCGGGACCCTCAGATTGACAGTCCAACGCTTTAACCACTCGGCTATTGCGCCCGTCGCTGATTATAATAACAGTAATGAAAATAGTAGTAGGCCTCCTTCGGTCATGGCTGACCATGGATAGAGTATATCCGACCTCTAATGTCTAATTGGGCTGTCTGCTTGGACCAAGCAGCGTCGCCTGTGACTATAGAGACCGATGCGAGAGAGACAGTCTCTGTCGCAGCGGTCACATGTTTAAGCTGATGCTGGTCTGTCGTCTGCCGTCCCTTTTCTGCTGCAGCAGCTGACAGTTTGTCCTCACCAATCCGTAGCTGATTCTTGAGAGTGCTTCTCCATCTGTTGCGGTTATCTGCAAGGTCCTCCCAGGACTCAGTGTTGATTTCAAGTGCCTTCATAAAAATAACAACAACCACAACAATACTACACCTATCACATCATTCACAAACTGCCCCTTCCTATCTCTGCGGCTGCCTTCACCTCTACACTCCATCTCGCTCACTACGATCGGCCTCGGATCAACTCTGTTTACGCATACCCAGATTCAAACACTCGACTATTGGCCGCCGTTCTTTCTCTGTTTCTGGACCTTGCGATTGGAATGAACTTCCTTTTTCGCTTCGTCAAGTCTCCACACTCAGCTCTTTCAAGTCTGGCCTTAAAACCCACCTCTTCCCAAAATAGCCTCCCTTGCCTGCCCTTCCTTGTCTTTAGTTTCTGCAGTATTAGAGTTATGCATGCGTGTGAATGACTGGTGCGAAAGCGCTTTGATTTGTCTCTGCACAAGATCCAGCGCTATATAAATACCATTATTATTATTATTATTATTATTATTATCATTCAAAACTCGCTTACCCCTTTCTCCCAAACTTCCGCACCGAGCACATACATTAAACAGAGAGCACAGACTCAATACAACACTGGTAAAAGTAGCTCTGAAGAATCCTGGAACTAAAACACAGACATGGTGCGTGCACAATCAAACCATGATTTCTAAGTCGGCGCCCTCTCGTATGGTACAGAATGTTGATGTCCCTCGTTTCTTAAGTCCCCACTCTTGGGGCTGTATTCAAGACAAACTCCATTACCGACGGGCGCAATAGCCGAGTGGTTAAAGCGTTGGACTGTCAATCTGAGGGTCCCGGGTTCGAATCACGGTGACGGCGCCTGGTGGGTAAAGGGTGGAGATTTTTACGATCTCCCAGGTCAACATATGTGCAGACCTGCTTAGTGCCTGAACCCCCTTCGTGTGTATATGCAAGCAGAAGATCAAATACGCACGTTAAAGATCCTGTAATCCATGTCAGCGTTCGGTGGGTTATGGAAACAAGAACATACCCAGCATGCACACCCCCGAAAACGGAGTATGGTTGCCTACATGGCGGGGTAAAAACGGTCATACACGTAAAAGCCCACTCGTGTGCATACGAGTGAACGCAGAAGAAGAAGAAGAAGAAACCCCATTACCCTTGACATGGTAGGGAACCGCGGGTACAGTTTACCCTGAAGGTAAAGTTAACTTCGTATTCAATACACTCTGTGCGCTCAGGCAGCTAACCCCATGTGTATAATTAAACACCCTGGTGTTTCCCTTCTGTGCACACTCTTCTCACTCCCCTACAGTTAAGAGCGTTGTCGAGAGAGTTAGCAAAACACGGGCAATCCGCAAAAGCACGCCTGTTTTTCCCTCAACAAAAACAGTGCTACAAAAGAGAGGCAAGGCCTTCAAGACTCACTTGTGATAAATTAAGTCCCCTAGTATTAATTACAGAGTAATTTTCCTTTTTTTTTTTTACTCCCTGCACCAGAACGTTTGCAAAAATAAATAAAATTCCCATGCTTAGCAAAAGAAGTTCCTGTTTGAACAAAAAATGATAATAATGACTGCTCTAGCTGTTGGGTCAGAATATCAGATCCAAGTGCCAAGTTTAGAGAATACAGAAAATATAACAGTAAATGCAGTTTGCATATAATTAGGCTTCATTCTTTATTTTTTTTGTGCCCATCCCAGAGGCGCAATATTGTTTTAAACAAGATGACTGGAAAGAACTGAATTTTTTCCTATTTTTATGCCAAATTTGGTGTCAACTGACAAAGTAGTTGCAGAGAAAATGTCAATGTTAAAGTTTACCACGGACACACAGACACACACAGACAACCGAACACCGGGTTAAAACATAGACTCACTTTGTTTACACAAGTGAGTCAAAAAGGCTCCGCCGCATTTTACTTCTGCTTCATGGGCAGTCACACTTGGCAGAAAAGGGCGAAATTACCTTCGGGTTTGTACACCCTGGCGGGTAGGCTCCTATGTTCCTGAATACCGGATACTAAGTTGGTTACCCTCAGGCAGTTTGCCTTGCCTAGGCAGGTTTCCCTGAAAGTACACATTTACCTGCAGGAACAATGAAGAAAAACACACTGGTAACTCGGAGTTACATAAGAACATAAAGAAAATGTATGGTTTCATGGGAAAACATTATCATAATGATTTTCATAAGAGGCAAATCATTTCTCTAATCTGCAGATGGAAAATGAATTGTTTTAGGACAAAATATGTCAGTAATGTTTCTTGCATCTGTGGTGCTCACATAACAGCCGATCATATACCAACTTGCGATATGTTAAAGTCTCAAATCCCTGAACTGAAATCATCTTCAGTGTTGACGATCTTCAGCAGTCCATTGCTAATGTATGACTTTTTCAACTCCTTGTTAAACAGTCCAGCTGGTTTGCTGTTATAGTTGTTAGTTTTTCATTAGAAATATGTTATATTGTTATGATTTTTTGTTTATTTTTTAAACAAAACTTAAATCAATTATTTTCACACACACACACACTTTCACTTACTCGTATGCGTACACAGTAATTCCCCCCCCCCTCCTCCCACTCAATTTTTTTCCTTCCCTCGTCTAATATCACTTACAGTGAAAAGACGTTAAACTAAAGAACGAACGAACGAACAATGGTCTCTTGAATACAACCCCATGTCACCAACCAACCAACCTCTCCCAAGTTCCTACCGCCACCTCCTCTCTCATTCTTCAGTGTATGGTTGACAGAACCTTCCTCACCCTCTATCCCCCATTCTGATGTGTAATGCGGTGTGTGTTGTGTGTGTTTGTTTCTTTGATTTTGTTCATTTCCCCCCCCCCCCTATGCATTTTACTAACACCATGCCAGTTGTGTGTTCGTGTGTGTGTGTGTTTTATCTTCAGTTTAACGTCTATTCACTATAAGTGTTTTTAGACGGAAAGGAGTAAGGAAGTGGATAAAGGAAAGGGAATGCATGTGCATATTAGTGAAAAAAAGTATACATGTTATGTATCAGAGGAAAAGTATAAGAAAAAGGTCTAAAGAGATTGTGGTGTGTATTGAATGAGGTGTCATGGGAAGGAGAATATGTATATGCATATCAACAAGTATTAACCTACAACAATGTAAATATAAATAACAACATTAATTATAACACATCAAAGGAGGATACCAACTGGACTGGAGTTTAACATTTCCGAAAACATTCTAAGCAATGAATAATCATTCAAAATCTTTTCAGTGGCTAATGAAATATTGGAAGGTGTGTGTGTGTGTGTGTGTGTGTGTGTGTGTGTGTGTGTGTGTGTGTGTGTGTGTGTGTGTGTGTGTGTGTGTGTGTGTGGTGGTTGTTTTGTTTTGATTTATGCATTTTTTCCCCCTCTGATGTGTATCTCTACTAACACCATGCTTTCATTTTTATTAAATATTGTGTAGTGTAGACCCTATTCAGGGCGGGGGACTGGATGTAAAAAAGCACACCAGTGCTTATCTATTATCCTCGAAATAAAGAATTTGTCTTGTCTACTCTTGCCCACCTCCAATTCCCTCTTGAAACAACAACAACAAGAGGGTGATCGGATTCTTGTTCAGAGCATTTCAAAACCACCCCACAAACCTCCCACCCCCATGCCCCTCAACCATTCCCTCCCTCCCTCACCCCCCATTTTTCTACACATTCGCTGGAGTGATGGCCTAGAGGTGGCGCGTCCGCCTAGGAAGTGAGAGAATCTGAGCGCGCTGGTTCGAATCACGGCTCAGCCGCCGATATTTTCTCCCCCTCCACTAGACCTCGAGTGGTGGTCTGGACGCTAGTCATTCGGATGAGACTATAAACTGAGGTCCCGTTTGCAGCATGCACTTAGCGCACGTAAAAGAACCCACGGCAACAAAAGGGTTATTCCTGGCAAAATTCTGTAGAAAAATCCACTTCGATAGGAAAAACAAATAAAACTGCTCGAAGGAAAAAAGAAAAAAAAAAAAAAAGAAAAAAAAAAGGTGGTGGTGCTGTAGTGTAGCGACGCGCTCTCCCTGGGGAGAGCAGCCCGAATTTCACACAGAGAAATCTGCTGTGATAAAAAAAAGAAGAGAAATACAAATATCGTTCGTGACCTTAGTTTCCACACGTTCTCTCGTGCATTCACACTTCAGTCCCGGGATCCCTCGCTGGTTAAAGTTTCAGAGGGATCACCCCAAATTCAAACGTTTGGTCATGCGTCGTCGACGTATTTCATCCACACACACACACGCGCGCGCGCGCGCACACGCACACACACACACACACACACAAAGCAAATCCATCTTCCACCACACCTG
>NC_134904.1:36986647-36996647 GCF_041734735.1 Babylonia areolata | reverse complement strand
AGAACGCTGGCCATTAATAAGGAGAAGCGTGAGCGAAGGAAGCAGGGCTCAGCTTCTGGAGACGTTTTCCCTTGCAACATCTGCGGGAAGTGTTGCGCATCCAGAATCGGCCTCTTCTCCCATATGAGGACACACACTGACACTAAGCCTGCCTGCCTACTCATCCGTCGGTCCGACGGGAGACTCTATCACTTGTGGTAAAAGTGAAGAAACCTACTTTAATCAACAATGCCACAGTCGATTGATATTCAGTCGTCAGTCTTGTCCGACTATGACCATCAGAACAGCAGAGGAGGCAACTGCTGTTCCGACTATTTGGGCTAGAATTTGATTATAGTGGAGAGTGTCTTGCCCAAGTTACATCCCCACTCTCTCGGCCAAGAGGGTTTTAGGACAGTCAGCGTTGGGATGGTTCCCAAAGGCCAACCAGCCCACAAGGCTGCAGCACTAAGAGCCAGTGCAATTTTACCTCCTAGTTTGAGAGTCATAGTCCTTCACAAAAAGACTAAGCTGTAAATGGTTTCCCATTGTACTGGAGAAACCATTGATAATACAGTTCTCACTTTGCTGTTGGCCCAAATGTAAACTTATGTCAATCTGTGATGTAAGCCGATATTCGTTACGTACAGCCAAAAGGAAACACAGACAGAAGCTGAACGTTTCGTAAAACAACACAGGGGATATTGTGACACATTTTAAAGAAGAATTAATCAACATAATTATGCCGCCCACCATACCGTAACCCTCTACGCTTAAAAAAAAAAAAAAAAAAAAAAAAAAAAAAAAAAAGCAAAGAAACTACCCCCCGTCACCCCTCCACCCCCCCCCCCAAAAAAAAAAGAAAAAAAAAAGAAGAAAAAAAAAAGTTAAAAAAAAAAGAAAGAAAAAAAGTCACACTTAACTGTGCACCAGAAAAGATAGGACATTGATCACAACTGAAAGAACATTGTTAAGTTGCAGAACTGAAAGATTAAAGATGAATGACGCGTTCTGCGAGTAAGAAAATTTAGCAGTGCGGTGAAAACATAGAAAAGATGTTTCGGGAGGGAGTGAACCCCCCCCCCCCCCTCCAACCCCCCCCCCCCCCACAAAAAAAAAAAACCCCCAGAAAAGTAAGTTATCAGTCGAAGCAATTTTCATCAACAGCTGACGGCAGATAGTTAACTCATAACTTGAAACAACACACACACACACACACACACACACACACACACACACACACACACACACACACACACACACAGAGAACAACATTACTTTAAGAAGTTAACAAAACGGAGAAATCATCAACGTCGAAATACATTATCATCTTAACACAGACTGGAGCATTAAAATAGCATCTATGAAACAGGATGCTTGTAACATGATTTGTAACGCATCTTTCACATCACTCAACTGACAGGATATAAAATCACGTTAATCAACAACAACAACAACAAAAAAGGAACAATAATTGATTAATATTGAAAAAGAAAATAGTTCAACAATATCTAGGACGCTACTGAGAAAAGTTATCAACGCTCCAGTGGTAACTGACATGAAAAGAAGATGTTTTGCCAGACAGCAAAAGAAAACTTGACGATTTCAATATTTCTCGAGCAAGCCTGATTGCTCGTAAACGATATCTAAAGATGAGAACGAAAGAAATACTTAAAGAAAAATGGTCAAATATCCACACACACACACACACATACCCCCCCAACCCCGGCAACCCCCCAACAAAATTAACAAAGCTGAAAATTAATGAACACGAACTTTAAGATTGTCAAAGAAAAAAGGGACATTATCAACATGAATATATATAGAAAACAATAAAAAAAAAAAAAAAAAAAAAAGGAGGGAGGGAAAAAAAAAGAAGCAAAAATAATCAACGAAAAAAAAAAAAGAAAGAAAGATAAAAAAAGCTTCCACAGAAAAAAAAACAAGTACAAGAACAACAAAAACAACAAACACCCCAACCCCACCACCACCACCACCCCCACTCACTCACTCACTCACCCCCCCCCCAACCCCCCAACCCACAGCCTCCCCCTTCCCCACACCCTTATCGCCGCTCACTGAGAGGAAATTGTGTTTATCAGGAAGTGCATTTATCAGGACGACAGGGGAAGAGATTACTGGAAGGATTTTCTTGCTTTTTGTGCGTGTACGTAGTTATTAATTTTTCTGTTTGTTTGTTTGTTTGGTGTGTGTGTGTGTGTTTTGCTTGTTTTGTGTTTGTGTGTGTGTTTTTTTTAAGTACGTATATGAATGAGATTCCAGACTCGGTTAACGATATAAACAGAAAAGGAATGAAGCAATTCCAGAGTAGAATAACCCCTTGTTAAGAAAAAAAAAAAAAAATCCGCTTTCCCTCCCCGCCCCCCAGTTCGATTAGAATGGGGGTGTTGGTGTTGGTGCGGGAATGAAGCAGGGGAGATTGGGTGGGGGGATGGGGGGGGGGGGGGGGGGGGGGGGGAGTGGGGGGGGGGGGGTGGGGGGGGGGGAGGGGAGTGTTTCCTGTGACCTTGAACTTCGACACTTGACAGAGAGTACCAATGAGAGCTGTGCTACTTATTTTCTGCCCCCCCCCCTCTGCCTCCCACCCCCACTCCCCGCCAAAAAAACCCCCAACAAACCCTACTGACACCGGCCAGAGTGTCTTTGCACTCTGGTTGCCAGCTTCTGTCCCCACAGAGATCAGCTGGAATAATAGCAAAAACAACAACAACAGCAACAACAAGTACAACAACAACAACAACAACAACAACAGCAACAACAGAAACAAGAACAACGACCCTCCAAAAAACCCCAAACAACTACAGAAAAAAAAACCGACAAAAAAACCCAACAACAACAACAACAACCAAAAAAACCCGCGTTGTGACAAGGAAAAAACGATATTCGCCGAATCTTTGTGCTGATGGCATTATCAAGCATAAAGTAAACAAGTAAACAAAGTCGACTGATTAATCATTCAAATCTCTCTCTCTCTCTCTTGTCTTGTATATGTCATATTCTAAACCTGTGACGTTGTAATATTCTCACGGTACAAAGAAAGGAAAGACAGAAAGAAAAAAAAAAATATATATAAAAGCAAAAATCATATAATGTATAAATCATGCCCATGCAAAACTTCTCTTTGGGACATTTTTGAAATAATACCAAAGTCAAAGAAACACCTGCAAGAGACAAAATAATCGACACACACACACACACACACACACACACACACACACACACACACACACACACACACACACGCATAACCCTGGAGAAGCGCGCACATAGACGCACTTGCTGGTACAGGCGTACATCATTTCATCAAGAACATCAACAAAAAAACCAAACAAAAAAAACAACAACAAAAAAAAAAGAAAGAAAAAAAAGAAAAGAAAAACAAGAAAAAAGAGAAAAAAAAGAAGAAGAAGAAGAAAAAAAAAAAAGCCAAAAAAAAAAAAGCCAAATTGTCTACGTGGTCAAGAAATATTGTTGACAATATACCGCAACTGTCAAAAGGTAATTGTTCATATAACACAGATTTAAACAACAATACTGTGAATGTTTTCTTTTTCTTTTTCTTTCTTTCTTTTTTGTTTGTTTGCACTTTTCACCAGTGTTCGTTCTTAATTAAGGACGTCATGTAAGACGCTCTCTACATGTCATTGAGTCTGTGACGGCGACGACCTGAGGTCTGATGCAGGAGGCTACAGAGGTTTGATGCACAACAAAACATGCACAGTTAACTGGGCGCCAAGATCGTGGACATGGTATCGTCTCAAACAAACACTAGAAAACACGTTATTATTGTTGTTTCCAACTCAAGAGAACTTGGATGGTACTGTTTCAAACACATGAGAACATAGTTTTGTTTCAACAACAACAACAACAACAACAAAAAAAAAAAAAAAAAAAAAAAAAAAAAAAAAAGAAAAGAAAAAAAAAGTGGAAACAAAAGTACGGTGCTGTTTCCATAGTTATAACACACACACACACACACACACGAAAATATCATCTGACAAGATTCAGGCAATACTGTGAGTAGAAGAATCGGGGAACTATAATCCTATATATATATATATATATAAATATATACATATATATTAAATATCAGTCTGTATATATCAAATATCAGTCTGTCCTGAAAAACAAACAAACAAACAAAAAACAAGAAAAAACAAGAAGCACACCCCTACAGCCAAAAACCCAGACGAGGATTATTTCAGGCCGAGACTAGACACGCCAGAGTATTTTTTGCACTCTTAACTTGCAGGGGGTACAAAGTACGAGGCATGGTGTAGTTGCAAAAGAACGGCTCGGGTGATAGTGGTGGTGGTGGTGGTGGGGAGAGGGGGGAGGGGGGGAGGAAAGGGGGTGGGGGACGGGGGGGGGGGGGGGGGGGGGGAGGGGTGGTGGTGGAGGGGAACCAGACGACCCCGAGGCTCAGCACTGTTGCAAGGAGGGCGAGTTCCTCAACACGTACATAGTGGTGGTGGTGGTGGTGGTGGTGGTGGCTGTGACGGCGATTGTGTTATTACCACTACCACTACCACTACCACCACCACTACCACTACCACTACCACCGCAGTGAGTGACGGTTCCTGACTGGGTGACGTCCCCTGCTGAAGGCGGCGGCTGCGGCAGGGGCAGGGGCAGGGGCCGGGCAAGGAGGGCGCTACTGCTGTTGCTGTTGCTGTTGGTGTTGTTGTTGTTGTTGCTGCTGCTGCTTCCCTCCTCCCGTATGGAGTGACACTCCCCAGGGTGGCACAGCAACTCCTCCTGCCAGAACACACTCCCCTTCTCCCTCCCACCACCCTCCCCACCACCACCAGCACCGCCGCGCATGCTCCCTCCACGCCGGAAGGCGGTCTGCACGATCTCGTTCCGGTAGCTGCGGCGGCGCGTGAGGATGACCTTGAGGTCGTGGCGCGTGCCCTTGCTGCGGAACACGTACACCATGGGGTTGCACGCGCAGCCGAACATGGCGGCCACGGTGGAGATGGTGGACATGACCGGGTGCAGGCGCAGCGAGGGCGCCAGGGAGCGGAGGCAGATGACGATGAAGTAGGGCAGCCAGCACAGCATGAAGGAGAAGAGGATGAGGAAGGAGGTGACGGCCGTCTTCCACTCTTCCCGCCGCTGCAGGATGCTGTTGGAGCGGCTGGACGTCTGCGACAGCCGGCGGATGATGGGCACCGAGGAGCTGCGCCGCTTGTTGATGGGCGTCGACTGCTGCAGCCCGGACCCGGAACCGGAACCGGAAGAACCGCCGCCCTCCGAGTCCGCCTGCACCGTGGGAACGATGCTGGAGCGCCTCGTCCGCTCGCTGTTGTCACGCGCCGCCCGGAAGATGCAGCCGTAGGTCCACAGCATGGCCACCAGCGGCACGACGAAGCTGACGGTGACGAGGAAGAGCGTGTAGTACCTGGCCCCGGGCTTCTCACTGTCCCAGGCCACCGTGCAGATCATCTTGTTGACGTGGAACTTGATGCCGCTCCAGCCCATCAAGGGCGGCGCCGACACGGCCAGGGCGCCGGCCCATATCCCGCCGATGAAGGCCCAGCAGCGCCTGCGAGTCATGCGCATGTTGTAGTGCAGCGGCGTCACCACGGCGCAGTAGCGATCCAGGGAGACGACCACAAGCGTGAAGATGCTGGCCGTCACCAGCACGTTGATGACCAGCCCGGTCAGCTGGCACAGGACCTCGCCGAACAGCCACTGACGGGACAGGAGCGACACGAAGGCGAAGGGCATGATGAGGAGGGTGAAGAGGCAGTTGCAGACCGTCAGGTTGGCCAGGAAGCGGTTGGACAGCGACAGGCTGCGGCGCCGCTTGGAGAACACGACGCACACCAGCGAGTTGGCCACGGCGCTGCACAGGAACACCGTCACCAAGATGGTGGCCAGCAACGTCACTTCCGTCCTCGTCATCATCGCTTCCGGCTGCTCCGTCAGACAGTCCCCAGGGAAGGGAGAACCGAGTTGGTGCTGGGGGTGGGGGTGGGGGTTGAGGAAGGCGTGCGGGTTGCACGGTGTGGTGGTGGTGGTGGTGGTGGTGGTGGCGGTGGCAGATGTGGTGGTGGTGGTGGTGTTGAGGATGTGGGTGGCGTAGGGGTGGTTGTTGTTGCTGTGGTGGTGGTGGTGTTGTTGGTGTTGGGGGTTGGGGTTGGGGTTGCTGAGGTGGGTGGAGAGGAGGTGGTGGTTGTGGTGGTGGTGGGGGGAGGAGGGGGGCTGGTGGTGGGGAGGGGGGAGGAGGAGGGAGGCGTTGGCAGACTCCACGGTCATGTTGAAGGGAGGGCTGGCTGGGCTGAGCTGTCTCTGCTGCAAACACAGAGGTAACAGTAATGATAATAACAATAGTAATGATAATATGATGATATATATATATATATTTTTTTTTTTGTGTGGGGCCTCCAACATCCCCTCCCCCCCCCACCCACCCCTACTCCTCATCCCCACGTATTTCTTCCCCTCCCCTCTCTTTTTTATATATTTTTTTGTCTGTGGTCTTTTCCTTCTTTGTGGGGCCTCCATCTTCCTATGCCCCCATCCCCCACCCCCATCCCCCCACATCTATCCTTTTCTCCTATCACAGTTTTTTTTATTTACCTTTTATACGCCACTCCCCCCTCCCCCTCCCCCCCACACACCTTAGCTAATCACTTTCTTTCATTTTTTTTAAACCTATCGTCTGGCACAGCAATTGCCCCATGTATTTTAAGTGTGTTGGATGACCGAACGATCATGATGATAATTATGATCGATGATGATGATGATGATATTAATGACAACAACAACAACAGTAATACTAATAACTACAACAAAACTACTACTACTTCTTCTACTACTACTACTACTTCTTACAAATACTGTTGATAATAGAAGTATAATATAACGTTTAATCTTGTCCAGACGCAACTCAAATCGCTTCCACACCAGTCACTCACACGCATGTATAATTAAACGTCATAAAAAGTTGTCTCGCTGCGACATAAGAGGACAACAACAACAACAACAACAAAAAAAAAAAAAAAAAAAAAAAAAAAGGTGAGGCGAGGACTCGTGTATTGAGTTTTCAGTATAAGTATCAGTAGCTCAAGGAGGCGTCACTGCGTTCGGACAAATCCATATACGCTACACCACATCTGCCAAGCAGATGCCTGACCAGCAGCGTAACCCAACGCGCTTAGTCAGGCCTTGAGAAAAAAAAGGAGAAGAAAAAAGGTGAATAAATAATAGATAAGCTTACATAAATAAATAAATAAATAAATAAATAATAATTATAATATAAAAAAGGTAGTAGTAATAATAATAATAATAAAATAATAATAAATAAATATATAAATAAATAAGACAACAATGATGATAAATAAGCAAATAAATGTAAATCTGCGTGGCCCACATGGGTTGAACGTCACTGTAAGGAATTCTAAATGATCACGAATCAATGGTACAATGTTTAAATTTCTACCTGCAGAGATAGCCGTTTGTATAACTACGCGTACATACTATATGGTAGTCGTGGCAACTGCTATCTCGACTATCTGGGCTGGAATTTGATTACAGCGGAGAGAGTGTATTTGAATTTGTATTTCTTTTTATCACAACAGCGCCACCCATTTTTGGTATTTTTTCCTGCGTGCAGTTTTATTTGTTTTTCCTATCGAAGTGGAATTTTTCTACAGAATTTTGCCAGGAACAACCCTTTTGTTGCCGTGGGTTCTTTTACGTGCACTAAGTGCATGCTGCACACATTACCTCGGTTTATCGTCTCATCCGAATGACTAGCGTCCAGACCACCACTCAAGGTCTAGTGGAGGGGGAGAAAATATCGGCGCCTGAGCCGTGATTCGAACCAGCGCGCTCAGATTCTCTCTCGCTTCCTAGGCGGACGCGTTACCTCTAGGCTATCACTCCACTCTTGTCTTGCCCAAGTTACATCATCCCCACTCTCTAGGCCAAGAGGGTTTTTAGGACAGTCAGCATCGGGATGGTTCCCAAAGGCCAACTAGCCCCCCAAGGCTGCAGCACTAAGAAGAGCCTGTGGAGTCTTACCTCCTATTTTGAGAGTCTCCAAAGGCCAATAAGCCACAAGGGCTGTGGCGTTAAGAGCCTGTGCAAAATTGTGCCCCCTAGTTTGAGAGCCATAGTCCTCCATAAAAAAAAGAAGAAGCTGTAAATGACTCCCCATTGCAGTGGAGAAACTATTGGTCATACAGCTCTCTCACTTTGCTGTAAGCCTATGTCAGTCTGTGATATAAGCCCAGCGTTGAGTCGGACATGCACATACTACCCTCTTCTTGTCCTGTCGAGTTCACACTGTATTTGTATTGTGGTATAGTTTTCTTCAAATTATAATTATGTTTAAACGAAATGTAAGTCACTGCTATAATTTCCCAGTGTCAACTTTTTGGTGATAGCCTAGAAATGGACTGGCTTGTTCTTCGCTTTGTTCAAACAAAAATGTCGAAACGTCGTGGACACAGACCCCCCCCCCCCCTCCAACTGCCCCCCCTCCCCCCGCCAAAAAAAAAAAAAAAAAAAAAAAAAAAATCCCAACAACAACCAACCAAACAAAAAACAAACAACGAAGAACGAACGAAGGAGCAAACAAGCAACTAAACAGACAAGACACAAACCAAACAGGACTTCTTCTTCTTCTGCGTTCACTCGTATGCACACGAGTGGGCTTTTACGTGTATGACCGTTTTTACCCCGCCATGTAGGCAGCCATACTCCGTTTTCGGGGGTGTGCATGCTGGGTATGTTCTTGTTTCCATAACCCACCGAACGCTGACATGGATTACAGGATCTTTAACGTGCGTATTTGATCTTCTGCTTGCATATACACACGAAGGGGGTTCAGGCACTAAGCAGGTCTGCACATATGTTGACCTGGGAGATCGTAAAAATCTCCACCCTTTACCCACCAGGCGCCGTCACACCGTGATTCGAACCCGGGACCCTCAGATTGACAGTCCAACGCTTTAACCACTCGGCTATTGCGCCCGTCGATCAAACAGGACGAGAGCAAATGAAAAACTTCGCGAGGGAAAACAGACAGACAAGGGAGCTAACAACAAACACACAGCGTGAGAGTGAGAGAAAGAAAGAGAAATGAAGAATCCGCATAGACATACACAATTACACAATAATACACAATACACAAACTTTATTGTCTATACTTTGGTACAGAGATTTTCTTTTTTTTTTTAGGCAGCAGCACATGTCCAACATAAGAAGAAAACAACAAACAAATAAAATGAAAAAAATGAATAGAAAATAAAAAAGATAAATTAAATGGCACCAAATGGAAATAGCTATATACAAATATACAGATTACTGAAATTTACGTGCCTCTCCATTTCAATCAGCCAAACAGACATAGAAAGAGACAAAAAAAGAAAAAGAAAAAAAAGAAAAAAAGAAAAAAGAAAAAAAAAAGAACAACAACAAAAACAACAACAAAACAAAAGCAAGCAAACAAACAAAAAAAACAAAACAACAACAAACAACAACAACAAATAGACAAATAAGGAAGAAAGAAAAGAGAAACAAACAAACAAACAAAAAAAGAAAGAAAGAAAGACAGAAAAAGAAAACAACAACAAGAACAGCAGCAGCACCAGCAACAACAGTTCAGTTCAGTTTTTCAAGGAGGCGTCGCTGGATTCGGACAAAACCATACACGCTGCACCACATCTGCTAAGCACAGATGCCTGACCAGCAGCGAAACCCAACACATGTGCTTAGTACAACAACAACAACAACAACAACAAAAAAAAACACACAAAAAAACAACAACAACATAAAAAATCAACCCAATAATGAAAAACAATATTTTCTTCTTCTTCTTCTTCTTCTTCTTCTTCTTTTTTTTTCTTCTTCTTCTCGGAATCACAGACCCTACCCACCACCCTCTTTCCCCCATTTTTTTTCCCACCAGCTCTCTCCTCACCATCCCCTAACCCCCCCCCCCCTCAGTTCCCCCCCTCGCCCCCCCCCCGTCCACCTTTCACCA
>NC_134904.1:36979147-36981647 GCF_041734735.1 Babylonia areolata | reverse complement strand
GGTGGGGGGTGGGGGTGGTGTGGGGTGGGGGTTGTGGGGCCGGGGCCCGCCTGAAGATGGGAACGTCCAAATGCATTTCCTTATAGCAGTTTAAATTTTGAAAGTTTCCTTTTGTCCAGTATTTGGTTCCTTTTGTTGATAACAGCTTGGGGTCCTAAAACCGTTAGAAAAAACTTCACAGTGTAGGACCCTCCTCTTCCATTTGATTTCCCACGAACGGGTTTTTGTTGGGTTGTGTGTGGTTTGTGGGGTGTGTATGAACCGTGTTTGGGTTTTGGAAGTGTTTGGATTTTGGTTTTTGAGGTTTAGTGAGTGTGTGTGGGAACTGGCGTTCTTTTTTTGGGTTGATGTGAGGGAAACCCTTGAGGGGGTTGAGGATGGTTGCTTTTTTAACTTTCCCATTTTTTTTTGGCATTCACTTTCTTCTTTTACAAATATTTTGTAGGGAAGGTGGATTTTTGCGGAAAAAGATTAAGAATGGATGCCCTAAAATCTTAATCCTTGAAATGATTTTTGGGTTCCATTTTTGCCCCTTCTTCATGCACCACTTGCTCTTAAACCCCCTCCTCCATATTCTCCTTTTTTTCCCCGATCCCATTTTTCTTCTCCCCCCCTTCTCTCCCACCCCCCCTTTTTCCCTTTGTCCCCCTTGTTTATATTCTGTTTTCGGTCCCAATTCTGCCCCCTGTTGTCTTCCCTGGGTTGTGTTTGTGTGTGGTGTTGTTTTGGTTTTGTGTGTGTGGGGGTTGTGAACTTGGTCCCCCCATTCCCTGCTTTCGGGGTTTTTTCTTTTAATGCCTAGTTATTGGGTTGGGTGGTGTAAAGGGCCCCTTTCACTGCCCCGCCCTCTCCCTAAAGAAAGTTCGGTTTCTTTAACCTGTTCTGTTGGGTGCCCAAATTTGTTGTGGGGTGTGTTGGTGTTTGTGTGAGGTTGTTGATTGTGGAGTGTATGTTAGTTTTTCCCCTACCTCATATCCTCCCAGTTTCGTGTTTTTTTCTCTTTTCCCGCCCTTTTTTATAATTCCGCCCTTCTGCCAAAATGTCAAAATATAAAAAAAATTAAACTTTAACCCCTTTTTCTCTTAACCCCCTTTCTTCCCCCCCTCACTGCACTGCCCTCTCTCGGGTGGTGGACTTTTTTCTCCCGGCCCCGACTACCTGGCTTTTTTTTCCTTTTGTTCAAAAGGAAGAAACAGATCCCCCTTTCCTTTCATTCCTTTGTCTTTTTATACCCCCAATCTCTTTTCCACTGTTCCCCTTCTTCTCATTGTTCCTTCTCTCCTTTTTCACACCCCCAAATTCCCCCCCTTTATTCTCCCTCCTTGTTAAATCCGGGATTCTTCTGGCTCCTAACCCCCCTTTCTTTTTAACCCCCCATTCTTTTTCTCTCCTTTCACTCCCCGCCTCTCCCTTTTTTTCGCCCTTCACCCCCCAAATTCCCCCTCTTCGTTACAGGGGTGCCCTACCTTCTCTCCCCCTCTCCCTCTTTTATTTTTTTCCCCCCCTCCCTTTCCCCCCCCCGTTCTCTCCTTCATTCCCCAGTCCTTTTCCCCTTTCCAAACTTTTTTTAGATGTTTTTTTTCTCTCTCTATTTTGAAAAATGTCCCCTTTTTAGTATTTTGCCAACCGCCCCCATCTTCGGAATGGCTTTTTCCCCAGCTCCTTTCTTTTTAAAGTCCCAAGTCATTTTTACCCCCTTTCCTTCTTCATCCCCCTCCACCCACTTGGAACTTTTTAAACCCCCTTTCTCCTTCCATTTTAACATCCCCGTTTTTTTGTAATCCACTTCCTAAAAGGACAAAAAATTAATAAAATAAAATCAAAAACCACAAATTAGAAAAGTCATTTACCAATTAAAAAGCTAAAACGGAAATAAAGCCTCATCCCCAACAAGTATAATGGGCAGGTGCTTAAAAAAAAAGAAGAAAACAAAAAAGACAAAAAAGAAACCGGGGACCAAACAACAATGGAACAATTTTATAATTTATAATTGGTCGGCGTTTCCAAACGAAACGAAATCGGCTAATCTTCCAACAAAAAAAAATAAAAATTAAATTAAAAATTCAAGAACCAATAGAGTAAATAAAAAAAAACCACAGTTGTAGACAACAAAATAAAAATTGGAAAAATTTCGAAAACCCCAAAAAGGGAACCATTTGTGGAAAAAAGACGGGAAGGATAAAAGTCCGCGCGTAAATAAAAACGAAGATTGGGAAGAAGAAGAAAGAAAAAGAAGAAAAAAAAAAAAAGAAAAAAAAAAAAAAGAAAAGAAGAAAGGGGTGAGAGGACGAAAGAACGAAGAACAGAAAGAAAGAAAAAAGAAGAGAAGGGGAAAAAAAAAGAAAAGAAGCACAGAGCAGCACAAAGAGGAAAACACCCTCACCTCCCCAACCCAAGAAACCCCCACACCAACTACAAAAACAACAACACAGAAAAACAAACAAAAACACACAAACAACAGAAACAAAAACACAACACAACAGCAACAACAACAACCACA
>NC_134904.1:36961647-36964147 GCF_041734735.1 Babylonia areolata | reverse complement strand
TTAAAGTGTAGAGAGAGAGAGAGGAGAGAGGGGAGAGAAGGAGAGAGAGAGAGAGAGAGAGAGAGAGGGAGAGAAGAGAGAGAGAGAGAGGGAGAGGGAGGGAGAGAGGAGAGAGAGAGAGAGAGAGAGGGAGAGGGAGGGAGAGAGGGAGAGAGAGAGAGAATGAGAGAGAGAGGGAGAGAGAAAGAAAGAGAAGGAGAGGGAGGGAGGGAGGGAGAGAGAGAAGAGGGAGAGGGGAGAGAGAGAAAGAGAAGGAGAGGGAGGGAGGGAGGGAGAGAGAGAAGGAGAGGGAGTGGGAGAGAGGAGAGAGAGAAGGAGAGAGAGTGGGAGAGAGCAGGGAGAGAGACAGAGGGAGAGAGAGAAGGAGAGAGAGACAGAGACAGACAGAGAGACAAACAGAGAGACAGAGAGACACAGAGAGACAAACAGACAGACAGACAGACAGAGAGAACACTGAACACTGAAATGTTTAATGTCATTAACTGTGAAGCTCTAGCGACAAAGTAGAAGTACAAATCTGAACAAAAAAGGGGTGCAAAACACATGAAATGGAACAGAAAGTAAAAAAACAACAACAACAACAAAACACACAAAAAACCCCACAAAGCTGGAGCAAAACGACACTTTGACACTTTATGTTATTTGCTTAATTAACTCTCTCCATACGAACGGCGAAAGAGAAGACGTAAACAGCGTTTCACCCCAATTACCATCATCAAAATATTGCAAGCGGAAGGCTTTTATACTGAAGAGGTGAATGTTGACAAAGAATACCACAATTCTGACGACGGAAGCTAAAGGTTGGGTCATTCAGACACCCACTGGACATCCGAGGGGTCTGTGTAGAGGAGAAGAGAGGACTGGCCGTACTGCGTGAGTTAAAAAAAGTCCATGTGTCAGTGTGGTACTGTGCCTTTTTTTTTTTTAACCCAGTCGTTCCTCTCCAAGAGGCTTGGACATTACACAGGAAATAAAGTACACAGAGAGAGAGAGAGAGAGAGAGAGAGAGAGAGAGAGAGAGAGAACGAACGAACGAACGAACGAACGAACGAACGAGATTGTTTTAATTGAACTTTGGCCATGGACCACAATTCAAAACCAGGGGACTGGGGGTGGGCATGGGAAGAGGTATTATAACACTTGAATAGATGACACAATATCATAATGTTCATGGACTTGACATTAATTCTACTTAATTAGGTCTGAGTATATGATTTCTCCTTTTGATCGCATGGAAAATACATTTTGATACATGGACATTTCTCTGAATTATGGAATAGAGAGAGAGAGAGAGAGAGAGAGAGAGAGAGAGAGAGAGAGAGAGAGAGAGAGAGAGAGAGAGAGAGAGAGAGAGAGAGAGAGAGAGAGAGAGAGAGAGAGAGAGAGAGAGAGAGAGAGAGTCTTGTACTTATGTACATTGGTTCCTGTGTCTGTATCTGTCTGCCAGTGTACACGTGTTAGAGTTTATATGTTTTCACAGACACACACACACACACACACACACACGAGCGCGCGCGCAACAGGGCAAACTGGAAATAATTATACGAATCGCAACCACCACTGAGTTTTAGTGATATGCGAATCGGGGGGAAAAAAGAAAAGAATGGAAATCAGGAATAATAAATAAGTGAATATTTACGAACAGGACAGTCAGGAATAGACAGATCGGGATGACGGGCGCAATAGCCGAGTGGTTAAAGCGTTGGACTGTCAATCTGAGGGTCCCGGGTTCGAATCACGGTGACGGCGCCTGGTGGGTAAAGGGTGGAGATTTTTACGATCTCCCAGGTCAACATATGTGCAGACCTGCTTAGTGCCTGAACCCCCTTCGTGTGTATATGCAAGCAGAAGATCAAATACGCACGTTAAAGATCCTGTAATCCATGTCAGCGTTCGGTGGGTTATGGAAACAAGAACATACCCAGCATGCACACCCCCGAAAACGGAGTATGGCTGCCTACATGGCGGGGTTAAAAACGGTCATACACGTAAAAGCCCACTCGTGTGCATACGATTGAACGCAGAAGAAGAAGAAGAAGAAGATTCACAGATGTGTGTGTCGCATCTGTGGCTAGCCGCAATCAAAGAGCCCTGCTGGATGTTAGCCGTGATGGGAGATTGTCAGGCCAGGACGAGGACCGGTGTAGCAGCCTATTCGCAACGCCCCTCTGATGAAGTTTACTCCGGGGTTAAATCTGGTTCTTTCTTCTTCTTCTTCTTCCAACAACAACAACAATAATAATAATAATAATGTACATCCTCCGCAATTTATCTTTATTCTTATCTTATCTGTCTATTATAATCAATGTACAGTATAGTAGGCTATGTTAATAATTATATTTCGGAATCATGTTTCTTAATTCTTTCTGTTTTTACATTAAGAATACTAGTTATTACCTGTAGTGTGTGGATGTATGTATGAAACGGTGTATGTGATATTTTTTACATTTGTATCTTCGTAATATTCGTAAAAGCTGTTGTTGACTTTTACAGTTATGGT
>NC_134904.1:36939147-36949147 GCF_041734735.1 Babylonia areolata | reverse complement strand
GAGAGAGAGAGAGAGAGAGAGAAAAGGACACGCCCTATAATAGATGTAAACGACAAGTCCCCTTTTGTGAACATCAGCTCGCTCTTTTTTTTATTTTTATTTATTTATTTATTTTTTTAAACTCTTCAATTCACCGTGCTTTCACGGCCAGCCGATGGCAAGGCCCGTCCGTCCATAAGCACGCTCGTGAAGTTAATCATTAAAGAGTAATATCATTACCAGTTAAAAAAACAACAACATCAGTTAAGTTAGGAATATATACATACATACATACACATATATATATATATATATACCTTCATATCGAAAGAAAAAACGAAAAAAAAAGAAGAAAAAAAAACAGAAAAAAAAACAGAAAGGAAAATAAGAAAGGAAGAAAGATTAAAAAAAAGTTTTCATAGTTTGTCAAGAGAGGGATAGAAACACACAAACACACACACACACACACACACACACACACACACACACACACACACACACACACACACAGACGGACAGAGCGAGACAGAGACAGAGAGAGAAAAGGCAGAAAGGAGAGAGAGAGAGAGAGAGAGAGAGAGAGAGAGAGAGAGAGAGACAGAGACAGAGACAGAGAGACAGAGAGATTATACAGACAGGGAGATAGAAGCAGGAGTGGAAGAGAAAGAGAGAGAGAGAGAGAGAGAGGGGGGACAGACAGAGACAGAGCGAGACAGAGAGACAAAGGCAGAAAGGGGAGAGAGAGACAGAAAGACAGAGAGAGATAGATACAGACAGGGAAATAGAGAGAAAGAGAGGGGGGAGTGTGAGAGAGATAGAGAAGAGAGAGAGAGGGAGGCAGGAGAGAGGGAGAGAGGGGTGGGGTGTGTGTGTGTGTGTGTGTGGGGGGGGGGGGGGGTGCGTGTAGATGGAGAGAGGTGGATGTGTGGGGTGAGGGGTGAAAGTAGGATAGGTTTCCCCATATGTCATTCCTGATTTTAATAACAACACCACGAAGGGTCAATTCTGAGAACAGAGGGTGCTATAAAAAGAAGAAGAAGAAGAAGAAGAAGCAGAGAGAGAGAGAGAGTTTCAGTTTCAGTAGCTCAAGGAGGCGTCACTGCGTTCGGACAAATCCATATACGCTACACCACATCTGCCAAGCAGATGCCTGACCAGCAGCGTAACCAAACGCGCTTAGTCAAGCCTTGAGAAAAAAAGAAAAAAGAAAAAAAAGGATGAATAAATAATAGATAAATACATTAAACAAACAAACAAAAATAACTACTACCACTACTAGAGACAGAGAGAGACAGAGACAGACAGAGAGACAGAGACAGAGAGAGAACACTGACGTCAAGCTGACTTCAAGCTACAAACATGTGGAGTGGTGGCCTAGAGGTAACGCGTCCGCCTAGGAAGCGAGAGAATCTGAGCGCGCTGGTTCGAATCACGGCACAGCCCCCGAAATTTTCTCTCCCTCTATTAGACCTTGAGTGGTGGTCTGGACGCTAGTCATTCGGATGAGACGATAAACCGAGGTCCCGTGTGCAGCATGCACTTAGCGCACGTAAAAGAACCCACGGCAACAAAAGGGTTGTTCCTAGCAAAATTCTGTAGAAAAATCTACTTTGATAGGAAAAACAAATAAAACTGCACACAGGAAAAACTACAAAAAAATGGGTGGCGCTGTAGTGTAGCGACGCGCTCTCCATGGGGAGAGCAGCCCGAATTTCACACAGAGAAATCTGTTGTGATAAAAAGAAATACAAATACAAATACATTAGGCTCAGGAACCTGGGTTATTCGTGTTTACAGTTTCTCTCATCATCACCCCCCATCCCCCCCCCCTACACACACCTTCTCCACACCCAACCCATCTACACCCGCTCTTCACACACACACACACGCCCCCCCCCCACCTTCCAACCCCCACACACCCTCAACACCATCCACAAACACCCTCCCAGTTCTTGAACTCGATACAACACGGCAACAGTTTTGCAGGTCACACCTCATCACCTCGTCTGTCCAACCCGTGGCGTAAAAAAAAAAAAAGAAAAAAAAAAAGAAAGAAAGAAAAAAAAGAAAAAAGAAAAAAAAAGGAGTGTCAACCACACTGTTGTCCCGAACGCAATATCAAAACGTTTACAGCTATAAATAGAAAATCTATTATTAACTCCCTTTTCCCTTCCACCCTGTATCCCTCCGCTCTTGATCATGATCTTGTTCTTGATAGACGCTTGAGACCTAGGTAGCGGCCTGTCGCCGTTCTGGGCTCTTCACTATTCTAAAACTTGTTCTAAAAAAAAATACTGGCATACGTGGTTATTAAGCCTACAGACTAATGGTAGCACTCTAGGTCGTAAAGGGAGGGAATAATAATAATAATAATAATAATAATAATGGTATTTATATAGCGCTGAATCTTGTGCAGAGACAAATCAAAGCGCTTTCGCACCCGTCATTCACACGCATGCATAACTCTAAAACTGTAGAAATTAAAAGAGAAGGAAGAGGCAGGGAAGGGAGGCTATTTTGGGAAGAGGTGGGTTTTAGAGCCAGATTTGAAAGAGCTGAGAGTGGAGACTTGACGAAGCGAAAGAGGAAGTTCATTCCAATCGCAAGGTCCAGAGACAGAGAAAGAACGGCGGTCAAGAATCGAGAGTTTGAATCTGGGTATGCGTAAACAGAGTGGATCCGAAGCCGATCGTAGTGAGCGAGATGGAGTGTAGAGGTGAAGGCAGCCACAGAGATAGGAAGGGGCAGTGAGTGTCCATGCGGCCCTTGAAGGCAGCTTGTAGTCGGGGGCTGTCACCATCACCTGTACTGTGACATAATCATTGCTGATATTTATCTTGTTAGTTTAGGTGTTGTTGCTGGTTTTTTTTTTCTTCTTTTTCTCCTTGTTCTTCATTCTTCCTTCCTTCACTCCTGTTGTCTCCTGACCTTCACTCTTGATTGCTGTCTCCTTTCTTAACCCTTTCACCGCCAGTCAGTTTAGAGTGCAAATTAACCCTGTGCAGGAACCACAGAAAAGATGGTGTCTAAGAATAGCTGGGGATTCCCCTGTGATGTGTAGAAAAAAATGGCCAATCCTACCACTGAAAATTAAGAGCATTAGGTTAATGACATGGGTGCTTTACCTAGCTGGTGCTGAAATGCGACCATGGCGGTGAAAGGGTTAATATATCTCCTTTATTAATTATAGTGGAGTGATGGCCTAGAGGTAACGCGTCTGTCCGCCTAGGAAGCGAGAGAATCTGAGCGCACTGGTTCGAATCACGGCTCAGCCGCCGATATTTTCTCCCCCCTCCACTAGACCTTGAGTGGTGGTCTGGACGCTATAGTCATTGGGATGAGATGATAAACCGAGGTCCCTTGTGCAGCATGCACTTAGCGCACGTAAAAGAACCCACGGCAACAAAAGGGTTGTTCCTGGCAAAATTCTGTAGAAAATCCACTTTGATAGGAAAAAAACAAATAAAACTGCACGCAGAAAAAAAAGAGTGCCGCTGTAGTGTAGCGACGCGCTTTCCCTGGGGAGAGCAGCCCAAATTTCACACAGAGAAATCTGCTGTGATAAAAAGAAATACATATACAAATACAAATATCTATTGTCTGGTTTGCCTGCTTCATCCATTCAGTCCCTTCAGCGCATTTGTACAAAACTCTGCTGCCCGACTCGTCCTCAGAAAGAAAAGATCTGAGCACATCACTCCTCTTTTGCAACATCTCCACTGGCTCCCTGTCTCACACAGAATAAAGAAAAAGATCAGCACTCTATGTTTTAAATGTATTCACAAATCAGCCCCTTCCTATCTCTGTGGCTGCCTTCACCTCTACACTCCATCTCGCTCTCTACGATCGGCTATATATATATAAAGTAACACGAGACACATTGTTCCAACAGCACGCA
The DNA here is from genome assembly GCF_041734735.1 of Babylonia areolata. NCBI lineage: Eukaryota > Metazoa > Mollusca > Gastropoda > Neogastropoda > Buccinidae > Babylonia > Babylonia areolata. The sequence continues at coordinate 36,945,270 of NC_134904.1, read as the reverse complement.
CTGTTGTTAGCAGGCAGATCAGTTTCATAACCGACAAAGATAGGTTACCTCCCTTCTAGAAACGTGACAGGAAAGAACGTACGATCGCGCGTATGTAAACACACGCACAAGGCGCGGGCGATCATATATACACACACGCACACACACACACACACACGCGCACTCTCTCTCTCCCCGACCCCCTCCCAAATTCCCTCTCTCACACATACACACACACACTCTCTCTCTCTCTCCCCCCCCCATCCACAATCTCTCTCTCTCTCTCTCTCTCTCAGCCACACACACACACACAGACAAATCCACCACCACACACACACACACACACACACACTTGCAGAGTTAGAGAGTGCATGCCGGTTATGTGAACTCAGAGAGAGAGAGAGAGAGAGACAGAGAGACGGAGACAGACAGAGAGAGAGAGAGAGAGAAAGAGAGAGAGAGAGAATACAATCATATACAAAATGACAGTGAGACACACAAACAGAAAGAATGAGTAATAAAACAAAAACAAAAACAATAAAACAAAAAAGTAAAAACAAAAAATAAAAAAAAATTAAAAAAAAGGAAAAAAAAGTATATATGTATATAGAAAGGAAGATCTTGACATTTTCTTACTAACTCAAGTCAAATTGAGCAGACGTACGTACACTACTAAACTCACTGATAGCAAAATCCGATTTTGTTCGAACCTGTAAAAGCAATAGGTATATTGTTACCTTTCGAAACTTCCTCGTGTCAATACAAGAATCTATGGTGAACGTTCTTTCTTCTTTGCTGCTCCTCACAACTGGAACAACCTTCCTAGCTCCTCATCATATCCGTGCATCCGATTCAGTCTCTGCTGTTCGCTCATCACGAAAAAATCATCTTTAAAAAAAAAACCAAGAGAGGCAAGGCCTTCAAGACTCACTTGTGATAAATTAAGTCCCCTAGCATTAATTACAGAGTAATTTCCCTTTTTTACTATCTGCACCAAAACGTTTGCAAATAAATAAAACTTCCATGCTTAGCAAAAGAAGTTACTGCTTGAACAAAAAATGATAATAATGACTGCTCTTGTTGTTGTGTCAGAATAAGAGGACAAAGTGCCAAGTTTAGAGAATACAAAAAAATATAAATATAACAGTAAATGCAGTTTGCATATAATTAGGCTTCATTTTTTATTTTTTGTGCCCATCCCAGAGGTGCAATATTGTTTTAAACAAGATGACTGGAAAGAACTGAATTTTTCCTATTTTCATGCCTAATTTGGTGTCAACTGACAAAGTATTTGCAGAGAAAATGTCAATGTCAAAGTTTACCACGGACACAGACACAGACACACACACACACAGACAACCGAACACCGGGTTAAAACATAGACTCACTTTCTTTACACAAGTGAGTCAAAAAACCCCGTATCTATAAGGACTCTCAGCTTCCTAGTTCTCCAACACAACACATGTCAGCTCACTTTGAATGTATGATGAGTGGGTAAGGAGGAGAGTGTGTGTGTGTGGTCGGGGGAAGGGGGTGGGGAGGGGGGGGGAGGGGGGTGGGGGTTTGAGAAAGAGTGGTCATAAGAGAAAGGGCGCTTTATAAATGTACATTATCATAACGATTTTTTTTTTTTTTTTTCAGCCCGAGAGCCAAAAAAGACTATTCGTTGTTGGAATCCGTGAAAACGCCCATGGAAAAGAAAGAAAGAAAGAAGATGAAGAAGAAATTGAAGAAACAAACAAACAAAAAAACCTTAAACAACTTAGGATTTTTCTCTCCAAATGATCACTGAAATTTGCCCCTCACAGTTTCATAAATTTGACAAACCAAAAATATCTTATTCTTAAGAAGAAGAAGAAGAAGAAAAACAAACCCAACCAAAAAGCATGAAAATCCACATTACAGACACATTGTTTATTTGGTGTTTAGTTTACCTGTGACGAACCCTATACCGAAAAGCAAAATAAAGTAGACCTGTAGATGGTCATTCGAGAACATTAATTTTGTTCACTCACTGCAGCCGAAGCGATGATGGGCTTTGCACAAGGCATTCTCCGAATATAATTTAGTGGGCTGGTTCCTTTCTTTTCCGTAATAGGTATACCTATATAGATTCACTCTGGTGAACTATCAATGCCATCAACGTCTTTACTTCCGGCCGAGAACTTTAGCTGTCTCTCACCGTCTCTGTCTGTCTGTCTCCGTCTGTCTCTCTCCGTCTCTGTCTGTCTCTCTGTCTCTCTCCGTCTCTGTCTGTCTGTCTGTCTCCGTCTGTCTGTCTGTTTCCGTCTGTCTGCCTTCGTCTCTGTCTTGTCTGTCTGCCTGTCTGTCTCCGTCTCTGTCTGTCTGTCTCCGTCTCTGTCTGTCTGTCTCCGTCTTGTCTGTCTCCGTCTTGTCTGTCTGTCTCCGTCTTGTCTGTCTGTCTCCGTCTGTCTGTCTGTCTCCGTCTTGTCTGTCTCCGTCTTGTCTGTCTGTCTCCGTCTGTCTGTCTGTCTCCGTCTGTCTGTCTGTCTCCGTCTCTGTCTGTCTGTCTCCGTCTTGTCTGTCTCCGTCTGTCTGTCTGTCTCCGTCTTGTCTGTCTGTCTCCGTCTCTGTCTGTCTCCGTCTTGTCTGTCTCCGTCTTGTCTGTCTGTCTCCGTCTGTCTGTCTGTCTCCGTCTTGTCTGTCTCCGTCTGTCTGTCTCCGTCTGTCTCCGTCTCTGTCTTGTCTATCTGCCTCTATCTGTCTATCTGCCTCTGTCTGTCTGTCTCCGTCTTGTCTATCTGCCTCTGTCTGTCTGTCTCCGTCTTGTCTGTCTGTCTCCGTCTTGTCTATCTGCCTCTGTTTGTCTGTCTCCGTCTCTGTCTGTCTGTCTCCGTCTCTGTCTGTCTGTCTCCGTCTTGTCTGTCTGTCTCCGTCTGTCTGTCTGTCTCCGTCTCTGTCTGTCTGTCTCCGTCTTGTCTGTCTCCGTCTGTCTGTCTCCGTCTGTCTGTCTGTCTCCGTCTGTCTGTCTGTCTCCGTCTGTCTGTCTGTCTCCGTCTGTCTGTCTCCGTCTGTCTGTCTGTCTCCGTCTGTCTGTCTCCGTCTGTCTGTCTGTCTCCGTCTGTCTGTCTGTCTCCGTCTTGTCTGTCTCCGTCTGTCTGTCTGTCTCCGTCTGTCTGTCTCCGTCTGTCTGTCTGTCTCAGTCTGTCTGTCTCCGTCTTGTCTGTCTCCGTCTGTCTGTCTGTCTCCGTCTTGTCTGTCTCCGTCTGTCTGTCTGTCTCCGTCTTGTCTGTCTGTCTCCGTCTGTCTGTCTCCGTCTGTCTGTCTCCGTCTGTCTGTCTCTGTCTGTCTGTCTCCGTCTTGTCTGTCTCCGTCTGTCTGTCTGTCTCCGTCTTGTCTGTCTGTCTCCGTCTCTGTCTGTCTCCGTCTTGTCTGTCTCCGTCTTGTCTGTCTGTCTCCGTCTGTCTGTCTGTCTCCGTCTTGTCTGTCTCCGTCTGTCTGTCTCCGTCTGTCTCCGTCTCTGTCTTGTCTATCTGCCTCTATCTGTCTATCTGCCTCTGTCTGTCTGTCTCCGTCTTGTCTATCTGCCTCTGTCTGTCTGTCTCCGTCTTGTCTGTCTGTCTCCGTCTTGTCTATCTGCCTCTGTTTGTCTGTCTCCGTCTCTGTTTGTCTGTCTCCGTCTCTGTCTGTCTGTCTCCGTCTTGTCTGTCTGTCTCCGTCTGTCTGTCTCCGTCTTGTCTGTCTCCGTCTCTGTCTGTCTGTCTCCGTCTTGTCTGTCTCCGTCTGTCTGTCTCCGTCTGTCTGTCTGTCTCCGTCTTGTCTGTCTCCGTCTGTCTGTCTGTCTCCGTCTTGTCTGTCTCCGTCTGTCTGTCTCCGTCTGTCTGTCTGTCTCCGTCTGTCTGTCTGTCTCCGTCTTGTCTGTCTCCGTCTGTCTGTCTGTCTCCGTCTTGTCTGTCTCCGTCTTGTCTGTCTGTCTCCGTCTCTGTCTGTCTCTCTCCGTCTCCGTCTGTCTGTCTGTCTCCGTCTTGTCTGTTTGTCTCCGTCTCTGTCTGTCTGTCTCTCTTCGTCTCTGTCTGTCTGTTTGTCTCCGTCTCTGTCTGTCTGTCTCTCTCCGTCTCTGTCTGTCTGTCTCTGTCTCTGTCTGTCTGTCTGTCCCCGTCTCTGTCTTATCTGTCTGTCTGTCTCTCTCCGTCTCTGTCTGTCTGTCTGTCTGTCTGCCTCTCTCTCACACACATACTCACACAGCCACAAACACACACACACACACACACGCATAAACACTTACGTACGCACATACGTACACTCACACATCAAACAATACAGGCTTTATAATTAAAAAAAAAAAGAAAAGAAAAAAAAAATCTCATTACATAGTTCCCCCCCAAACCCCCTTGCAATTTCATTGCAATTTCATGATAAGCAAACAAAAAACCCCTTTCCTGTTCGCTCCTTCAGTGTCTGCCTGCGTCAACCAAAGATTATTATCCAAAACCAGCCGTATCCATTGACGACCCAGTTAACGCAGTTCACGCGGCAGTAACACGTGACATCTCAGACGACAGCAGACGACATTAGTTAGTTAGCCTCTGCGGAGGCTGCTAAAACAGACAAAAAACACACAACAAACACCATGAAACACGTGCATGGACTTGCTTGTTAAAGTGACACCGCGCACGTGCTTGAGCGCATGTCCGTCATCGTTTTGACGCAGCGAATTTTTTCATTGGCTAAGTTTGGGCTAATGGAAACTCTGCACCTCATTTTGCTTGGGTTTTAGTTGTTGTTGTTGTGGTCGTTGTTGAGGATTTGTCTTAGGCCCGTGTGTGTGTGTGTGTGTGTGTGTGTGTGTGTGTGTGTGTTTTCTTTGCTGTTGTTGGATAAATTTGCTTGTTAGTAATGAAGGAAGGTTCTGATTGTTAATTGTTACATCCAAATGCTCAACTGCGTCAACACAAAACTGCCACACACACACACACTCACAACAACAAAACACAAAAACAACACAAAATAAACAACAATAACAACAAAAACTATAAGATAAACCTACAATCACGGTTCATGACGTAAACCAACAAAACACATTTCATGACACATTATCCTGACCATTTAGCTCCTTATTGCAAATAAGATAAGACTGTTGAGGACGCCAGCCATTCCGCTTAATTAATTCATCATCCCCAGGTTACAATAAATCGCACACACACACACACAAAAAAAAGGAGAAATAAACAACAACAACAATACTTCAAAGCCAAACAAAAAAAATACACAAAAAAGGCCATGCTGGCAAATAACACTGCAGAATGGGCAGCTAGTGCCCACACCAGTGTTTACAATTTCACTACCTAATCGCCAGAGCAAAACAGCACAGATTGTACATCATAGACTGCGGAAAAGAGAAGAAAAAGTGTCAAGGCTTGCTTGAAAAAAAAGGGGGTTTGGGGGGGAGGGGGGTGGAAGGACTGCGAAAGGAAGAAAAAGAAGACAACAGTGAAGAGGAAAAAAAGAAGAAAAGAATTAAAAAAAAAAATTTGGCTGAAACAAAGAGAGCGATAGAAAAGAGGAAATTTCCGGCACAGAATTTTCAGAAGGTGGGGATGCTATATCGGGTGTCCTCCCCCCTGCCACCCCCCCCCCCCCCCCCCTCCCCCCAAAAAAGTGAACCGCTTTTTGACAAGTATTTTCTCAGTGATAGAGACACCAAATTCATTAAAAATTTTCACACAGTAACCTTAGGGTATCAATCAACAAGTCTGCAACATATCTAAAAGTTCGGACGCAAATTATGCGAGTACTGTCAAATTCAAAACAGCATGTCAAAAAAATTCAATATCAGAGGAAAACTCACTTATTTCAGTTTATGCTCAATGTGGCCTCCATCTTCCTCCACGACTAAACGAAGCCGTTTCTTCCAAGCAGAAATGCTTTGACGTATTTCTTCCACCGATATCTCCTCCCTGTAACATAATTATCCTGAGAAACTACTTGTCAAATAGCATGTTCATTTTTTTTTGAGGGGGGACACCCCATATATACTGAATGACCCCCGGCAAAAAAAAAATGTGTGTGTGTGTGTGTGTGTGTGTGTGTGTGTGTGTGTGTGTGAGGACGTTTGTGTGTGTGTGTGTGTGTGTGTGTGTGTGTGTGTGTGCCAGTGTGTATGGTGTGTGTATGTACGTGTAT
>NC_134904.1:36919147-36926647 GCF_041734735.1 Babylonia areolata | reverse complement strand
CGCACGGCACACGCACACACATCCACAACACACACACATACACAACACCCCCCCCCCCCCACCCCTGCGTGCAGTTTTATTTATTTTTCCTATCGAAGTGGATTTATTTTGCCAGGAACAACCCTTTTGTTGCCGTGGGGTTCTTTTACGTGCGCTAAGTGCATGCTAGCACACGGGACCTCGGTTTATCATCTCATCCCAATGACTATTATAGCGTCCAGACCACCACTCAAGGTCTAGTGGAGGGGGAGAAAATACCGGCGCCTGAGCTGTGAATCGAACCAGCGCGTTCAGATTCTCTCTCGCTTCCTAGGCGGACGCGTTACCTCTAGGCCATCACTCCACTCACAGGTTATTTCATATATTCATTTATTTATTTATTTATTCACAGGGGCCAGTCGCGTCTCGCCGTCTGGAGGAGAAAAAAAAAGAGAAAAAAAAAAGAAGAAAAAAAAGAAGAAAAGAGAAAAAAAAAAAAAAAAAAAAGAAGAAGAAGAAGAAGAAGAAAAAGTCTTCAACCCCTAGCCCTTTTATTTTCTCCTCCATACTACTTCACACATATACTTCTCGCCCTACTACTTCCATCTACACTTTTCCTTCAACCCCTCTCCTCCTCTCTCCACCCCCCCCCCCTCCCCCCCCCACCGGCACCCACCCCCCTCTCCCCTCCCCTGACCCCACTACCCATCCACTCCCCCCCCCCCCCCCCAACCAGTCCCCCCCCCCTCCTCAACCCCCCTCCGGCCCTACTACGCCTTTTCAGTTCCCCTACTATCTAATCAGCGTGCGCCCTGTTCCCATACACTCTTTATCACCTTTTCTACTAAACAGCTGCTACTGCTGCTGCTGCTGCTCTTTCGACGCTTTTCGAGCATCTTACCTATCTGTATCTATCACGCAGTACAGTAAAGAACCAGCCTGGAACCTCCCCCCCCCCCCCCCCCCCCCCCTGCTCCCCCCCCCCCCCCGTCCCTCCTCCCCTCCCAAAAAAAACCCCAACTGCTCCTTGTACAGTCATCCTGACCCAGTTATATTATTAGTATAGTAGTGTAGTGTGCTATACTATCTTGAAGTTTTGATTCCCGACAACACCACGCGTGTATCTTTCTCAGTAGGGGAGTGGACTGTCTCTCTGTGTCTCTCTTTGTCTCTGTCTTTGTCTCTGTCTCTCTCTGTGTTTCTGTGTGTGTGTGTGTTTGTGTGTGTCTCTGTCTCTCTGTGTCTGTCTCTGTCTCTCTCTCTGTGTCTCTGTCTCTCTGTGCCTCTGTCTCTCTCTTTGTGTCTCTGTCTCTGTCTCTATGTCTCTCTCTCTTTGTGTCTCTGTCTCTCTCTATGTCTCTGTCTCTCTCTCTTTGTGTCTGTCTCTCTCTCTCTCTGTGTCTCTTTGTGTCTCTGTTTCTCTCTCTCTGTGTGTCTCTGTCTCTCTCTCTGTGTCTCTGTTTCTCTCTCTGTGTCTCTGTCTCTCTCTCTCTCTATGTCTCTGTCTCTCTCTCTTCTTTCTGAGTGCCTCTGACACTTCTCTTTGACTCTTCATTATCATCAGTTCTTGTGTTTTTTGTTCTTGTTCTTTTGATTTCTTCTTCTTCTTCTTCTTCTTCTTCTTCTACTACTACAAGTAGCAGCACTGAGCAGCAGCAGCAGCAGTAGCAGTAGCAGTAGTAGTAGTAGCAGTAGCAGCAGTAGTAGCAGCAGCAGTAGCAGCAGCAGCAGCAGCAGATGTAGTAGTAGTAGTAGTAGTAGTAGCAGCAGTAGCAGCACCACCAGAAGTAACAGAAGTAGTAGTAGTAGTAGTAGTAGTAGTAGTAGCAGCAGCAGCAGCACCACCAGAAGTAACAGTAGTAGTAGTAGTAGTAGTAGTAGCAGCAGCAGCAGCAGCAGCAGCAGCAGCAGCAGTAGTAGCAGCAGCAGCAGCAGCAGCAGTAGTAGTAGTAGTAGTAGTAGTAGTAGTAGTAGTAGTAGTAGTAGTAGTAGTAGGAGGAGGAGGAGGAGGAGGAGGAGGAGGAGCAGCAGCAGCAGTAGTAAAGTAGTAGCAGTAGTAGTGGTAGTAGTAATAGTAGTAGCACCGCCACCACCACCAGTAGTAGTAGTAGTAGTAGTAGCAGCAGCAGCAGCAGTAGCAGTAGTAGTAGTAGTAGTAACAGTAGCAGCACCACCAGAAGTAACAGTAGTGTGTAGCAGCAGCAGCAGCAGTAGTAGCAGCAGCAGTAGTAGCAGCAGCAGTAGTAGTAGCAGTAGTAGTAGCAGCAGTAGTAATAGCTGCAGCAGCAGCAGTAGTAGTAGTAGCAGCAGCAGCAACAGCAGCAGTAGTAGTAGTAACAGCAGCAGCAACAGTAGCAGCAACAGCAGCAGCAGCAGCAGCTGCAGTATTAGTAGCAGCGACAGTAGCAGCAGCAGTAGTAGTAGTGGTTGTACCAAAGCGACTGCACGTTCAGGTTCTTTGGTAGTGCAAGCAACAGTAGAAGCAACAGCAACAGCAACTTCTCTCTCTCTCTCTCTCAAGGTGAACTAGAAGATGAATACCATTTGTTGTTTGTTTGTTCTGTATATAATGATTTACGGACAAAATCTCTTCAAGACTGTTTAAACATGTCTCTTAGTTCAACTTCTCCAATCAAACAACAAACAGAGAAATTTCCATGTATCAAAATTTATTTTTCCATGCGATCAAAAGGAGAAATCATACACTCAGACCTAATTAAGTAGAATTAATGTCAAGTCCATGAATATTATGATATTGTGTCATCTATTCAAGTGTTATAATACCCCTTCCCATGCCCACCCCCACTGAGTCCCCTGGTTTTGAATTGTGGTCCATGGCCAAAGTTCATTAAAACAATTTCGTTCGTTCGTTCGTTCGTTCTCTCTCTCTCTCTCTCTCTCTCTCTCTCACGTCCACTCTCTCCCCTACAATGATACACTGAACAGCAGACAATCATATTCCGACTACTACGCACGGCTGTCACACACTCCTGACTGCCCGTGTGTAATAAGACAGGCCCCACAAACCCCGGAACACATCCTGCAGTCTCGGTGCCCCCCCCCTGTACTAAGATGCACGGACGCAGCAGTGGCCCTACTATGGAGCCACACTGGCAGAAAAGCTCTGGGGCACCAAATAAAAGAAGATCTCATCAAGACCACTACCTTCATCTCCAGCATAGGACTGCAAGTCTGAGACCATGATCACGGGGAACGCAGAAGAAGAAGAAGAAGAAGAAGAAGAAGAAGACGAAGACGAAGACGAAGAAGAAGAAGAAGAAGAAGAAGAAGAAGAAGAAGAAGAAGAAGAAGAAGAAGAAGAAGAAGAAGAGGAAGAAGAAGAAGAAGAAGAAGAAGAAGAAGAAGAAGAAGAAGAAGAAGAAGAAGAAGAGGAAGAAGAAACGCTGAACACACTTTCACGCTTCCTAGACGACCGTCCCCCACCACCTCCCCCCCCCTCCCCCCTTCAGTCTTCATTCTCTTTCCTCCCCGGCCTTTACGCTCTGTCTTTCTCTCTCTGTCTCCCCCTCTCTCTAACCTCTCTCTCGTTCATCCACATCTCTCTCTGTCTCCCCCTCTCTCTAACCCCTCTCTCGTTCATTCCCATCTCTCTCTGTTTCTCTCTCTGTCTCCCCCTCTCTCTAACCTCTCTCTCGTTCATCCCCATCTCTCTCTGTTTCTCTCTCTGTCTCTCTTTATCTCTCTCACAAGCCTCTCTCTCGTTCATCCCCATCTCTCTCTCTCTGTCTCCCTTTATCTCTCTCACAAGCCTCTCTCTCGTTCATCCCCATCTCTCTCTCTCTGTCTCCCTTTATCTCTCTCACAAGCCTCTCTCTCGTTCATCCCCATCTCTCTCTCTCTGTCTCCCTTTATCTCTCTCACAAGCCTCTCTCTCGTTCATCCCCATCTCTCTCTCTCTGTCTCTGTCTCTCTCCCCCTCTCTCCAACCTCTCTCTTGTTCATCCCCATCTCTCTCTCTCTCTCTCTCCAACCTCTCTCTCGTTCATTCCCATCTCTCTCTGTCTCCCCCTCTCTCTAACCCCTCTCTCGTTCATCCCCATCTCTCTCTGTCTCTGTCTCTCTTTATCTCTCTCACAAGCCTCTCTCTCGTTCATCTCCATCTCTCTCTCCCTCTCTCCAACCTCTCTCTCGTTCATTCCCATCTCTCTCCCTCTCTCCGACCTCTCTCTCGTTCATCCCCTTCTCTCTCTCTCTCCAACCTCTCTCTCTCGTTCATTCCCATCTCTCTCTGTCTCTCTCCCCCTCTCTCCGACCCCTCTCTCGTTCATCCCCATCTCTCTCTGTCTCTCTCCCCCTCTCTCCAACCTCTCTCTCGTTCTATCCCATCTCTCTCTCTCTGTCTCTCTCCAACCTCTCTCTCGTTCATCCCCATCTCTCTCTGTCTCTCTCCCCCTCTCTCCAACCTCTCTCTCGTTCATCCCCATCTCTCTCCCTCTCTCCAACCTCTCTCTCGTTCATCCCCATCTCTCTCTCTCTGTCTCTCTCCAATCTCTCTCTCGTTCATCCCCATCTCTCTCCCTCTCTCCAACCTCTCTCTCGTTCATTCTCATCTCTCTCTCTCTGTCTCTCTCCAATCTCTCTCTCGTTCATCCCCATCTCTCTCCCTCTCTCCAACCTCTCTCTCGTTCATCCCCATCTCTCCCCCCCCCCTCTCTCGAACCTCTCTCTTTCTCGTTCATCCCCATCTCTCTCTCTCTCCCCCTCTCTCCAACCTCTCTCTCGTTCATCCCCATCTCTCTCCCTCTCTCCAACCTCTCTCTCGTTCATCCACATCTCTCTCTCCCTCTCTCCAACCTCTCTCTCGTTCATCCCCATCTCTCTCCCTCTCTCTCTCTCTCCAACCTCTCTCTCGTTCATCCCCATCTCTCTCTCTCTGTCTCTCTCCAACCTCTCTCTCGTTCATCCCCATCTCTCTCTCTCTCTCCCTCTCTCCAACCTCTCTCTCGTTCATTCCCATCTCTCTCTGTGTCTCTCTCCAACCTCTCTCTCGTTCATCCCCATCTCTCTCTCTCTCCCTCTCTCCAACCTCTCTCTCGTTCATTCCCATCTCTCTCTCTGTCTGTCTCCAACCTCTCTCTCTCGTTCATCCCCATCTCTCTCCCCGCCTTCTCCGACCTCTCTCTCGTTCATTCCCCTCTGTCTGTCTGTCTGTCTGTCTGTCTGTCTGTCTGTCTGTCTCCAACCTCTCTCTCGTTCATTCCCATCTCTCTCTCTCTCCCCCTCTCTCCAACCTCTCTCTCGTTCATCCACATCTCTCTCTCTCTCCCCCTCTCTCCAACCTCTCTCTCGTTCATTCCCATCTCTCTCTCTCCCTCTCTCTCTCTCGTTCATCCCCATCTCTCTCTCCCTCTCTCGAACCTCTCTCTCGTTCATCCCCATCTCTCTCCCTCTCTCGAACCTCTCTCTCGTTCATCCCCATCTCTCTCTCTCTCTCTCTCCAACCTCTCTCTCGTTCACCCCATCTCTCTCTCTCCAACCTCTCTCTCGTTCATCCCCATCTCTCTCTCTCCAACCTCTCTCTCGTTCATCCCCATCTCTCTCCCTCTCTCGAACCTCTCTCTCGTTCATCCCCATCTCTCTCTCTCTCCAACCTCTCTCTCTCGTTCATTCCCATCTCTCTCTGTCTCTCTCCCCCTCTCTCCGACCCCTCTCTCGTTCATCCCCATCTCTCTCTGTCTCTCTCCCCCTCTCTCTAACCTCTCTCTCGTTCATCCCCATCTCTCTCTGTCTCCCCCTCTCTCCAACCTCTCTCTCGTTCATTCCCATCTCTCTCTCTCTGTCTCTCTCTCCAACCTCTCTCTCGTTCATCCACATCTCTCTCTCTCTCCAACCTCTCTCTCGTTCATCCACATCTCTCCCTCTCTCCAACCTCTCTCTCGTTCATCCCCATTTCTCTCTGTGTCTCCAGCCTCTCTCTCGTTCATCCTCATCTCTCTCTCTCTCTCTCTCTCTCTCTCTCCAGCCTCTCTCTCGTTCATCCCCATCTCTCTCTCTCTCTCCAGCCTCTCTCTCGTTCATCCCCATCTCTCTCTCTCTCTCCAGCCTCTCTCTCGTTCATCCCCATCTCTCTCTCTCTCTCTCCAACCTCTCTCTCGTTCATCCACATCTCTCCCTCTCTCCAACCTCTCTCTCGTTCATCCCCATCTCTCTCTCTCTCTCTCTCTCTCTCTCTCCACCCTCTCTCTCTCATCCCCATCTCTCTCTCTCTCCAACCTCTCTCTCTTTCATCCCCATCTCTCTCCCTTTCTCCAACCTCTCTCTCTCTCGTTCATCCCCATCTCCCTCTCCCTCTCTCCAACCTCTCTCTCGTTCATCCCCATCTCTCTCCCCCCTCTCTCTCGAACCTCTCTCTTTCTCGTTCATCCCCATCTCTCTTCCCCTCTCTCTCTCCAACCTCTCGTTCATCCCCATCTCTCTCTCTCTCTCCAACCTCTCTCTCGTTCATCCCCATCTCTCTCTCTCTCCCCCTCTCTCCAACCTCTCTCTCGTTCATCCCCATCTCTGTCTCCCTATCTCCAACCTCTCTCTCGTTCATTCCCATCTCTCTCCCTCTCTCCAACCTCTCTCTCGTTCATCCACATCTCTCTCTCTCTCCAACCTCTCTCTCGTTCATCCACATCTCTCTCTCCCTCTCTCCAACCCCTCTCTAGTTCATTCCCATCTCTCTCTCTCTATGTCTGTCTCTCTCCAACCTCTCTCTCTCGTTCATCCCCATCTCTCCCCCCCTCTCTCCAACCTCTCTCTCGTTCATCCCCATCTCTCCCCCCCTCTCTCCAACCTCTCTCTCTCTCGTTCATCCCCATCTCTCTCTCTCTCTCTCCAACCTCTCTCTCGTTCATCCCCATCTCTCCCCCCCTCTCTCCAACCTCTCTCTCTCTCGTTCATCCCCATCTCTCTCTCTCTCTCTCCAACCTCTCTCTCGTTCACCCCATCTCTCTCTCTCTCTGTGTCTGTCTCTCTTCAATATCTCTCTCGTTCATCCCCATCTCTCTCTCTCTCTCCAACCTCTCTCTCGTTCACCCCATCTCTCTCTCTCTGTCTCTCTCCAATCTCTCTCTCGTTCACCCCATCTCTCTCTCTCTGTCTCTCTCCAACCTCTCTCTCGTTCATCCCCATCTCTCCCCCCTCTCTCCAACCTCTCTCTCGTTCACCCCATCTCTCTCTCTCTCTCTCTCCAATCTCTCTCTCGTTCATCCCCATCTCTCTCTCTCTCTCTCCAATCTCTCTCTCGTTCATCTCCCTCTCTCTCCCTCTCTCCAACCTCTCTCTCGTTCATCCCCATCTCTCTCCCTCTCTCTCCCTCTCTCCAACCTCTCTCTCGTTCATCCCCATCTCTCTCTCTCCCTCTCTCCAACCTCTCTCTCGTTCATCCCCATCTCTCTCTCTCCCTCTCTCCAACCTCTCTCTCGTTCATCCCCATCTCTCTCTCTCTCCAACCTCTCTCTCGTTCACCCCATCTCTCTCTCTCTCTGTCTCTCTCCAATCTCTCTCTCGTTCATC
>NC_134904.1:36904147-36909147 GCF_041734735.1 Babylonia areolata | reverse complement strand
CTTCCCCAAAAAAGAGTTAACAACCACTTCATACAAGCAGGTATATATATATTTTTTTTAAATATGAAAATGTGAAGAGAGAGAGAGAGAGAGAGAGAGAGAGAGAGAGAGAGAGAGAGAGAGAGAGAGAGAGAGAGAGAGAGAGAGAGAGCCGAAGAAGAAATCGATTCCGGATAATTTAAATTATACAGGCTGCATTCTGATGGTAAACATTGACCTCGCCTTGAACAGACATACGGCTGTTTCAGATAATACTGTAGATTATAAAACTGTGTTGTTACATGTATGTCTGAGTGTGTATATATGCGTGCCTGAAATCTGAATGAATAAAATGACACAGGAAACGAGAACGATGAGCGCCCAATGGCAGCCGTCAGTCGGCTCTACCCTTGCAGGCAGCCTGTTGCGCAAATGACCCTGAGTTTATAAAGCGCTTAGAGCTTAGACTCCGACTGAGGATAGGCGCTTTATAAGTATCCATATCATTCGTTAATTATATGAACGGCTTGAAATATGCGTTCAAAAACAACAACAACTACAACAAACGACTTTTGTGCCAAACATTTACATTTACGTAACAGTTCACGAACAGTATCTGTGGTTTTACTATTTGTTTATCTCCTGGCCTCACTGTTTGTTAATTTCCAGTTGAAAAACCAACCATGTGTTTGTTCTGTATTGTCCATGTGTTCTGTGTGGCTTGTTCAGGATTAAAGAGGCTATGCCAGTCTTGAATAAAAGCTTATTTGCGTTTGCACATTTCTTCTGTCTTTGCTGCTGTGTGCACATGTCAGATGATCGGTATAAGGACAGGTCCGGCGCTTCCTTTTTTTGAGGGGGAAGTGTCTGGGTTTGTTCCAATGTATCTTTTATTTACCTGTGTGCTAGCTGAATCGGTAGCGTAAGCATCACTGACTTGAAGTTGTGTACCTTGTGTAATGGAGAGAGTTACCACTCTTTACTATTTGTTATTCCACGGCACGGCTACAACGCTGGTACCCTGGACCATCTAATGCCAACAAGAGGCAGCAGAGCCCCAGTTTCATGGGCCTGCGGCTCAGAAAGGAGTGACACTAAAACTAGGTCACAATTTTTCATTTCAAAATAAAAGTTCACTCCTTTTTTTTTTTTTTTTTTTTTTTTTTTTACAAAACGTGCAGCCAATCAAGACAGGAGCCTAAATCGCTGTCTCACCAAACTACCCAAAGTAGTGCACATGTGCCACTGAACTCTAAATCACTGTCTCAAAAGAATACCTCATCCATTTTTTTATTTATTTTAATTTTATTATTATTTATTTTTTTACATAATTCCTCCTCCACGCTTTTACACTTCCTGACATTCAGTTTCGTCGCACCGTACAGTATAGAGATCAGTTCCCAAGGAGAAGATGTTCGGCGTTTGTCCATGAACTGCATGGTTTCTGATCACCGTGGAGAGAGGACGGTGGCAGAATGGTTAAGACACTCAACTGCCAACACAGTGTCCGTGAGGGGTCTGGGTTCGAATCCCCGCCTTTCTCCCCCAAGTTTGACTGAAAGATTAACTCTCTCCATACGAACGGCGAAAGAGACGACGTTAACAGCGTTTCAACCCAATTACCATCATCAAAATATTGCAAGTGGAAGGCTCTTATACTGAAGACGTAAATGTTGACAAAGAATACCACAATTCTGACGACGGAAGCTAAAGGTTGGGTCATTCAGACACCCACTGGACATCCGAGGGGTCTGTGTAGAGGAGAAGAGAGGACTGGCCGTACTGAGTGAGTTAATTAAACTGAGCGTCTAAGTCATTCGGATGAGACGATAAACCGAGGTCCCGTTGTATTGGCGCACTGAAAAAAGAAGCCGGCATGGCAAGAAGAGTGTTGCCCTCTGGCAAAATCATGTAGCAGAAATCCACTATGATAGGTACACAAATATACATGCATGCACTCAAGGTCTGACAAAGCGCCGCGTTGGGTTATGCTGCTGGTCAGACATCTGCCTAACAGATGTGGTGTAGCGTGTGTGTGTGTGTGTGTGTGTGTGTGTGTGTGTGTGTGTATGTGTGTGTGTGTGTGTGTGTGTGTGTGTCCGAACGCAGTGACGCGGCCTCCTTGAGAAACTGAAAGTGAAACCATCTGAAACGATGGAGAGACCAATTCTTCAGTGTTCAGCAGACAGGCTTTTTGTATTGATTGATACAAGCACAGAAAAGGCAAGGTAACAAAGGACAGAGATGTAAGTAAGTAAGTAAGTAAGTAAGTAAGTAAGTAAGTAAGTAAGTAAGTAAGTAAGTAAGTAAGTAAGTAAGTAAGTAAGTAAGTAAGTAAGTAAGTAAGTAAGTAAGTAAGTAAATACTCACGGCAAATAAAATACATCACACTGTGGAGAGACCAAAATCCTGTTCCGTGGGTAGTTTTGTTTTTTGGTTGTTGTTGGTGAGTACTGGTACGCGCATTGGAAAAGGCAACGGTAAAATGGACAGAGAATAAGAAAGTACTTAAATGAGCAAAGACAGTAGTAGACTGTGGAGAGACCAAATCTTGTTCCGCAGTAGGTAGACCTTTTTTTTGTTGTTGTTGTATATGATAGTCAGTCGTGTCCGACTATGACCATCAGAACAGCAGAGGAGGCAACTGCTGTTCCGACTATTTGGGCTAGGATTTGATTATAGTGGAGAGTGTCTTGCCCAAGTACATCCCCACTCTCTCGGCCCACAAGTCTGCAGCACTAAGAGCCAGTGCAATCTTGCCTCCTAGTTTGAGAGTCATAGTCCTTCACAAAAGACGAAGCTGTAAATGGTTTCCCATTGACTGGAGAAACCATTGATAATACAGCTCTCACTTTGCTGTTGGCCCAAATGTAAACTTATGTCAATCTGTGATATAAGCCGAGTGTTGGAGGGAAAGGCAAGGCAAGGCAAAAAAAAAAGAAAAGAAAAAGGAAACAGAGTAAGTAGGTACTTACAGCAAATACAGTAGATCCGTAGTAATATAAGGTATTCTCTCTTTACTCACAAATACAGAGACCTCACTAGTATATATATATATATATATATATATATATATATATATATATATATATATATACGTTCTCTGGTGCATGTAGCAATACTCACACCTGGAGACAGACTGCATGTGATGTGAATCAGTCAAACAAGTGTGCCTTGATGATCAGAATAGACAGAAAACAGCCTGCTAACTAATACTGTGGAAGTAAAGCTTGGAGTACGTTGGTAATTGGTTCTTTGATGGGGATAGCAGCTGAGAAGGGATGGTCGGTTGTGTGTGTGTGTGTGTGTGTGTGTGTGTGTGTGTGTGTGTGTGTGTGACGGAGGGTGGGAGGGAGGTCGAAGTGGGGGCGGAGTGGGGAGGAGGGGGGGTATAAAGAAGGGAGTCGGGGAGGTAAGGGAGGGAGGCAGGGAGGAGGAGGAGGAAAGTGAGGACCAGCTAATTACAGGGTGCCAGGACGTCAATTGCCCAGCTGTGCTGTGGTAGTGTATGGCGTGTGTAGTGTAGTGTAGTGTAGTGTTGTGTAGTGTAGTGTAGTGTAGTGAAGTGTAGTGTAGTGTAGACTAGTGCCGCGGTACAGTAGACATATAGAGTGGTGTGGGCTGGGGGAGGGGGTGTGCGGTTGGGGGTTAGGAGGAGGGAGGGGGGGGGGTGGCCGGGATGGTGTTGGACGCTCCGAGGTTACCGTGACGGTCTATGTAGTGTGTGTGTGTGTGTGTGTGTGTGTGTGTGTGTGTGTGTGTGTGTGTGTGTGTGTGTGTGTGTGTGTGTGTGTGTGTGTGTGTGTGTTTATGTATGAGAAAATGTATGAGAGAGAGAGAGAGAGTGGGTGGGGGTGTGGGGGTATGGGTGTGTGTGGATGTGTGTGTGTGTGTGATGTGTGTGTGTGAGAGAGAGGGGGAGAGAGAGAGAGAGAGAGAGAGAGAGAGAGAGAGGGGGAGAGAGAGAGAGAGAGAGAGAGTGTGTGTGTGTGTGTGCGAGTGTGTTGTGTGTGTGTGTGAGAGAGAGGAGAGAGGAGAGAGAGAGAGAGAGAGAGAGAGAGAGAGAGAGAGAGAGAATGTGTGTGTGTGAGAGAGAGAGGGAGAGACAGACAGAGAGAGACAGACAGAGTGTGTGTGTGTGTGTGTGTGTGGGTGTTGTGTGTGTGTGAGAGAGAGATTAGTTTTCTCCTCCTCCTTATATCTTCCTCCTCTTTCTCTTCCTCCTCCTCCTTCTTCTGTTCCTCCTCTTCCTCCTCCTCCTTCGGTTCCTCCTCCTCCTTCTTCTGTTTCTCCTTTCCCCCCTCTTCCTTCTTCTCCTCCTCCTCCTCCTCTTCGTCCACTTCCTCCATCTTTTCTTCTATACCTCCTACTCCTTCTTCCCCCTCCTCTTTCTCCTCTTCCATCTCCTCTTCCTCCTCCTCCTCCTTCTCTTCCTCCCCCTCCTTCTTCTTCCCCCCTTCCTCCTCCTCCATCTTCTCTTCCTCCTCCTCCTCCTTCTCTTCCTCCCCCTCCTTCTCTTCCCCCCTTCCTCCTTCTCCATCTTCTCTTCCTCCTCCTCTTCTTCCTCCTCCTCATTCTTCTCTTTCTCCTCCTCCATCTTCTCTTCCTTCTCCTCCTCTTCCTTCTCCTCCATCTTCTCTTCCTCCTCCTCCTTCTCCTCTTCTTCCTCCTCCATCTTCTCTTCCTCCACGTCCTCTTCCTCCTTCTTCTCCTTATCTCTTCCTGCTCTCCCTCTTTCTCCTCATCCTTCTTCTCTTCCCCCTCTTATTCCTCCTTCTCTTCCTCCTCTTCCTTCTTCTCTTCCTCCTCCTCGTCTTTCTCCTCCTCCTCCTCATTCTTCTCTTCCTCCTCCTCCATCTTCTCTTCCTCCTCCTCCCCCTTATCTTTTCCTCCTCCTCTTACTCCTCTTCCCCATTCTCCTTCTTCTCCTCTTCCACCATCCTGCTTCTTCTTCTTGTTCTTCTCGGATGGCAGTCCAGGTCAAGCAAGGGAAACTCACTCTCTGGCATGTTTTCCATACA
>NC_134904.1:36896647-36899147 GCF_041734735.1 Babylonia areolata | reverse complement strand
GTCACTGCAAAAAAACAACAACAACAACACAACACCAGAGTGTCATTATTGTGTCCAGAATAATGTTCCATAGCTTTACTTACCACGTGGTCGTTAAAGGACAGTATGGAGGGCGGAAAGTTTCTGTGCTGTGTGTTCATTGCCTTTCCATTGTATGGGGGCAGAGTGAAAAGGAAGAAAGGTAAGTGCAGGCAGGTCCGCCATTGTTGGCTCACACTTCTGTAAGCAGGCCGATCATTGAACGATATTGACGATGAACAACCTCGCGAAATAACCGATTCTCTCTCTCTCTGTCTCTCTCTCCCTCTCTCTCTATATATATCTCTCTGTCTCTGTCTCTCTCTCTATATATATATATATATATATATATATATATATATATATATATATATATATATCTGTCTCTCTCTGTGTCTCTCTCCCTCTCTCTCTATATACACATATCTCTGTCTCTCTCTCTCTCTCCCTTTCTCTCTATATATCCCTCTGTCTCTCTCTGTGTCTCTCTCCCTCTCTCTCTATATATATCTCTCTCTGTCCCTCTCTGTCTGTCTGTCTCTCTCTGTGTGAGTCTTTTCATCTTCTTTTCTTTTTCTTTTTTTAAAATAACTATTTTGTTGTTGTTGTAATTCTACCCCCATGTCTGAATCAAATATTTTGTATTCACATTCTCTTTCTCTCTCACCCTCTCTCTCTCTTTCATACATACCGTCTCTCTGTTTACCTTTATCTCTACCGTGATGACGTTCTACTCCACCCCTCTCTGTCTTTCTCTGTGTCTCTTTCCCCCCCTCTCTCTCTCTCCCTATATATATATATATATATATATATATATATCTGTCTCTCCCTTTCTCTCTCTCTGTATATCTCTCTCTGTCTCTCTCTCTCCCTTTATATATATCTCTCTCTGTCTCTCTCCCTCTCTCTCTCTATATATATATCTGTCTCTCTCTGTCTGTCTCTCTCTGTGTGAGTCTTTTCATCTTCTTTTCTTTTTCTTTTTTTAAAATAACTATTTTGTTGTTGTTGTAATTGTACCGACCATGTCTGAATCAAATATTTTGCATTCACATTCTCTTTCTCTCTCCCTCTCTCTCTCTCTTTCATACATACCGTCTCTCTGTCTATCTTTGTCTCTACCGTGATGACGTTCTACTCCACACCTCTCTGTCTTTCTCTGTGTCTCTTTCCCTCTCCCTCTCTCTGTGTATATATATATATCTCTCTGTCTCTCCCTTTCTCTCTCTATATATATCTCTCTCTGTCTCTCTCTCTCTCTCTCCCTTTCTCTCTCTATATATATATATCTCTCTGTGTCTCTCTCCCTCTCTCTCTATATATAAATATATCTGTCTGTCTGTCTGTCTGTCTGTCTGTCTCTCTCTCTATATATATATATCTCTCTGTGTCTCTCTCCCTCTCTCTCTCTCTCTCTATATATATATATCTATATATCTGTCTCTCTGTCTCTCTCTGTCTGTCTCTCTCTCTCTGTGAGTCTTTTCATCTTCTTTTCTTTTTTTAAAATAACTATTTTGTTGTTGTTGTAATTGTACCCCCATGTCTGAATGGCAAATATTTTGTATTCACATTCTCTTTCTCTCTCCCCCTCTCTCTCTTTCTCTTTCATACATACCGTCTCTCTGTCTATCTTTGTCTCTACCGTGATGACGTTCTACTCCACTGGCCCTCTCTGTCTTTCTCTGTCGCTTTGTTTATTCCAGAAAATATCCGCTGATCTGATGTGGTCCGTACTGTCCCCCCCCCTCCTCTCTCTCTTTACCAGACTGATATGTTTCTTCTTCACCTTCACCTTCTTCACCTCTCCCGTAGTCTGGGTTCAGACCGTTGGGGCACCGCTGCTGACCTGACCACCACCCCTCTCCACTCTTCACGGTTTTCTGATTTCCTCAGGGCGTCACCGAGCGTCAAGCCTGTCCACCCCCGGATGTTGTCTTCCCATCTCTTCTTCTGCCGTCCTCTCCTTCTGCCTCCTTGTACGGTGCCTTGCAGGAACGTTTTGGCAAGACCAGATGATCGGGAGATGTGTCCATACCACCTAAGTTTGCGTTTCTTCACTATGGACAGAAGGTCTTCGTAGGGTCCAATACTTTGCTTGATTCTGTTCTTCACTTCCGTGTTAGTGATGTGGTCTCTGTAGGAGATGCCAAGCAGTCTACGAAAGCATCTCATCTCGACAGCTTGGATTCTTCTCTCGATGTTTATGATTCAACTATTGCTGCTACGTCCATCCCTACCTACAACCCCTTCCCCCAACCTCCCCTCCCCTCCCTCCCCCTGTGTATGTAAAGGGCCTATTGCCGATGTACTATAAACAAACAATGGGAAACCATTTACAGCTTAGTCTTTTGTGAAGGACTATGACTCTCAAACTAGGAGGCAAAATTGCACTGGCTCTTAGTGCTGCAGCCTTGTGGGGCTAGTGGGCCTTTTGGGAACCGTCCCAACGCCGACTGTCCTAAAACCCTCTTGGCCGAGA
>NC_134904.1:36879147-36884147 GCF_041734735.1 Babylonia areolata | reverse complement strand
AGATTTTTTTTTTTTTTTGCTGCCCCATCATCTGTGCCGTTTCAGTGGCATAACACCCACACCGCTCATTTAGATTCCCCCATACAGGGCCACACCCGGGTTCGTCCGTCACAGTTCCAGCGTCGGCAGTCCACAGGGAACCATCGATATTAGGTCGCCTGGAGGCCACACACCAGAGGAGACCCTGCATTGCTGCTGAGTCACTTCGGTGGTGTTCAGTGGTGCCTGTTCTGTTTTAACGTACTTAGGACACCACCTACTAAGCCCCCTACTAACGACAATAATGGCTTAGTCGTGGAGCCAGACTGAGTGAGCGTCTCTCCCAGAGTGGAGACCGCCACCACGTCCCTCAAACAACAGCCCCCCCATGAATCTGCCGACATTGACGACATTGACAGGACTCTCCCTAAGCACGGAAGTGGAGGGGTATCGAAACTGAGGTCACCATGAGAGCAGGGCATGAAAGGTCACAGACTTTGAGACTATTTTGTTTATATTGATAACGATGAAGGAGAAGGAGGATGACGATGATGATGACGATGTTGCTATGGAAGTCCATTTTGGTTTGGGACTGCGTGACAAGGCTGTACTCTACGCTTCCTGTCATAATGATATCCCGGCGTTAACCAGGCCCGAGAGATACAGACACTTGCAGTGTTGGTCTGGTAATTAGAGCAACACACCCAAAGACGCATCCTTGAAGTGGATGACACTCGACTGTGTGGTCCCAGTCTCCCCATTTAAGCCCACAGCACACTCAACTCTGGGTAGGAGCCGGCCACGAGCCGAAAAACCCACCTCCGCTGGGATTCGAACCCGCGTCCTCCCAGCCGTCAGTCCGCGACGCTAACCACTTCGCCACGGCGGCTGGTTTTTTTATTTTATTTTTTAATTTTTTTTTAAGGAAGATTTACTCTGGGGGGGGGGGGGGAGCAGATTTGACAACTAACTGTTCGGCGTTGACGGATTATTGCGCCTCACTACATTGTAGGCTCCATGCATTTGAAATTGGTTACATTACTGAGAGACGTTACACTACAAATCTGGTTACATGCACTCATCTGTTGTGTTACCTATTCATTAATTAACTCTTTTTATTTGTTTTTTTGTTGTTTAAACCTACAAACACTTTCAGAATCCAAGTCATGCACAGCTAACGCAAAGGTCTCAGGCCTAACGAGTGCATCGGGTTTATTATGCAAAGGTCAGGCGTTTCTTCTTTATTTTTTTGTATTTGTATTTGTATTTCTTTTTATCACAACCGATTTCTCTGTGTGAAATTCGGGCTGCTCTCCCCAGGGAGAGCTCGTCGCTACACTAGAGCACCACCCATTTTTTGTATTTTTTTCCTGCATGCAGTTTTATTTGTTTTTCCTGTCGAAGTGGATTTTTCTATTGAATTTTGCCAGGAACAACCCTTTTGTTGCCGTGGGTTCTTTTGCGTGCGCTAAGTGCATGCTGCACACGGGACCCCGGTTTATCATCTCATTCGAATGACTAGCGTCCAGACCACCACTCAAGGTCTAGTGGATGGGGAGAAAATATCGGCGGCTGAGCCGTGATTCGAACCAGCGCGCTCAGATTCTCTCACTTCCTATGCGGACGCGTTACCTCTAGGCCATCACTCCAAAGCAGATGTGGTGCAGTGTACACGGAGCCGTCTGTACGCATTGACACCTTCTTGAACCTGAAACAAAAACTGAAACTGAAGCTTTTCCATCCGTGACTTTGGAAGCTGTTTTGTCGGTAATGCGTCTATCTTATCCCACATCACCAGCCCCCCCCCCCCAACCCCTCCCCTGCCCCCATCCCCCCACTCCTCCCTCCAACCGTCTTTTTGAACCCACCCAGAAAAACAACACGAAATAACAACGCAAGCCGATGTTGTTCCTGTTCATGCATGAAATCTTCTGGAAGCTGCTGAGCACTGGTGATGATTCGTCCAGACAGACATTCACACAGCCTTCTAGGATTGTCTTTGTTGCTAATTCTGGGTGTACACGCACGCACGCACGACACACACACACACACACACACACACACACACCACAACACAGCGTGGGAGGGAAGGAGGGAGAGAGGGTGGGTGGGATGTGGGATGGGGGGTGTGGGGGGTGGGGGGACAAGAAATGGAGGCAGCAGAGAAGAATGGCGGTGGGTATGGTTGGGGAACAAAAGACAAATAGAAACCACTTGGCTATTGCGCCCGTCATTCATCATTTTGTCCATCGCTCCTGGTGGAGCATAGGCCATCGACGACCCCTCGCCATCGCACTCTGTTCTGGGCTGTTCTGGCCATTCCAGTCCAGCTGGTCCTTTGCTGTTTCAGCTCTGCCTCGGTATCTCGCCTCCAGCTTATCTCAGTACCCTAGAAAAATAACTTTTCGTTCATTCGTTCGTTCGGTCATTTGTTCGTTCGTTCGTTCGTTCATTCATTCTCTCTCTCTCTCAATGACCACATGACCACTCCCTCTTTCTCCCTCCCCCTCCCTCTCTTTCTCTCATCTTCACTCTCTCCCCTCTTTTTCTTTCCTCCTCCTCTCTCTCTCCCTCTTCTCTCTCCCTCTCCCCTCTCTTTCTCCACCTTTCTCTCTCTCTCTCTCCTTTCTTTCTTCACCTTTCTCTCTCTCTCTCACCTCTCTTTCTCCACCTTTCTCTCTCTCTCACTGCTGGGCTATAAATAAATAACGTGGTCTGATTGGATGTATATCCGGTTGGATGGTGGTGGTGTGTGTGTGTGTGTGTGTGTGTGTGTTGTTCATGACATGTTCACGAGCCAGGGGTAAGTGGGAAAGGGATGAGGGGTGGAGAGAAAGAACATGCATAAAAAAAACACCCCCCTCCCACAAAAAAAAAAACAAAAACAAAAAACCCACCTCAAAGCAAATCAAGAAACCTGTCCATTTCCCCCCCACTGTGCACTTTACCCCGCCAATCCGGTTGGGAATGAGGAGTCGGCAGACAGGAAACTATCAGTGTGCACGTGCGACACGTGAAATACAACATGCTGACTTAAGTCTTGCTGACAGCTTTTACCAGCCATGAAGGCCCCAATGTCTTCAGAAACGGCGTCGTGGTGACGCCACTGCCACCATTGAGGACCTCATAAGCAAAGCCCCGCGGGTATAGGTAAACTCTGAACAAAGGGGAAAGGGAATAAAAGAGAAGTATGGGTTCTGTTTGGAAGTCCGGGGGATTATCAGTGGTGGTGGGGGCATGTGGGAAAAGGGTGTTATAGGTTTTCAGTGATTTAAAACTTTGGTTAAAGAAAGTTACTGAAGTTTGATTCTTTTTGTTTCACTGCCTGATATGAGACAGGGTTTGTTTCAATGCGTCAGAAACATACATCTGAAAAAAAAAACAACTTTCACTTCCGCCAAGGAGCTGATTCGTTTAGGCTGCTTGGCTGGCTGGCTGTCTGTCTGTGTGGACAGGTTATGAAATGCCAAAAGTTATTGCAAAAGTTATGATTATATTTTCCCCTGAATTCTTTTCAAATCAGTCTTTAGCTCTGCATTGGGATCCCCGGGTCCAGGATTTGTAATTAATTAATTTTATTTTATTGTAAGGAAGAAGATTTAGTCTCGGGAAGAAAAAAACAAAACAAAGTGGAGTGATGGTCTGGAGGTAACGCGTCCGCCTTGGAAAGTCAGACATTTTCTTTTATTTTTTCTATATTTTTTTTTTCCAAAGCAGATATGGTGCAGCGTATATGGATTAGTCCTCACGCTTTGAAAACTTCTTGAAACTGAAACTGAAATTGAAGCTATTCCATCCGCGACTGGCTTTGGAAGCAGTTTCGTTGGCACGGCGTTTGTCTTATCTATTGGTTACATTTTTCATGGTTTGTGGGACCAAAAACGGAAAAAGCAAGATGATGGCACGTTGATGATGATGATGATGATAATAATAATAGTAATAATAATGTACATTTATATAGCGCCTTTTCTCTCTAAGAGCTCAGGCCGCTTTAAATGAAAGAAAAATATTACAAGTTACATAAAACATTCATGACCACTCTTTCTCAAAAACACCCTCCCCTCCTCGACCCTCCCTCCGCCCCCCCCCCCGCCCCCCACATACACACTCTCCCTTCCCACTCTACATACATCCAAAGTAAGCTGACATTGGTGGTGTTGGAGAACAAGGAAGCTGAGAGTGCTTATAGATAGGTTTTAAAAAGATGAGTTTTTAGTGATGAGGGGGGGGGGGGGGGGGGGAGGGGGGGAAAAGCAGAAATAGAATATGATGAGCACGGATATAATGAGGAAGGTTGTTCCAGATGTGAGGAGCAGCAAAGAAGAAAGAAAGAACGTTCACCACACGGGTTCTTGTATTGACACGAGGAAGTTCCAAAAGGCAACAGTCAGAGGAAGAGCGGAGATTTCTTGCCGCGGGATTGTAAACACTGATAAGGTCAGAAAGATAATGTAGGTCCTGCGGAGTGGAACTGGGCAGAATATAGCAGAGACACGCAACTTTGTATTTAATTCTTGCTTCAATCGCGAGTTTAGTGACAGTGAATTCGGATCAAAACTGAGTCAAATAACGAACAAAATAAGAGTCAAAATCCACTGGAAATGGGTTACGTCATCCACTAATAGTAACATCGTTTCATACGTACACACACACACACACACACACACACACACACACGCCGATAAAATAGGTTCCTGAATTTAGGATGTTTAAAAAAAAAAAGGACTTATCTCCCATCATCTTCCACCCACGACACCACCCCCCCCCCACCCCCACCCCCACTCCCCTAGCACCTTCCTCCCTCCAACCGCCTTTTTGAACCCACCCACACAGACGACACAAATAACAATGCAACCCAACAACCCGATGTATTCCTGATTCCCCAACGGTCTTGTCATGCACGAAATCTTCTTGGATGCTGCCAAGCACTGGTGATGAGCCGTCCAGGCAGACATACATACATACATACATACACGCACACAGACTATCAGGATTGTCTTTGATGCTAATTCTGGACACAC
>NC_134904.1:36859147-36874147 GCF_041734735.1 Babylonia areolata | reverse complement strand
ATTCAATAATAAGGCCATGGCCCCATTTGAAGGGGGTGATTACATATTTTGTAAGAATAGATTTGCATAAGAATTATAATCTTACAACGTGTATGCTCAAAGCTCTGTTCTCTTTTAACCAATCATGAAACTCCGTCGTTTTAATGACTTATACTAGATAAATATGGCAAGATTCGAAAAAAACGTTATCATTTGTAGAAGACAGAAGGGAGTGAGAGAGAGAGAGGGAGAGAGAGGGGCAAGAGAGACGGGGAGAGAGAGGGGGAGAGAGGGAGTGAGAGAGAGGGAGGGAGAGAGAGAGGGAGAGGGAGAGAGAGGGAGGAGAGAGAGAGGGAGAGAGAGACGGAGAGAGAGAGAGTGCGAGAGAGAGAGACAAGTCCACACACACACACAACAACAAATCCACACACACACACACACATACACAAACCAAATCCACACACACACACACACACACACACAAACACATAACCCCCACCCCCCCCACAACCCTCCCCCCCCCCCTGTTCCCCAACACACACTCACACGCACATGCACACAGACGCGGACACACTTCCCACTCCTCACACACACACACACACACACATATATATATAACCCCCCCCCACACACACACACACACACACACACACAACACCTCCAGTTCCCCCCCCCCGGCCCCCCCCCCCCGGCCCCCCCCCCTCCGCCCCCCACACACACCTTGTTTCCAAACGCCTTGTGACCTAAACACCTGGCTAATACGGTCTCCACACGCACGCACACGCGAACGAACGTGGTGCTGTGACACACTGACCTATCCATTCCAATCCGTCCCTACTCCTCCTCCACCACCACCGTTACCCCCCTCAGCTTCCTCACGGCCACCCCTCTCTCCTCTTCCCCCCCCCCCCCCCCCCCCCCCACACACCTCAGCTCATCATCTGGTTTCCAGACACAGCAGCAGATCTCTGTATATAACTATATCTTCTTCGTTTTCGTCCTCCTCCTCCTGTGTGTGTGTGTGTGTGTGTTGCTACGTGTGTGGCTTAGTGGTAAACGCACTGTTCGCTTTTGAAACGAGAGAACCGGAGGGTACAGGATCGAAACCTACCTACTACACTCGTTAGAACTGGCTTCTTCCCCTCTGAGTGGTGGTCTGGACGCTAGATATTCGGATGAAATGATAAATTGAGGTCCTGTGCTCAGCTACCATTTAAAACAAACAAAACAAAACAACAACAATAACAAACAACAACCCCCCACCCCCCCACCCCCCAAAAAAAAAAAAAAAAAAAAAGAAAACAAGAGCACCAACTACACGGCAACACATTCTATAGAAAACTCGACCATGATAGTCAAACAATCAAAAATATTATATTTTCAGACAGAAATAAAAGGGTGGCGCTGCACTATTGCGACGCCCTCTCCTGGAAATACAATACGGATAAAATACAGTATCATGATACAGCACAGTACAATACAATACAGATAAAATACAGTATGATGATACAGCACAGTACAATACAATACAATGTTAGTGGGCTGCTGCTTTATGCGTCGCCCGTTCACTCGTGTCGACGATTTGACTTTTTTTGAGTACGAGCGTTTGGACCCCGCTCGCCATGTAGGCAGCCATATTCCGTTTAGCTGCACTCCTCAGGATTAATGCTTAGGACTCAACAAGCTACTACTCTCCCTCAAGGATATACTTAAGGAGTCAACAAGCAGACTGCTCTCTCTCAAGGATAATACTTGCGGACTCAGCAAGCAATTGTTCTCCCTCCAGACTACACCAAGAGACTCTACAAGCCAACTGCCCTCCCTCCAGGCTATACAAAGAGATTCTACAAGCCAATTGCCCTCCCTTCAGGCTATACCAAGAGATTCTACAAGCCAATTGCCCTCCCTCCAGGCTATACCAAGAGACTCAGCAAGCCAATTGCCCTCCCTCCAGGCTATACCAAGAGATTCTACAAGCCAACTGCCCTCCCTCCAGGCTATACCAAGAGACTCTACAAGCCAATTGCTCTCCCTCCAGGCTATACCAAGAGACTCTACAAGCCAATTGCCCTCCCTCCAGGCTATACCAAGAGACTCTACAAGCCAACTGCTCTCCCTCCAGGCTATATCAAGAGACTCTACAAGCCAACTGCCCTCCCTCCAGGCTATATCAAGAGACTCTACAAGCCAACTGCCCTCCCTCCAGGCTATACCAAGAGACTCTACAAAGCCAACTGTCCTCCCTCCAGGCTATACCAAGAGACTCTACAAAGCCAACTGTCCTCCCTCCAGGCTATACCAAGAGACTCTACAAACCAACTGCCCTCCCTCCAGGCTATACCAAGAGACTCTACAAGCCAACTGCCCTCCCTCCAGGCTATACCAAGAGACTCTACAAGCCAACTGCCCTCCCTCCAGGCTATATCAAGAGACTCTACAAGCCAACTGTCCTCCCTCCAGGCTATACCAAGAGACTCTACAAACCAACTGCCCTCCCTCCAGGCTATACCAAGAGACTCTACAAGCCAATTGCCCTCTCTCAAGGCTATACCCCCCGGTCTATAAAGACTCTTTGCTCTCTCTCCAGACCATGTACTTACGGACTCAACAAGCAATTGGCAATCTCCAGGGTATACTAATTTTACAGACTGTAAGCATTTGCTCAGTCTCCTCCCTACAGGATATACTTACGGACTCAAGAAGCAATTGCCTATTTGCATTGTATTGTATTTGTATTTCTCTTTTTTATCACAACAGATGTCTCTGTGTGAAATTCGAGCTGCTCTCCCGAGGGAAAGTGCGTCGCTACACTACAGCCCCCCCCCCGGCCCCCCCCGCCCGCCCGCTTTTTCTTTTCCTGCATGCAGTTTAGTTTGTCTTTCCTATCAAAGTGGATTTTTCTACAGAATTTTGCCAGGGACAACCCTTTTGTTTCCGTGGGTTCTTTTACGTGCGCTAAGTGCATGCTGCACACGGGACCTCGGTTTACCGTCTCATCCGAATGACTAGCGTCCAGATCACCACTCAAGGTGTAGTGGAGGGGGAGAAAATATCGCCGGGCGGCTGAGCCGTGATTCGAACCAGCGCGCTCAGACTCTCTCGCTTCCTAGGCAGACGCGTTATTACCTCTAGGCCATCACTCCACCCTACACTTTATTTCCAGGGTAATACTAATTTTACAGACGCTGCAAGCATTTGCTCAGTCTCCCTACAGGGTATACTTACAGATATTCAACAAGCAACTGCACTTCGCCCTACAGGATATACCTACAGACTCCAGGAAGTAAAACTACGCAGGGTCATTACAGGCTTGCACGTGTGAGTCCAGCTGCTAGTTTGTCATGGTTATGGGCTGGGGGGGGAGAGTGGAGGAGGGGAGGAGGGGGGTCGGGGGGGGGGGGGGGGTGTCGGGGGGGGGTGGGGGGGGGGGGGGGGGGGGTGGGGAGTGGGGAGTCAGGAATCATCATTATTGGTATGGTGTGAGACGGGCGCAATAGCCGAGTGGTTAAAGCGTTGGACTGTCAATCTGAGGGTCCCGGGTTCGAATCATGGTGACGGCGCCTGGTGTGTAAAGGGTAGAGATTTTTACGATCTCCCAGGTCAACATATGTGCAGACCTGCTTAGTGCCTGAACCCCCTTCGTGTGTATATGCAAGCAGAAGATCAAATACGCACGTTAAAGATCCATGTAATCCATGTCAGCGTTCGGTGGGTTATGGAAACAAGAACATACCCAGCAATGAACACCCCCGAAAACGGAGTATGGCTGCCTACATGGCGGGGTAAAAACGGTCATACACGTAAAATCCCACTCGTGTGTATACGAGTGAACGCAGAAGAAGAAGAAGAAGGTATGCTGTGAGTTGCTGCAGAGAACGCCTTTTTGTGTGGCGGTGGCAGTTAGTGTGTGCTGGTTGTCTTGTCTTCGAGTGCTGTCTCGTCCATTCTTTTCACTTGCACAACAGTACATAACTTTTTATTATACGTGCACATGCGCGCACAGACACTCACACACACACGATGATGCGCACACACACATACTCTGGGCATACACGTGTACACACACACACACACACACACAGCCCACATTTCAGTTTGTACCCCTCCTGCATGTAACGGGTCTGGATCAAGATTCATGAGAGTAGTTCTGCTCCCCCACCCCCTCCCACCATCCCCCCACACCCCCTAATCTTTCTCTCTCTTAATTACTTTGCAAAGGAGTGTGTATGCGCGCAGGCACACAGGCATACACTGACGCACACAGACACACGCGTACATAGACACATAGCCTTCTCACCCTCACCCCAACACACACACACACACACACACACACACCATTCCACTCTAACCCTTTCAGTGCTTTTCAATATCAAATTACGACTAATTTGAACGCTTCCATCAGGCGGCCAACCTTGTTTTTCCCCTCCACTTCCACAAGAATTGGAAAAAAAAAGAAGAAAAAAAAAGGGCAAACGAATAATATTTCCATTTCGTTTTTCAAACCCCATGTTCAGTTAATTAACACTGAAAGTGTTCGGAACTAGCTGAGATTAATAGGAGGGGGAGGAGGGGGAGCAAAGGAATGACGACATGCACTTAGCAATGTGGGGGGGAACTGGGGGTTGGGGGTTGGGGAAGGGTGGGGGTTGGGGGAGGGGGGGGAGGGACGGGAAGGGGAGGGGGGGGGGTGCCTGTGTTACCGAAATACGATCACGTGCTCGGATTCTTCCAAATCCGCCCACCCCCCCTTTCTCTCTCTCTCTCTCTCTCCACACTCCCTCTCTCCCCTCTCTCAGCATCAATTAAAAAGTGCAGAAACCTAATGACCCCATCGCTCTTCGATCAGCTTCAGCTCCACCACTCTGTGTCTGTGTTCTGCGTGTTCTGGCCAAAGAAAATTCCAAACACTCCTCATAGTACAGTCCTGGGGCCGCCGGTCGCATTGCTCGGACGGAAAGGCCAACTAGCCCACAAGGCTGCAGCACTATATAAGAGCCAGTGCAAATTTTGCCTCCTAGTTTGAGAGTCATAGTCCTTCACAAAAAGACTAAGCTGTAAATGGTTTCCCATTGACTGGAGAAACCATTGATGATACAGCTCTCACTTTTGCTGTTGGCCCAAATGTAAACTGATGTCAATCTGTGATGTAAGCCGAGTGTTGGGCCTTCTCTACTATCCCCTTACGCTCTCTCTCTCTCTCTCTGTGTGTGTGTCTCTGTGTGTGTGTGTGTGTGTGTGTGTGTGTGAAAGATTTATCCAAGCATATGCACAATTTTAGGATTCCCCTATTGCCCTATTTTCTTCAAAATGCCAACAGCATTGTGACAAAAGTTGTAGCGATGTTTGTTATTTTTTATTATTTTTTTTTTATGCCGCGTTACAACAGAGAGCAGAAAGACATGTTTCTAAGTAATTACCCTTAGCTTGTTAGGAAGTTTGGTTGTATTATGAGTTTGTTCTTTTTTTTTGTTGTTCATCCAACTCAAGGTTTGGTTTTCATATGTACATGTTTGTACAACACGTGCAACCATTATATTACAGGTCGGTGGCATTGTATTAAAACAGTTCTGAGTTCTCTCTCTCTCTCTCTCTCACACACATACACACACACACACACGCACTCCACACAGTCACTGCCACAGACACGCACACACCCACACAAACACACACTGGCACACACACACACCCCTACACACACAGGCACCCCCCCCCCCACACACACACACACTGGCACACACACACGCACACACACACACACTGGCACACACACACGCACACACTGGCACACACACACGCACACACACACACACACACACACACACACACACACACACGCACATCGTCATCATCATCAACATACATCATCATCACCATCCCTCTGCTGATGTTATTAGTGTCTGGCATAGTTCCGTTCCGCACTCTCACGATCAGCTAGCCTGGTAGAAGGAACTCGGTTCCAGCGAACAAAGGCACAGCAGCCGTGACAGGATGCCAGTCTTACATCATTAAACAACAATCTCAACTTGGCAGCGCATGGTCGGTCTCCTGCACTGCCTTCATTTCACCTTCTGTCATTAAAAAAAAAAAAAAAAAAAAAAAAAAGTAAAAAGTAAAACAAAGTGTGCCGGGCGCAATAGCTGAGTGGTTAAAGCGTTGGACTTTCAAACTAAGGTTCGCGGAAAGGGTGGCGCGGTAGTTTTGCGACGCGAGAGAGCAGCCCGAATTTCACACAGGGAAATCTCTTGTGACAAAAAGAGAAATACAAATACAATACAATACAATGCAATACAATGCAATGCAATACAATGCAATGCAATACAATACAAGGCGCAACTAGAGGTTAACAACAAACAAACAAACAACCCCCCCAAAAAAACCCAACAAACAAACAACCCCCCCCCCAAAAAAAAAAAACAACAAACAACAAACAAACAAACAACCCCCCCCCCCAAACAAACAAACAAACAACCCCCCCCCCCCAAAAAAAAAAAACCCTCACATAAACATGAACGAGAGCCAGCACAATGATAGGGGGAGAAATTGCACCACTTTCCCCCAAATGAGAAGGAGGAGGAGGAGGAGGACGAGGAGGAGGAGGAGGAGGAGGAGGAGAAGGAGGAGGAGGAGGAGGAGGAAGAGGACATTAAACACATTAACTTGCAGGCTGGTCGGTTTGCATGCCTTCATTCACCTTCTGTCATAAAAAAAAAAAAAAAAAAAAAAAAAAGTAAAAAACAGTAGTGCGGCGCAAAGCTGAGTGTTAAAAGCGTTGGACTTTCAATAAGTTCGCGGAAAGGTGGCGCGAGTTTGCGACGCGAGAAGCAGCCGAATTTCACACAGGAACTTTGTGACAAAAAGAAATAAATACAATACATACAATGCAATCATTGCAATGCATACAATGCAATGCAATACAATTCAAGGCAATAGGGTTACAAAAACAACAAACCCCCAAAAAAACAACATACGAAACATACCCCCCCAAAAAATAAAAAGGCATTATCATACAACAAACACAACCCCCCCAAACATAAAAATTCAATCCCCCCCAAGAAAATAAAATTCCTCACAATACATGAAGAGGCAGCACATGACAGGGGGAATTGCTCCACTTTCCCAATGAGAAGAGTGACAGTGAGGAGGAGAAGGGGAAGAAGAGCAGGCTGATTGATAACCGAGAAGGACCATGACAACATCAGCATCAAAGACAGCTGAGAAAATAAGAGAGAATTGGTTCCACTTTCGCTGAATGAGTGATGGATGGAGAGGAGAGAGAGAGAGAGAGAGAGAGAGAGAGAGAGAGAGAGAGGGGGGGGGGGGGGCGGCAGAGAAAAAAAAATGAACGAGGAGGAGGTTACAAAAACAAACAAAAAACCCAAAAAAAAATTAGGAAGGAAAAGGTGAGAGAGATGGTTGAGGTGGATTAGATTAGGGGGGTTAAGAGGGGGGGAGAGGGGTGCGGGGGGGGGGGGGGGGGTGAGGGGGGGGGGAGGTTAACAACAGGAATAAACCCTAACATCAGCATCAAAGAGAGCTAAGACAATAGGGAGAAATTGTTCCACTTTCCCTGAATGACTGTTGATGGGGAGGAGAGAGAGAGGGAGAGAGAGAGGGAGAGAGAGAGAGAGAGAGAGAGAGGATGGACGAGGAGGACGGGGTGCGGGTGGGGGTGAGGGGGGGGGGGGTGGGTGGGTGGGGGGGGGGAGGGAGGGTGCGGGGGGGAAGTGGGGGGTCGTCAGAGAGATGGCAGAGGTTGATTACAGGCAGGAGGGAGGGGGCGAGGGGGGGGGGGGGAGGCGGCGGAGAGGTTTAACAAGAATAACCATACCATCAGCATCAACGACGACAGCTAAGACAGTTGTGAGAAATTGTTCCATTTTCCCTAAATGAATGATGATGGGGAGGAGAGAGAGAGAGAGGGAGACAAAAAGATTAAGAAGAAAAGATAAACGGCAGATTCATGGGGGTGGGGGAGCTGTTGTTTAAGGGGCGTGGTGGCGGTCTCCACTCTGGGACGGACGCTCACTCAATCTGGCTCAGCGACTAAGTTAAGCTATTATTGTCGTCAGTAGGGGGCTTAGTAGGTGGTGTCCCAAAGTACGTTGAATAAGAACAGGCACCGCTGAACAACACCCAAGTGACTCAGCAGCAGTGCAGGGTCTCCTCTGGTGTGTGGCCTCCTGCCGACCTAACATCGATTTTTCCCTGAGGACTGCCGACGCTGGAACTGTGACAGACGAATCCAGGTGCGGTCGTGTATGGGGGAATCTAAATGAGCGGCGTGGGAGTAATACCACTGAAATGGTGCAAATGATGGGGCAGCTAAAAAAATTATAAATAATAAAAAAAAAAAGAAAAAAAAGAGAAGGTCACTACAAAAAAAAAAAAAAAAAAAAAAAATCAGTTAGGAAGGAAAAGGTGAGTGAGATGGTAGAGGTGGGTTAGATGAGGTGGGGGGGGGGGGGGGGGGGGGGGGAGGGAGGGGACGTGGCGGAAAGGTTTAACAACAGGAATAACGGTGACATCGGCATCAAAAAAAGAGCTCAGACGAAAGTGAGAAATTATTCCCCTTTCCCTAAATGAATGCTGATGGGGAGGAGGGAACTACTAATGCAACAACAACAACAATAATAATAATAATGATGATGATGATGATGATGATGATGTTCATAATAACATTAATAATAATAATGATGATGATGATGATGATGATGATATTGATAACAACAATAATAGTAGTAGTAGTAGTAGTAGTAGTAGTAGTAGTAATGATGATGATGATGATATTCATAATCATAATAACGATAATGATGATCCTAATCATAATCGTACTAATCATAGTCACGATAGTAATAAAAACATAGACATCAAAGAGAGCTAGCACAATCAATAATTATAGAGAAATCATTCCACTTTCCGAGAATGAGAAAGTGGGAGGAAGGAGAGGAAGAGGAGGAAGAGGAGGAGGAAGAGGAGGAGGAGGAAGAAAATAGAAAAGATAAGGAGGAGTCTTTAACAGTTTTAGTTTCTCAAAGAGGGTTCACTGCGTTCAGACAAATCCATATAATACGCTACACCACATCTGCAAGGCGGATGCCAGACCAGCAGCATAACCCAAAGCACATCGTCAGGCCTCTTCAGCACATGCATATTATCACCTATCAGAGTGGATTTCTTCTTCAACATTTTGCCAGTGGACAACACTCTCCTTGCCATGGGTTCTTTTTCAGTGCGCCAAGTGCGTGCTGCACATGGGACTCTCATCCGAATGACTGTCTAGACACTCAGTTCGATTCCCCAGTCAAACTACATTGGGAGAAAGGGCGAGACTGAGCAGGATTCGAACCCAGACTCTCACGGATTCTGTCTTGGCAGATGAGAGCCGTCTTAAGCATTCTGCCACCTGAGCTTTAACAAGAAAGATGAAAAGTAACAACAGTAACATCAATATCAAAGAGACGACAGTCGGATGAAATTGTTCCCGACTTTCCAGAATGACAAAGTGGGGGTGGGGGTTGGGGGGGGGGGGGGAATGGAGAGAGAGGAGGAGGAAGAGGAGGAAGAAAAGAAGAATGAGGATTCACGACAATACACACTCGGTAGGAGCTGGCCACGGACCGAAAAGAACTACCTCAGGGGCTGTAGTCAAGAGACTTATCGTGCCTGCAGGTAAATCTGTAGCCTACCTGCAGGAAATCTGCCTTGGAGGCAAGGCAAACTGCCTGAGGGTAGGCAATATATCCGGTATCAGGAACACTCGAGTCTACCCGCGGGGCTACAAACCCGAAGGCAATTTACCCTTACCAGTAACCTTGCCAAGGGTGACTGCCCACGAAGCAGAGGTAAATATGGCGGATCCTTTTTGTAGCAATAATTGTTTGTGTCGAGGGAAAACAGGCGTGATTTGCGGATAGCCCGAGTTTTTAAAACTCTCTCGACGTGCTCTGAACCGTAATGGTGTGAGAAAAGCATGCACGGAAGGGTATCAGCATGATTTTTGATTACAGACAATGGATTAGCTGCAGCCTGCATGTGTGCATCATGCATATCTTGAATACGACTTTCAAGATAAGCTGTACCCTGGGTCCCTATCATGTCAAGGGCTTAGATAATAATAATAATAATAATGGTATTTATATAGCGCTGAATCTTGTGCAGAGACAAATCAAAGCGCTTTCGCACCAGTCATTCACACGCATGCATAACTCTAAAACTGGAGAAACTGAAGACAAGGAAGAGGCAGGGAAGGGAGTCTATTTTGGGAAGAGGTAGGTTTTAAGGCCAGACTTGAAAAAACCGAGTGTGGAGACTTGCAGAAGCAAAGAGGAAGTTCATTCCAACTGCAAGGTCCAGAGACTGAAAAAAAAAACAAAAAACGGCGGCCAACAGTCGAGTGTTTGAATCTGGGTATGCCTAAACAGAGTGGATCCGAAGCCGATCGTAGTGAGCGAGATGGAGTGTAGTGGCGAGGGCAGCCGCAGAGATAGGAAGGAGCAGATTTGTGAATACATTTATAACATAGAGTGCTGATTTTGTACTTTATTCTGTGTGAGATGGGGAGCCTTAAGGCAAAATGAAATTTGTCTTGAATACGGCCCTTGATAGGGATCGAACCCGAGTCCCCCAGTCCTCTGTCCGTTATTCTAACCGCTTGGTCACGGCGGCAAGGGAAGAAAAGTTGAAGAAGTACTCAACAGGGGAAAAAAAGAAGAAAAAAAGAAGCTTTTTTTTTTCTTCAACTGCACGTCAGAAAAATAGGCTTTTGCAAACAATGAACAATGTTTTATTTCCTCTCAGCAATAATAATGATAATATTCCTGATCTGGATTTAAAAGTTTACCTTATCCTGCTGTCGCCATTCCGCTGATCATTGGCGAAGCATTACTTTCGACAGCATTATTCATCATGATAACTGTTGCAGTTGTAAAATCCTTGAATGCACGTATGTAACACTATTCAGACCTCTTCAGATTTCCCCCCACCCCCCTCCAGTATCCAGTTGTTTTCACATTCCGAAGATAACAATTTTTTACGTCACAGCCAATGACGTAATGGAAATGAATGACGCTATTATTTGTTTGAGCAACAGGCTCCACACACAGTGGTTCTTGTTGTTGGCGATATCAAATGTTTGCAGGTTCCCCCTCTTTACTGACGTTATTTCTGTTCCACACTCTCAACAGCTCACTTTGCTGACGTATGTGTATGCGTGATGTTTATGTGTGGATGAAGCAGAGACAGGATAAGAGAGAAATGTTTCGTATTATCTGTCACTTAAAGTTGAACCTGAACTCGAAGAGAAGTTTGTTGACCAGGGAAGATGCAGCGCGCTGTCTGTCTCTGTCTCTCATTGTCTCAATATCTGTCTCTGTCCGGCTCTCTCTGTCTCTCTGTGTCTGTATCTGTGTCAGTGTCTGTCTGTCTGTCTCTTGTGTATGTGTGTGTTTTGGTTTTTAATTTAAAAAAAAAAATTATATGTTGATAATTAATACCATGCTTGTGCCTGTGTGTGTGTGTGTGTGTGTGTGTGTGTGTGTGTGTGTGTGTGAGAGAGAGAGAGAGAGAGAGAGAGAGAGAGAGAGAACTCAGAACTGTTTTAATACAAGGCCACCGACCTGTATATAATGGTTGCACGTGTTGTACAAACATATACATATGAAAACCAAACCTTGAGTTGGATGAACAACAACAACAAAGAACAAACTGATAATAAAACCAAACTTCCTAACAAGCTAAGGGTAATAACTTGGAAACATGTCTTTCATCTGAGTGTGTGTTATTTTTACCATGCCTTTATGTAGTATAGTATTCGCATTCTATGACTTTAAGTAGCATTGTGTAGTGCGTGCAATGACATATATAATGTAGTATTGTGTAGTGTAGACCCTGTTTCAGGGCGGGGACTGGATGAAAAAAAGCGCGCCAGTGCTTGTCTATTATCCTCGATAATAAAGAATTTGTCTTGTCTTGTCTTGTCTTGTCTCTCTCTCTTTGTGTGAGTGATTGAGTGTGCGTTTGTGAGTGAATGGCTATATCAACGTGTGTACATGATTGTGTGTGTACGCGCGCCGGCGCCCGCGTGTAAGCATGTTTTACTGTGGGTGTGTATGTATAACTCTGTGTGTATGTGTGTGTGTGGTGTATGACCGTGTGTTGGTGTGAGTGGGTGGCGGTGTGTGCATTTTCAATGAAGCGTACTTTCACGTAAAGCGGTAATTATCAGAAAAACGAAAACATGTCCGTGAGTTTTCTATGGACCGACCGACATGAAGTTGAGTGCGGAGGGGCAGTGTGGGTTGGGGTATCAGAATCGCTATCATCCCAAAAGGACAGACCCTAGCTGACGGGCGCAGTAGCCGAGTGGTTAAAGCGTTGGACTTTCAATGACTTTCAATCTGAGGGTCCCGGGTTCGAATCTCGGTGGTGCCTGGTGGGTAAAGGGTGGAGATTTTTTTCCGATCTCCCAGGTCAACATATGTGCAGACCTGCCAGTGCCTGAACCCCCTTCGTGTGTATACGCTCGCAGAAGATCAAATACGCACGTTAAAGATCCTGTAATTCATGTCAGCGTTCGGTGGGTTATGGAAACAAGAAATACCCAGCATGCACACCCCCCAAAACGGAGTGTGGCTGCCTACATGGCGGGGTAAATAGATAAAACGCTCATGCACGTAAAACGTTAAATGTTACATGTTTGTCTGAGTGTGTAGGTGTGCGTGCCTGAAATCTGATTGAATGACACAGGAAACGAATGATGAGCGCCCAATGGCAGCCGTCAGTCGGCTCTACCCAAGTAGGCAGCCTGTTGTGTGAATGACTCCGTGTGTTGTGTAAAGCGCTTAGAGCTTGGTCTCCGACCGAGGAGAGGCGCTGTATAAATATCCATATCAATCAATCAATCAATCAAAAGACAAGGGATGAGGAGGAAGAGAGGGGGGCGAATGATAAGAAGAATAACACGAATGATAAGAATAACAACAACAACAACAACAGCGGTGATGAATGTATGTATTTATACAACGCTTAATCAATCTTGCCCGGGGACTGACGAGCCAAAGCGCATTCACACCGGTCATCCACACACATTAACTCTCTCCATACGAACGGCGAAAGAGACGACGTTAACAGCGTTTCACCCCAATTACCATCATCAACATATTGCATGCGGAAGGCTCTTATACTGAAAGAGGTGAATGTTGACAAAGAATACCACAATTCTGACGACGGAAGCTAAAGGTTGGGTCATTCAGACACCCACTGGACATCCGAGGGGTCTATGTAGAGGAGAAGAGAGGACTGGCCGTACTGAGTGAGTTAACTCTGATTCAGACATATGAAAGACAAAAACTTTGAAAACACAAGTGGTACAAGAAAGCTTGAGGGATGGGGCGGCTTAGGAGGGAAAAGCTATCTTTGGAAAGAGGTACATTTTTTTTTTTTTTTTAAAGACCAGACTTTATAAAATAAAATAAAATAAATCAACAACAACAACAAAAAAAAAGCGCTAAGTGCAGGAATTTGACGAAGCGAAAAAAAAAAAAAAAAAAAAAAAAAAAGCGGGGATGTAGATCGTTTCAAGTGGTGTAAGGTCCAGACACAGAGAAAGAGTCAGTGGCGACCGACCAGGAGCCCCACAGTTTACATTGCTTGGTTCTAACTTTTTTTT
Organism: Babylonia areolata; assembly: GCF_041734735.1. NCBI lineage: Eukaryota > Metazoa > Mollusca > Gastropoda > Neogastropoda > Buccinidae > Babylonia > Babylonia areolata. Next base: position 36,860,502 of record NC_134904.1, on the reverse strand, counting down.
TGACAGTTTACACGTGACTTAATACCTACATTGACCGAACTACGCCATTGGTCAGTTCCATACTTAACACACAGTTAGTAGCGGGTTACGACCATACTAGGCTCTTCCGTCCGAGCAATGCAGCTGGCTCCAGGACAGGAGTGTCTGGAATTTTGGGGGCCGGAACACGCAGAACACAGACACAGGAGTGGTAGATCTCTCTCTGAAGCTGATCGAAGAGCGATGGGGTCACTGGGTTTCTGCATTTTTAATTGATGCTGAGAGAGGGGAGAGAGGGGGAGGGCGGGTGTGTGTGTGTGTGTGTGTGTGTGGGGGGGGGGGGGGGGGGGGTGGAAGAATCCGAGGGAAGGAGAAAAGGAGCACGTGATCGTATTTCGGTCACACAGGCACCTCCCCGTCCCTCCCCCCCCCACCACGCCCCCACAACCCCCCCCCTCCTCCAACCCATAACCCCCAGCACCCCCCACACCCCCACAACCCCCCCCTCCTCCAACACCTAACCCCCAGTCCCCCCGGCCCCCCCACACACAACACCCCCCCTCCTCCAACCCCTAACCCCCAGCACCCCCCACACCCCCACAACACACCCCCTTCCTCCAACCCCTAAACCCCAGCACCCCCCCCACCCCCTCTCCTCCAACCCCTAATCCCCAGCACCCCCGCCCACACACAACACCCCCCCTCCTCCAACCCCTAACCCCCAGTCCCCCCCCCCCCCACACACACACAACACCCCCCCTCCTCCAACCCCTAACCCCCAGCACCCCCACCCCCCCTTCCTCCAACCCCTAACCCCCAGCACCCCCCACCCCCTCTCCTCCAACCCCTAACCCCCAGCACCCCCCACCCCCTCTCCTCCAACCCCTAACCCCCCAGCACCCCCCACCCCCTCTCCTCCAACCCCTAACCCCCAGCACCCCCACCCCCTCTCCTCCAACCCCTAACCCCCAGCACCCCCGCCCACACACAACACCCCCCCTCCTCCAACCCCTAACCCCCAGCCCCGCCCCGCCCCCGCCCCCCCCTCCCACACACACATTGCTAAGTGCATGTCGTCATTCTTAAGCTTCTTCTCCTCTTCCTATTAATCAACTAGTTCGGAACACTTTCAATGTTAATTAACTGAACACAGTTGTTGAGAAAGCTAAATGGGAACATTATTCATTCGCTTTTTTTTCCTTCTTTTTTTTTCTTTTCTCTCTCTCTCTTTCTTTTTCAGTTCTCGTTGGAGTGGAGGTGGAACAAGGTTGGGTAGGGTGTTGGCTGATGAAAGCGTTCAAATTGTCGTATTTAGGTTGTAATTGAAAAGCACCGAAAGGGCCAGGGTCTCTCTCTCTCTCTCTCTCTCTCTCTCT
>NC_134904.1:36851647-36854147 GCF_041734735.1 Babylonia areolata | reverse complement strand
ATGCATCATCACCATTCCAATTACTTAAGACACATGAGGAATTTTAAGTGATAGAGATCACCCCCCCCCCCACCCACCCCCACACCCACCCCCCCCCAAAAAAACAACAACAACAACAACAAAAAACCCCAAAAAACCAACAACAAAAAACAAAAAAAAAGAAACAAAACAAAACAAAAAAAGCAAAAAAAAAAAAAAAAAAAGAAAAGAAAGGAAAAAAAAGGAAAAAAGAAAGGAAAAAAAAAGAAGAAAAAAAAAGAAAGACTAGACCAGAAATCACACACAGAAAACAGGTGCAGGTTTTGGTTGGTTTGTTAAAAGAATTGTTCAGTGGATGACGCAAAGAAAGAAAGAAAGAAAGAAAGAAAGAAAGAAGAAGAACAACAACAACAAGGAGAAGTGTGTGTGTGTGTGTGTGTGTGTGTGTGTGTGTGTGTGTGTGTGTGTGTGTGTGCGCGCGCGCGCGTGCACGCTGCTACCTGAAGCCATATTTTTCTCAATTTTTGGACATGAAATAATACAGGCGAACCGGAACGATGTTTGCAGAAAGAGGAGGAGGAGGAGGAAGAGGAGGAGGAGGGGGAGGAGGAGGAAGAGAAGAAGAAGAAGAAGAAGATCATCATCATCAACAACAACAAAGACAACAGCAACAATAAGAAGAAAAACACAAGAAGAAGAAGGCAAACAAGAGCAAGAAAGGAAGAACTCATCAACGTGATGTCTCCTCTTAACCATGCCCCTTACCGCTAAAAAGTTAATTTAAGGAGGACTCCCGTCGATATCTATCTCTCTCGCACACCCCCCCCCTCCCCCCACCTCCCCATACCCCCAAACACCCCGACAACCTCCCCCACTCTCTCCCCCCCCTCCCCCAACCTCCTGCTTCCCCCCCCCCCCCCCGAGTCCTCCACTTCCTCTCCAACACACTCCCCCCAATACCCCCCCACCCCCACCCCCTCTGCCCCCGTCCGTTTCCATTCACATCTCTTTCTATTACCGGGATGTAACGTCACATCACGCCACGCCACGCCACGCCACGCCACACAATTCCCTCTCCACCTCCCACAGCTCCATCTGATTCCATCCTTCCCCCTCCCACGCCCCTCCCCCTACCCGCCTACCCACCCACCCCCACCCCCCCAGCCCCCCACCCCCGCATCTCCCGCCCCCAGCCCCCCTCTTACTCCTATCTCTACAACAAGCTGATAAGTCTGTTTTGAGAAGCCATGCGCTGCCTCTTTAATTACCACATTATGACAGGTTTAAAAAGGCAGTCTCTCTACTTTGCTCTCTGCTCATCATGTATGACATGCGGTAAGGCTTTACTATCTATCTCCCACTGGAAAAGAAAAAAAAAAAAAAGGTGGGGGAAAAAAAAGAAAGAAAGAAAGAAAGAAAGAAAGAAAGAAAAAAGTTCCGTGTAAGGGGCTCGTTAGGAGATCATGATGATTCGTTTTCTTTAATCATTGGGGCTTTTCAAGAACCCAGGCGACTGCACATCGTCTTGATTATCAAGGCTGGAGATGATTAATTTTTGTTAAAAGAAAAAAGAAGAAAAGAAAAAGAAAAAAAAGAAAGAAAAATATATGATCGTTTTGAGTAATTGGTTCAGTGAATGGAACAGACAACAAGGATATAAGAAACAGATAGATAGATAGATGAATAAATGATAAATAAATAAATAAATAAATGGATGAATGAATGAATGAATAAACAATGGACAGATGGAAGGAAAGAATGAACGCAGAGAATAACCAAAAGAAAGGAAGGAAGGAAGGAAGGGAGGAAGAAAAAAAAAGAGAGAGAAACATATAAAGTTGAATAAAAAAGAAACACAGACAGAAAAGGAAAAAAATGGATCATGATAATAATAATAATAATAATAATAATAATAATAATAATAAATACAAATAAACATTGTTTTAAGTAATTATGATTGTGAGCATAACATACTAGAATTGCACACTGATTATCATTAAGATAAGAATAACTTATTATTATTATTATTATTATTATTTGCATTTTGAAATGTCTGCAATGTGTGGAATGAATGTACGAAACAGTGTATGTGATATTTTATAATCTTAATGACTGTTGTTGGATGGTTTCTTTCTTTCATTTTTTTAAAATTTTTAAAAATTTTTTACAGTGATGGTCTCCATGTTGTTTACTTGTCGTGACAATGCACCTGACCAAATTTCTCCAACTGGAGATGATAAAGTTATTCTTATCTTTTCTTATCTTGTCTTATCTATGTTCCGTTTTCTTCCTGACTGACCTGAATGCAAAAGATAAAAAAAGAAAAGAAACTGTGTCCCAAGAAAAGTTTTGCTTTTCCTTCGTGAGCTGTAACTGAGTTACCACGTTCATTCGCATGAGTGGGCCTTCACACATGTATGACTGACCATTATTGTCCCCGCCATACTCCGTCTTCAGAGGGGGTTAGGGCATCCGGTGGGGTGGAGGTGTGTGTGTGTGTGTGTGTAGGGGGTGGGATGCA
>NC_134904.1:36829147-36831647 GCF_041734735.1 Babylonia areolata | reverse complement strand
GATTGGGGTGCGTGTGTGTGTGTGTGTGTGTGTGTGTGTGTGTGTGTGTGTGTGTGTGTGTGTGTGGAGGGGGGGAGTCACCTGATAACCCAGCACCTGAAGACACGTGGGGAGGGGTAGAGGGAGGGAGTGAGGGAGGGAGGGAGGGAGGGAGGGAGGGAGGGAAAGAGGGAGGCAATACCAACATCTGAAGCGTCGTGGTCAGACTGTTGGTCACAGAGGTGGTGGGGGTTGGAGGGGGGTGGGTGGGGGATGTGGGGTGGGGGCTGGGGGGGACTGCGAAGGATGAAATCTGGGTTCTAGTGTTTGAGGTGGTGGGGGGTGGGGTGGAGTGGTGGGGGTTGGGGTGGGAGACAGAGGAGTGATAATTCATCTGAGACGTCTTGGTCTGACATTTTAGTGCTAGTGTGTGACTGAGTGGCGTGGGGTGGTGGGTTGGGGTCGGGGTGGAGGAGGTTGAGGTCTGGGTTCTAGTGTTTCTGGTGGTGTTGTGATGGTGGTGGTGGTGGTGGTGGTGGAGGAGTGATAAAAACATCTGAGACGTCTTGGTCTGACACTTTAGTGCTAGTGTGGGACTGAGTGGCAGGGGGTGGGGTGGGATGGGTGTGGGTGGGGAGTATGGTCTGGGTTCTAGTGTTTCTGGTGGTGTTGTGATGGTGGTGGTGGTGGTGGTGGTAGTGGAGGAGTGATAAAAACATCTGAGACGTCTTGGACTGACACTTTAGTGCTAGTGTGGGACTGAGTGGCAGGGGGTGGGGTGGGGTGGGGGTAGGTGGGGAGTAAGGTCTGGGTTCTAGTGTTTCTGGTGGTGTGGTGATGGTGGTGGTGGTGGTGGTGGCGGAGGAGTGATATAAAAAGCATCTGAGACGTCTTGGGACTGACACTTTAGTGCTGGTGTGGGACTGAGCGGCGAGTGATGGTGGGAGTAAGGTCTGGGTTCTAGTGTTTCCGGTGGTGTGGTGATTGTGGTGATGGTGGTGATGGAGGAGTGATAAAAAAAGGAACACTTTGGTGGTAGTTTTGGGACTGGGTGGTGACAGGGGTGGGGGGAGGGGGTATCGGGGGTGGGGGTGGGTGGGTGGGGGGGGGGGGGGTAGTGTGCAGGGGTGGGGATGAATTCTGAGTTGTAGTGTTTATGGCGGCGGTGGTGGTGGTGGTGGTGGTGGGGTAGTTAGGGAGGCTGGTAAAAGATATCTTGAGAAGTGTGGAAAGACATTCGGTGTTTGTGTCGGACGTAGCGGTTCTGGGGTGATAAGGGTGTTGGGTGTGTAGGGTGTGGGGTGTGGGGTGGTTGGGGTGTGTAGGGTGTGGGGTGTGTGGGGTGTGGGGTGGTGTGTGGTGTGTGGGGTGTGTAGGGTGTGGGGTGTGTAGGGTGTGGGGTGGTGTGTGGGGTGTGGGGTGATTGGGGTGTGGGGTGTGGGGTGTGTAGGGTGTGGGGTGGTGTGTGGTGTGTGGGGTGTGTAGGGTGTGGGGTGTGTAGGGTGTGGGTGGTGTGTGGGGTGTGTGGGGTGTGTAGGGTGTGGGTGGTGTGTGGGGTGTGGGGTGTGTAGGGTGTGGGGTGTGTAGGGTGTGGGTGGTGTGTGGGGTGTGTAGGGTGTGGGTGGTGTGTGGGGTGTGTAGGGTGTGGGTGGTGTGTGGGGTGTGGGGTGATTGGGGTGTGGGGTGTGGGGTGTGTAGGGTGTGGTGTGGGGTGTGGGGTGTGGGGGGTGTAGGGTGTGGTGTGGTGTGGGTGGTGTGTGGGGTGTGGGGTGTGGGGTGTGTAGGGTGTGGGTGGTGTGTGGGTGTGGGGTGTGGGGTGTGTAGGGTGTGGGGTGTGTAGGGTGTGGGTGGTGTGTGGGGTGTGGGGTGATTGGGGTGTGGGGTGTGGGGTGTGTAGGGTGTGGGTGGTGTGTGGGGTGTGGGGTGTGGGGTGTGTAGGGTGTGGGGTGTGTAGGGTGTGGGTGGTGTGTGGGTGTGGGGTGATTGGGGTGTGGGGTGTGGGGTGTGTAGGGTGTGGGTGGTGTGTGGGGTGTGGGGTGTGGGGTGTGTAGGGTGTGGGGTGTGTAGGGTGTGGGGTGGTGTGTGGGGTGTGGGGTGATTGGGGTGTGGGGTGTGGGGTGTGTAGGGTGTGGGTGGTGTGTGGGGTGTGGGGTGTGTAGGGTGTGGGGTGTGTACGGTGTGGGTGGTGTGCGGGGTGTGGGGTGTGTAGGGTGTGGGGTGTGTAGGGTGTGGGGTGTGTAGGGTGTGGGGTGTGTAGGGTGTGGGTGGTGTGTGGGGTGTGTAGGGTGTGGGGTGTGTAGGGTGTGGGTGGTGTGTGGGGTGTGGGGTGATTGGGGTGTGGGGTGTGTAGGGTGTGGGTGGTGTGTGGGGTGTGGGGTGATTGGGGTGTGGGGTGTGGGGTGTGTAGGGTGTGGGTGGTGTGTGGGGTGTGGGGTGATTGGGGTGTGGGGTGTGGGGTGTGTAGGGTGTGGGTGGTGTGTGGGGTGTGGGGTGATTGGGGTGTGGGGTGTGGGGTGTGTAG
>NC_134904.1:36816647-36824147 GCF_041734735.1 Babylonia areolata | reverse complement strand
CTCCCATACTGGTATGGATGTGGCAGTATATGATACTGCCACGTGTTTTTGTTTTGTTTTCTTTCTTTTTTTTTTTTTTAACTCACTCAATACGGCCAGTCCTCTCTTCTCCTCCACACAGACCCCTCGGATGTCCAGTGGGTGTCTGAATGACCCAACCTTTAGTTTCCGTCGTCAGAATTGTGGTATTCTTTGTCAACATTCACCTCTTCAGTATAAGAGCCTTCCGCTTGCAATATTTTGATGGTGGTAATTGGGGTGAAACGCTGTTAACGTCGTCTCTTTCGCCGTTCGTATGGAGAGAGTTAATATATATTCCCGATATTTCGATTAAGTCAAAAGTGTGTGCTGCTATTGTCATTTGAGATGAAATAGAGCTGGCCCTTTTCGGAAAATCTGTATCTGATCTCTCTCTGTCTCTCTCTGTCTGTGTGTGTGTGTGTGTGTGTGTGTGTGTGTGTGTGTGTGTGTGTGTGTGTGTGTGTGTGTGTGTGTGTTGTGGTAGTATGAATGAATAAATAAACAAATATAATCTGTGTGTGTGTGTGTGTGTGTGTGTGTGTGTGTGTGTGTGTGTGTGTGTGTGTGTGTGTGTGTGTGTGTGTGTGTGTGTGTGTGTTATGAAAAAGGTTTCTTCTTTCCTTCTTTCTTTCTTTCTTTCTTTCTTTCTTTCAGTTGTTCCTTCCTTCCTTCCTTATTTCTTCCATTCTGTCTATTTTCTTTCTTTCTTTCTTTTATGTCATTCATTCATTCATTCGTTCGTTCGTTCATCCATTCTCTCATCCTTTCTTTTTCTTTCTTTCTTTCTCTTTCTCCCCCCCCCCCCTCTTTCTTTGTTTCTTCCATTCTGTTTATTTTCTTTCTTTCTTTATCATTCATTCGTTCATTCATCCATTCACTCATTCTCTCTGTCTCTGTCTCTGTCTCTCTCTCTCTCTTCTTCTTTCTTTCATTCAATGTTCGTGGGCTGCAAGCGCAACTCTCACGTTCACCCGTATACATGTTCGAGTTGGCATTTTAAGTGTTTTCCTGTTTTTTGGGGTTTTTTTACCCTGCTGTTCAGGCAGCCACAATCCGCTTTCAGGGGTATGCCTGTTAGTACTGGAAAGATATTTAGAATAGGAGAGCGGTGCGCAGCACGTACAGCTACTTTATAGTGCTTTTGTCGCAACCTTATTGCATTGCGCCGAGACTTCTGTACAGTGGAAGTAGAATCATAACCCCCCCCCCCAAAAAAAAACAAAACAAACAAACCCAATCAATATTTCATTTTGGGAACTAGTTTTATCGCAAGTTACTAACCCTCTAGTTGAATGATTTCAGAGCATTATTGTTGTGCACTGTTCAGATTCCATACAGTAGAGTTTTAACTCACTCAGTACGGCCAGTCCTCTCTTCTCCTCTACACAGACCCCTCGGATGTCCAGTGGGTGTCTGAATGACCCAACCTTTAGCTTCCGTCGTCAGAATTGTGGTATTCTTTGTCAACAGTCACCTCTTCAGTATAAGAGCCTTCCGCTTGCAATATTTTGATGGTGGTATATGGGGTGAAACGCTGTTAACGCCGTCTCTTTTGCCGTTCGTATGGAGAGAGTTAATCCTTTGGCTGACTGGAAATGTGGCTGGAAGAACTGCTTGCAAGGTTGGTTGGAAGTTGTACATTTTGTTTTATCCCGAATAAAATCTTTTTTGGATTCTTAGATAACGCAACACGTGAATGACCAACACAACCAGACCATGTTAAGTTGTCGGTCACAGTTCCTGAGAGAGAGAGAGAGAATGAATGAATGAATGAATGAATGAATCTTTATTTTCCAACGGTGAAGATATTAGCACTTTGGCCGACTTACACATCTGCCGTTGTTCTAAGAGACACACAAACATGTACGCATATAAATGTAGTTATACTTAATACTTAATACATGTATAATGTACGAGTATAACACAGCGTCAAACTGAGAGACACAACATCGCTCACATCTGTACGGAACGGAAGCGAGTAACACACACACGCACACACGCACACACACACACACACACACACACACACACACACACACACACACACACACCAAGGGAAAAACAACAACAAAACCCTAGCATGAGAGAGAGAGAGAGAGAGAGAGAGAGAGAGAGAGAGACGGACACGGACACACGGACACGGACACACGGACGCCGACATTGTTATATTGCCATTGACAACACGATCCTTTGGCAAGGGGGACAATGTATGAACAAAAGAATAACGGCGGTTGACAGAGAAATTGACACGTTGCTAAGAGTAAAAAGAAAATCAACGGCAAACAACAACAACAACAACAACAACAAAATCATAAAATACAAGACATTGTTAAGATTAAAATAGAAAATAAAAGAAGCTGTGTGTGTGTGTGTGTGTGTGTGTGTGTGTGTGTGTGAGAGAGAGAGAGAGAGAGAGAGAGAGACAGACAGACAGACAGACAGACAGACAGACAGACAGACAGAGACTCAGAGAGAGAGAGAGACAGACAGACAGACTCAAAGAGAGAGAGACAGAGACAGACAGGCAGACAGACAGACAGAGAAAGACAGAGACACGCACACAGACATGAACACAGACACAGAGATTCTCACAGAGATAGATAGAGACACAGAGACGAACAGACACACAGACGTCCACACCGTCACACGCTTACCTTAATCTCAACGAGGATGGTTTGAGAGGAAATCGAGTTCGCCATGGCAATGCCGCCGCTCTCAGACACGTTGAGAACTGTGACTTCAGTCCTGTGACACGGTGAAAACTGACACGGTGTACACACTTGGACACGGTGAAAACTGACTCTCGTGAAACGGTGGATACTGTGAATTCTCTGACACGGTGAAAACTGTGACTTTCTGTGACACTGCGACTTTCTGTGACACGGTGAAAACTGTGACTTTCTGTGACACGGTGAAAACTGTTATTTCCCTGACACGGTGAAAACTGTGATTTCCGTGACACGGTGAAAACTGTGATTTCTGTGACACGGTGAAAACTGTTATTTCCGTGACACGGTAAAAACTGTGCCTTTCTGTGACACGGTGAAAACTGTGACTTCCTGCGACACGGTGAGAACTATGAATTCTCTGACACGGTGAAAATCCTGATTTCCGTGACACGGTGAGGACTGTAATACGATGACCACTGATTTCTGTGACACAGTAGGCGCTGTAAACTTCTGTCACACGGTGAAAATGTAAACCTGTGACACGGTGAAAACTGTGAATTCTGTTGACACGGTGAACACTGTATGTAACATAATGAACGCTGAGTTCTGTGACACGGTAGAAACTGTAAACTTCTGTGACACGGTGGAAACTGTGACTTCTGTGACACGGTAGGAACTGTAGACTTCTGTGACACGGTGAAAATGTAAACCTTTGTGACACGGTGGAAACTGTAAACTTCTGTGACACAGTAGGAACTGTAAACTTCTGCGACACGGTGAAAATGTAAACCCCCTGTGACACGGCAGGAACTATATAGACTTCTGTCTGTGACACGGTAGGAACTGTAAACTTCTGCGACACAGTGAAAAATGTAAACCCTGTGACACGTTAGGATGTGTAAACCCCTTGTGACACAGCAAAAAATGTAAATTCTGTGACACGGTGGAAACTGTCACTTCTGGTGACACGGTTAGAACACTGTGACACGGTGAAAACTACGACTTTGAAACGGCAAATACCGATCAACACAGCTTCCAGTTCAAGTCCTCTTTTCACAGGTTTAAAAAAAAAAGAAGAAGAAGAAGAAGAAGAAAATAAGAAATAGTCAGTTTGTTGATCTTCGAAGTCTGGAGTCCATGACACTTTCCACTTTTCTCCTTAACACCCGGGTCTCTGGTGCTGTAAATAGTTTTCTGAAGTTTTGGGGGGTTCCTCTCTGTCTCTCTGTCTCTCTCTGTCTCTCTCTGTCTGTCTGTCTCTCTGTCCCCCCTCTCTCTGTCTCTGTCTGTCTGTCTCTTTCTCTCTGTCTCTGTCTGTCTGTCTCTCTGTCTCTCTCTCTTTCAGTTCTTCCAAAGTCTTTCTTTCTTTTTTTGTTCTGTCTTTCACGTGTTTTGTGTGTGTGTGTGTGTGTGTGTGTGTGTGTGTGTGTGTGTGTGTGTGTGTGGTTTATTTACACACACACACACACACACACACACACACACACACACACACACATACACACACACACACATATATATATATATATATCTTTCTCTCTGTGTCTCTGTGTCTGTCTCTCTCTCCCCAAAGATTTTTTTCCCCGGGCACCTATTCCTGTGCTCCGTAACTATTTATTCATTTATTTATTTATTTTATTTACTGTTGCTCTTTTCTTGAAAGTTTCTTTTCGGTGATTTCTTGTTGTTGGTTTTTTTTTTTTTTTAATTTCTATTCTCCTTTTGGTAGTTTTTTGTTGTTTTTTTTTTTCCTGTACTGTTTGTTGTCAGAGTTTCGGTTTAGCACAGCACTCAAGTTCTATCTAACTTGCTCCTTTTTTTTTTTTTTTTTTTGGTTGTTGTTGTTGTCGTTGTCTTTTCAGAAGAGCAGTTTTTATTTTCTAATTCTATTTTTTTTGGTTTCTGTTGTTTTTGTTGTTGTTTTTTTCTACTCATCCTTCTTGTAGTCGCTTTTTGAGTCTCCTGCACGGCTGTATTTGCTCTAAGAGTATTTTCCGCGGTTTAAGCTCAGTGTCAATCTTTTAAAGTATTCTCCGTTGTCTCTCTCTCTCTTTCGCAGAGTGAGTTTTTTCTTTCTTTTCTTTCTTTTTATTTTTTATTTATTTATTTATTTTTAGTTCTTTCTTTCTTTCTTTCTTCTTCTTCTTCTTCTTTAGTTCACTTTTATTCTTTCCCTTTCCCCTGGTACTTACTTCCGAGTCTTCTGTGTGTTTCTTCTGGCATCAGTTCTGGGGTAAGGGGGGAGGGGGGGGGGGGAAGAATGGGGGGGGGGGAAGGGAAGGGGGGGGGGGGGCGCAACCTAGAAAACGTTGAACCGGCCACGAGGTTGCTTGGGTTTGATTCGCTGAGCGTGCCAAGTCTGTTTTTTTTGTTTGTTTATTTTTTGTTTGTTTGTTTTTGTTGGGTTTTTATTTGCGTGGTGTGGTGTGGTGTGGTGTGGCGTAGTGTGGTGTGGTGTGGTGTGGTGTGATGTGGTGTGGTGTGGTTTGGCGTGGTGTGGTGTGGTGTGGTGTGGCGTGGTGTGTGGGGTGGCGTGGTGTGGTGTGGTGTGACGTGGCGTGGTGTGGCGTGGCGTGGTGTGGTGTGGTGTGGCGTGTTGTGGTGTGGCGTGGTTTGGCCTGGTGTAGTGTGTGGTGTGTCGTGGTGTGGCGTGGCGTGGTGTGGTGTGGCGTGGTGTGGCGTGGTGTGGTGTGGTGTGGCGTGGTGTGGTGTGGTGTGGCGTGTTGTGGTGTGGCGTGGTTTGGCCTGGTGTAGTGTGTGGTGTGTCGTGGTGTGGCGTGGCGTGGTGTGGTGTGGCGTGGTGTGGCGTGGTGTGGCGGTTTCACTGCTGTCTTGTTGCGTCTTGTGTGTTCTTTTTCACTGTACTGTTTGGATCTGTCTAGTTCTAATAATGATAATAATAATAATAATGATAATAACAATTCTTGTCTTGTTGTACCTCTTTGTCTTTACCTTCCTCTCTGTCTCTCTGTATGTCTGTCTGTCTCTCCCCTCTGCCTTTCTTTCTCTCTCTGTGTCTCTCTGTGTCTCTCTTTCTTTGTCTGTCTCTCCCCTACGTCCCTCTGTCTGTCTGTCTGTCTCTCTCCACTCTCTGTCTGTCTGTTTCTCTCCACCCTCTGTCTGTCTGTCTGTCTGTCGGTCTCCCTCTCTCTCTCTCTCTCTCTCTCTCTCTCTCACTCAATCTCTCTTCTGACCGAGATCCTTGATCACATAAAAGCTGGATGAAAGTAAGAAAGCGACAAGACAAAAAGCAATGACCTAGCATTAAAACTTCGGAGTCTGGCTCTTCTTGTGTGTTCTATTTGGTCGTTTTTTTGTTTTTGTTTTGTTTTAATATATATATATATATATATATATATATATATATATACATTTGTCGTTGCTGTTTTACAGCAAGAAGCGGGACGTGGCTGGTTCTGAAGCCTAGTGCACTCGAAGCTGGCTTCCTAAATTCAGTTTTATGTCTGGACGTGTGCCATAACTCTTTCAGTTTTATGGCCGCTGGATGCTTAAAAGTCTGTCTCGAATAATAGATGTGTTCAAAATCACAATTACGTGGTGTTTCGCTGTTGTTGTTTTTTTTGGAAAAAGAGTTCCCTTACCTCTTTCTGTTCGCTTTCTCGCTGATCGGGGAAAAAAAAAAAAAAAAAAAAAATCGGTGTTGTTTGTGCTACTTGAGTTTGAAAAGCTTAACCCGTTTTATTTTACTTTTCTTTCTCTCTCTCTCTCTCTCTCTCTCTCTCTCTCTCTCTCTCTCCTTTACTTGTTTTTACAAATAATGGTTTATTTTTGGGATCAGTTTCAGTTTCAGTTTTTTGACGGTTTTCAAGGAGGTGCCAAAAGTGTGCGGACTGATCCTTGCATATGCGCTACGCCTTGTCGATTGATGGATATATTCGTTTGAGTTTATACCTCTCCTCTGTTGTTGGTTTCTTTCTTTCTTTCTTTCTTTCTTTCAAGTATGTTTGTGACGTATCGTTTTATTTATTGTTCATAGTTTTTTTTGTTTTTTATTTCTATGACTCTGTGTGAACATGATTACTTATCACATATGTTTTTTGTCTGTTTGTTTGTTTGTTTGTCTATTTTTGACTCACTTGTGTAAACAAAGTGAGTCTATGTTTTAACCCGGTGTTCGGTTGTGTGTGTGTGTGTGTGTGTGTGTGTGTGTGTGTGTGTGTGTGTGTGTGTGTGTGTGTGTGTGTGTCTGTGTGTGTCTGTGTCTGTGTCTGTGTGTCCGTGGTAAACTTTAACATTGACATTTTCTCTGCAAATACTTTGTCAGTTGACACCAAATTAGGCATAAAAATAGGAAAAAATTCAGTTCTTTCCAGTCATCTTGTTTAAAACAATATTGCACCTCTGGGATGGGCACAAGAAGCCTAATTGTATGCAAACTGCATTTACTGTTACATTTATATTTTTTGTATTCTCAAAACTTGGCACTTTGATCTGATATTCTGTCCCAACAACAAGAGCAGTCATTATTATCATTTTTTGTTCGAACAGGAACTTCTTTTGCTAAGCATGGAAGTTTTATTTATTTTTGCAAACGTTTTTTGGTGCAGATTGTAAAAAAAAAGGGAAATTACTCTGTAATTAATGCTAGGGGACTTAATTCGCTTTAAACTGATCTTTCTCATCTTAAACATGACATTTTGAAATTATACTCAATACATAAAAAGCTTGGATTTTTTTTTTTTTTAAAGTGTATCACAAGTGAGTCTTGAAGGCCTTGCCTCTCTTGTTTGTTATTGTGTTTGTTTGCGTGACTCCTTTCTGTCTTTGGGTCCGGAGTCTTGTCGTCTAT